>NC_133779.1:56548912-56561938 GCF_003597395.2 Chelonoidis abingdonii | reverse complement strand
TGTTCCTATTTTTTAAGAAAGGGAATAAAAGTGATCGGGTAATTATAGGCCTGTTAGCTTGACGTCTGTAGTATGTAAGATCTTGGAAAAATTTTAAGGGAGAAAGTAGTTACAGGACATTGAGGTCAATGGTAATTGGGACGAATTCAACATGGGATTACCAAAGGTAGAGTGCCAAACCAACCCTGATCTCCTTCTTTGAGAAGTCCGTGACGGATTACTTAGACAAAGGAAATGCGGTAGATCTAATTTACCTCGTTTCAGTAAGGCGTTGACGTTCCGCCATGGGGAACTGTTAGTTAAATTGGAAAAGATGGGGTGAATATGAAAGTTGTAAGGTAGATAGAAACTGGTTAAGGGAGACTCCAGCAGTCGTACTGAAAGGTGAATTGTCAGGCTGGAAGGAGGTTACTATGGAGTCCCTCAAGGATGCGGTTTTGGACCGATCTTATTACCTTTTTGTTACTGACCTTGGCACAAAGAGCGGGAATGTGCTAATAAAGTTTGCGGATGACACGAAGCTGGGGTGATTGCACAACACGGAAAGGACCGGGATACTATTCAGAGAAGATCTGGACCACTTGTTAAACTGAGAGTAATAGTAATAGGATGAAATATAATGAGTGAAAGTGCAAGGTCATGCACTAGTGTAATAATAAGAATTTTAGATATACGTTGGGGACGCATTCAGTTGGAAGCGACGGAGGAGGAGAAGGACCTTGGGTATTGGTTGATAGCAGGATGACATGAGCCGCCAATGTGGTATATGGCGTGTTAAAAAAGCAAATGCGGTTTTAGGATGCATCAGCGAGGTATCCAGCAGGAGAAGGAGTGTTAGTGCCGTATATATTGGCGGCTGGTTGAGACCCCACCTGAATATTGTGTGCAGTTCTGGTGTCCCATGTTTAGAAGGTGAAATTCAACTGGAACAGGTTTCAGAACGGGCTATCAGGAATGATCCGAGAATTGGAAATTCCTTATGAAGAGACCAAAGAGCTGGCTTGTTTACTGGCAAAAAGCTCCGGGGATATGCTTGCTCTATATAAATATATCAGGGGATTAACGTTAGGAGGGA
Organism: Chelonoidis abingdonii; assembly: GCF_003597395.2. Classification (NCBI taxonomy): domain Eukaryota; kingdom Metazoa; phylum Chordata; order Testudines; family Testudinidae; genus Chelonoidis; species Chelonoidis abingdonii. The sequence continues at coordinate 56,560,863 of NC_133779.1, read as the reverse complement.
AGGAATTATTTAAGTTTAGTACTTGTAGGTACGAAGGACGAATGGGTACAAACTGGATATTAGGAGTTTAGACTTGAAATTAGACGAAGGTTTCTAACCATTAGGGGAGTGAAGTTCTGGAACAGCCTTCCGAGGAAGTAGTGGGGCAAAAGACTTACTGGCTTTAAGACTAACCTTGATAAAGTTATGGAGGGATGTTATGATGGGATAGTTTAATTTGGGCATTGATCTTGGATTATCGGCAGATAAGTTTTGCTAATGGTCGTGGGGGATGTGGATGGATGGGAACTGAGTTACTGCAGAGAATTCTTTCTTGGTGCTAGCTGGTGAGTCTGCCCACATGCTCAGCGTTTAAGCTGATCGCCATATTTGGGTCGGAAGGAATTTTCCCTCAGGGCGGATTGGCAGAGGCCTGGAGTTTTTCGCCTTCCTCTGCAGCCGTGGGGCATGGGTCGCTGTGTGGTGGATTCTCTGCAGCTTGAGGTCTCAGATCATAATTTGAGGATTTCAATAACTCAGTCATGGGGTTAGGGGTTGTTATAATAATTCGCGTACTTGTGTATGGGTAGGGTTTTGTGGCCTGCCTTGTGCAGGAGGTCAGACTAGATGATCATATTGGTCCCTTCTGACCTATGAGTCTATGAGTCTATGAGTCTAAACCTCTCATTTCTGGACCCACCCCAGAGCCCACACCAGAGCCCTCACCCTCTCCCACATCCCAGCCCCCTGACCAAGCCCAGTGAAAATGAGCGACTGAGTGAGGGTGGGAGAGCAAGTGACAGAGAGAGGGGATGGAGCGAGCGGGCAGTGGGTCCTCAGAGAAGGGGCAGGGCCTCAGGGGAGGAGCACACCATGGGTGTTAGGTTTTGTGCAAGCAACCCTAACCAAGGGGTAAGGCGAGGAACCCTAGTACAGACTGAGACAAACAACTTATGTACCACCTCACGTGTTCCATGACAGCAGCTTGTTACCATCCCGGTACCTTGCTGCAGGTGTCTCGGGCAAAACATCCCTGTCAATCACTTCTGTCCAACCCTCCTTTCTGGCTTGGTCAGGATGTCCCGGGATAATTGTGTGGAGTGTGTTCACACACATACCCAGTATCTGCTGCTTCTCAGGAGTGTCTGTGTGAAGCCACACTCATAGTCCCTTTGCCAAGGTGTGTACCGCACAGTGAACTTGTAAATATCTGCTTGAATCAATGGCCTGACTTTGGTTCACAGACTCAGGTTCAGGCCTCAGGTCTTGCCGCAGGGTCTGGGCTCTAGCCTCACTCTCTCTATTACACTGTTAACCCCAGAAAGATTCCAGCTCAGTGTGTCGCTCTTGATCAAGACTTCGTATTATGATAAAAGGCTTTGGCCTATCTGAGCTTCAAAGAGGAATCTACCTCTCTGACAATAGCACTGGTCCCGAAGGAAATTTAGGGCTAGTGATTAGAGTTGGGGGCGGGGGAGGGCTGGGAGTCCTATCCATGGCCCTGGGAGGGGAGTAGGGACAAGATGGGGGCTCAGAGTCACAATTCCTGGGTTCTATCCCTAGTTCTGGCAGTGGAGTGTGGTCTAGTAGGCTAGAGAGGTGGGGCCTGATCCTTTCACCACAGGATACTGGAACCAGGGTCACTGCAACAGTAAAGCCCGGTGCTCAGGTCTCTGCCATGCAGTAAGATGCACTGTGCCATCAGCCAGAGCTGGCCAGGAACATGGCATCAGAAAGAGTTTCCGATGGCAAACACCCTTCTTGAAAAATTAAAATGTTCTGTGGGAGAACTTCCATTTTGTTAAATGAAACTGAAACTGACGGAAGCCTGTGAGGCCAGAGTAGCAGAGAGATGGGGTTCTCTATCTGCCAGAGCTGGGGTTGTGGGAGAAGGATTCAGGTGGGTGGCATCCGGGCCCTCCACCTCTCCATCAGCTGGCCTTGAAGACCCTTGTCCATGTCACCACCGGGAAGATGAAAAGACTCTAAGCTAACCTGGGCTGTACAGCAGGGATATAACCACCAGGGGGTGCTGCAGACAGGCTGCGCTAGGGATGAACTGCATGATTTAGTTGGGGTTGATCCTGCTTTGAGCAGGGGGTTGGACTAGATACCTCCTGAGGTCCCTTCCAACCCTGAGATTCTATGATTTTATGAGTCTATGGGCAGAAATAGGGGGTACAGAATACCAAAGCGTTTCTTTCCAACCAGGTTTGTGATTCAGCAGCAGCACCGTGTGGCTGCTCTTGGGACTGATGGGGAGATCACAGGTTTTGGTTTTATTTTTAGCAATTTTTGAGTGTTATGTAGAGATCCAAAAACCGGTGGGGTTTCAGGCCTTTCACTTTCTATATGACATAATGAGTAATCTCTTTGGAACGTCCCCTCGTGCACATTAAGGCAGTACTGTTTCCAGGGCCGGCTCCAGCGTTTTTCTGCCCCAAGAGTCGAAGGGGGGGAGGGAGCCGCAATCAGCTTTTTATTCTTGGGCGGCAATTCAGCAGCAGGTCCTTCCCTCCGAGAGGGACTCGCTGCCGAATTGCCGCTGAAGAGCCGGACCTGCTGCCCTTCCTTTTGGCCGCCCCGAGCACCTGATTGCTGGGCTGGTGCCTGGAGCCAGCCCTGACTGTTTCCAAAAGCACCATGTTCAAGCTAGGCTTGGCCAATTTCAATTTTTTTTTATCATTTTGGCAAATAATATCGATGTTTATTTTTTAAGCATTTTTTTTATTTTTCTCTATTTGCATTTTCAGGAATCTATGGGGGGGAGAGGTTAGCCAATAATTATTTAGAGACAATGGATGCAGAGATCAAACCGTTAACACTCCACAGCCATTAAAACACAAATGGTCAACGTCAGATGTCAAACTATACAAAAAATAACTAGCCTTAAAGCAAATTGTAACCAGCTCTCTAGCAGCACAACTTCATGCTGAATGCTCTGAGGTCAGGAAGGCCGAAGCCACGTAGACTTCTTGCCCTGAGAGAGAGGAGGCATGCTAAGCCAGAGTCCTGACTGACTTCATTCAGAGCAGTTCCAGAGCATTGGTCCTGTGATTCTGTGACAACTGGTGGAAAAAGTGGGATCAACTGCATCCTGTGGACAGAGCATCCTCTAGTAAGTGGCTGGGGACTAGTAAAACGAAGGGGGATTAGCTAGAGACAGGTGTGCTGAAGGATCAGAGAAGTGAAGCTCCAGGAGGAGTTTATATTAAGGAAGAGCTTATATCAAGCGGAGTGCCCCAAGGGTAAGTCCTGGGGCTGGTTTTGTTCAATATCTTCATTAATGATCTGGAGGATGGTGTGAACTGCACACTCAGCGAGTTTGCAGATGACGCTAAACTGGGAGGAGTGGTAGATATGCTGGAGAGTAGGGATAGGATACAGAGGAATCTAGACAATTTAGAGGACTGGGCCAAAAGAAACTTAATGAGGTTCAACAAGGACAAGTGCAGAGTCCTGCACTAGGAAGGAAGAATCCCATGCACTGTTACAGACTAGAGACTGGATGGCTCGGCAGCAGTTCTGCAGAAAAGGACCTAGGGGTTACAGTGGATGAGAAGCTGGATATGAGTCAATAGTGTGCCCTTGTTGCCAAGAAGGCTAACGCATTTTGGGGATTAGTCCTGCTTTGAGCAGGGGGTTGGACTAGATGACCTCCTGAGGTCCCTTCCAACCCTGAGATTCTATGATTCTATGAGGTGGAGGGGCCTATGGCTTAGCCCCCAAGAAAGAGTGGACCCCCAGAAGGGCTATCACACTGAGGGTTTCCCCCCAGGGACTGTGAGGAGCTGAGAGAGCACAGGCTTGGGAGTCCGTGACAACTTGGAAACAGTGAAGTGATGGCCTGTAACCATGTCCTTAATAAGCCCCTTGTAGAGCTGTGCAGAGAGAGAGGGCTGTGCACTGGAAAGTACACTAAGGCACAGCTAATCATGTCCACAACTAGGAGGGGGTCTTCACTGGTGGACCTGAGACGGATGGAATTGGAACTGAGATTGAAAGAGTTAGAGGAGCGTGAGAGACAGGCAGCATGAACTGACAATGGCTGAGCAGAGAGGCAGAGGGACTAAATTGCTGGCCCAGTTTAAGGAAGGGGGGATGTCAATCCCTACCTCACAGCCTTTGGGAAGGCTTGCAGTTTGAACCAGGGGGATCCTGCTGTGGAAGCAGGGAAAGAAAGAGAGGGTTTAAGTGCAGCCATTTAAATGTCAGAGACAGAACAACTGTTGAGCTAAGTCTTAGCCTAATATCGCGAGACCTATAGAAGCAGGGCTCACGTCAGAAGTGAGTGGAAAACAGCAAAATAATCAGTGTGACCCAGCCTTGAAATAACGCTGTTTTGAGAAGAGAAAGTGAGAAAATACTGGAATAGATAGCAAATAGCCTAAATAAAATGCAGATGTTTTTAATTAATGCACATCACAAAGAGGTATAAATGCTCGTGTGATTTTGCTTGTACTTTGAAGAAACTGAGGCAGAGATGCTCTCTGCCAGCTGTATTCTTCCCCTGCAATTGCTTGAATAAAGCTGTCTCTGATTTTGTTGCTTCCAGCCTGAGAGTGGAGTTTTGTTTCTTTCACACTGCAGAAAAACTCCAGTATCTAACTCATTTACCGGGTCCCAAGCCATAGGCATCTTCAGCTAGATGGGCGGGGAGGCAGACAAGCTTCCACTCCCAGCCCCAGCATATATGTCTGCTTGCACTGTCCTGGGCTCAGGCCGCTCAGACCCCCAGTGGGAGTGGAAGGTGGTGGTCAATGGGGAGACATTCCTGAGCTGGCGAGATTCTGGGACAGAAAGGACCCTTGTCAGACCCCAGCTGGTGCAGCCTCACCAGATGCTGCAGGGCTATGTGACCTGGGTGAAGGTCAGTGTCCCAGTGCTCCAGTTTGGGAGCAGGGTGGGAGCGTGGGGGCTTGCTCCACTCTGCCCGCCTGCTCGGCACTCCAGCCTGGAAGAGGGGTCAGGACATGGAGGCTCACCCCAATCCGTCCACCTGGCCCACTCCCCGGCTGGCACGCCAGGCGGGCAGGCAGAACTGGGCAAGAGCTGGGGCCAGAGCAGAGTCTGGGCTGAGGGGTGAGCCATGGCCCACCCATAGTTATGCCCCTGGGTCAGACCCAGGAAGGCGGAAGCGGTGCAGGCTTCTTGCCCTGGGGACAGTGAGAGAGCGGAGTCCTGACTGGCTTCATTCAGAGCAGTTCCAGAGCATCGACTCTGTGACACCGTGACACTTGTATATTAGTCTAGTCTAGTATAGAAGTGTATACTATCTACATGATAGTACAGGGGTACATTGTTAAATGTATACAAGTGTATTTGGTGTTTAAGCTTCATGAAAGCTAATGGGATGGTGCTTGCATTGTTTTCTTTCATCTGTATCCCATTATAATGCAGTAATAAATATTTACATTGTGTATAGCCCTGGAACTAAGTAAATGAGAAAGAACCTTGTGGGATGCAAATGAAAAACTTTAGCAGAAAAGTGCTAATTTAAAGCAGGTGGTGATTGTGTGTGATGAGAGGAGGCCAAAGACTCACAATGTGCTCCTCACTCTCTGCCATCAAAGGAAAAGTCCACACGGCTAGTGACACTGTCATCTTGGTTTCTGTGAGAAGAAGCTACAAGTATGGATCAAGGAAATATCCTGCATCTCTGGAGGGTTTGACTCTGTCGGATACAAAGCAGAGATCCCCAGAGACAATCTGGGTACTCTGAAAGGACTGTTTATTACATCACTGCCCCCAGCTGGAATTCCAGCTGGAATTACAAACTGTGACTTACCTGTGCGTATATTTTACCTGTTTCAACCCTCAATAACTCTCATGTCCTTTTCTTAGCTAATAAACTTTTACGTAGTTTACTGTAGAACTGGCTGCCAGCATTGTCTGTGGTGTAGGATCTAGGTACTCATTGATCGGGAGTAAGTGACTGGTCCCTTGGAACAGGGAGCAGCCTGCTGTGGTGTGATGTTTGGTGTAAGTGACCTTTTATCATGAAGTCCAGTTTGCCTAGGTGGCGAGACAGCTGGGGAGTCTAAGGGGACTGCCTGGCTCCATAGTAAGACTGTACAGTGATCAAGGAGTTCACCTTCGTCACTGGCTTGGTGAAATCTAATCCTAGACCACACCACCAGCTCAGGGTGTCTGCCCTGTTCTCTGGCACTCTGTCCTGAGGCAGCACTCACAGTCGTGAGGCACTTCAGACAGCGTGACAGCCCATGTCCCATTCCCCAGCTCCCTGAACTAGCATTAGGGAGCATTGAATCAGGGCCTTTTGCCTATGTCCAGTTTGCACCCTGGGTCTGTTGCCTTCTTTCTCTATCCACTGTGACAGACCCAAAGCAGTGGGGTACAGGAGTCTGGTAGAGGGCAAATAATCTGGTCACTGGATGAGTAGTTTTCTGTTCCCTGAGTGACCAGAGCAGGGGCTGCACTAGAGTAATCAGGAACCTGCTAGAACCAATTAAGGCAGACAGGCTGATTAGACACCTGCAGCCAATCAAGGCAGGTTACAGGGCACCTGGTTAAAAAGGAGCTCACTCATCAGGGAGGGAGGAGCCAGAGGAGAGGAAGTGTGTGTGAAAGCTGGAGCAAGAGGTCCAGGAAGCTGAAGTGAGAGCTGGCTGGAAGACTAAGGTGTACAAGCGTTATCAACACAGAGAAGGTCCTGTGTGAGGATAAAGAGGTGTTTGGAGGAGCCATGGGGAAGTAGCCCAGGGAGTTGTACTGTCATGCAGCTGCAATCCACAGGCCTGGGCTGAACCGGAGTAAGGGTGGGCCTGGGTTCCCAATCTCCCAACTCCTGATCAGACACAGAGGATTGACTCAGACTGTGGGAAGATCACTGAGGTGAGCAAATTGCCAAATAAGCACGAGACCCACCAAGTAGAGGAGGAACTTTGTCACACTACCCACTGGATCCCACGTCCCCTGAATTCCTCTAGCTCTTGTGCTGTCCAGGGTGCAGCTACCAGCGTCTCTGCCCCACTTGGCTGACAATTGTACCCTTGTGCTCAGCAGCTGAGATGAAAGAAAAGGGCGAGAGGGACCTTACAAAAGAATAGGATAACGAAATCTGGAGTCCCACACCCCCATCAAGAGTTTGTATGGCCCCGACCGAGAGCAGGGCCCCCACCGCGCCGGGCGCCGCTCACTCCCGACCGAGAGCAGCCCCCCCGCGCTGGCACCGCACAGCCCCGACCGAAAGCAGGCCCCACGCACCGGCGCGCGCAGCCCCAACCGAGAGCAGGCCCTAGGGCCGCAGTAGGGTCAGTAGGTTAGAACAGGGCTGGGAGCCAGGACTCCTCTGTTCTACCTCCTTTGGGCAGGGGAGAGTGGGTTTAGTCATGGGGTTGGGCAAAGTGCAGGGCTGGGAGTCAGTCTGGATAATGTTGTTCTTGTACTGAGGTAAACAATTTACAGGTGTCCTGGCACCCATTCTCCACACCAGGTCCTCTCTGTGCTCAGTTCCCCAGTCATCTGAAAGCCATACCCAGTATGGCCCTATTGCCTGTGTCATGGTATAAAACCCACTCTGAACCTTAGAGCCCAAAAGATGGGGTACCACAGAAATCCCCTAAGCTTAATACCAGCTTAGATCTTGTAGTGCTGCCACCCATAGACTTGGATGCCTGGTATAACTCTGGTCCCCCAAAACCTTCCCTGGGGACCCTCAAGCCCAAACCCTTGAGTCTTACAACAAGGGAAATAAACCATTCCCTCCCTCCTTTCTTCCTCCTAGATCCTCCCTCCTGGTAACATAGGAGATCACTGTGTATCAAACTCCTTGATCTTAAAAACAGAGAGGATGTTACCTCCCCCCTCCTCCTCTTTCCCTCTCACCCAGAGGCAACAAGATCAAAGCTCCGTGAATCTAAAACAAAGAGAAATTCACTTTCCCCTCCTCCTCTCTCTTCCTTCTTCCACCAATTCCCTGGGAGTACAGACTCAGTTCCTTTGAGCCTTAACAAGGGAAAATCACTCAGTCTTTAAAAAGAACAGCTTTTAATAAAAAAAATAAAAAGTAAAAATCTTCGAGCAAAATACACATAAAAACCTTCCAGCCAAATACATATTTGCAAATAAAGAAAACAATCAAAAAGACTAAACCGCCTTTCTACTTTCGTACTTACTAATTTGACAGAAAATAGAGAGCCTGTAGGAACGTGTGTCACTCTCAGAACCCAGAGAGAACAATAACAACCCAAACAACAAACAAAGACTTCCCTCCACCGAGATTTTAAAGTATCTTGTCTCCTGATTGGTCCTTTGGTCAGGTGTTCCAGGTTCACTGTTTGTTAACCCTTTACAGGTAAAAGAGACATTAACCCTTAACTATCTGTTTACGACAGCCTGCTAGTGGCAAAACCTTGCACAGCAGCTCTCCCATCAGCTGCTGTTTTTAAGCCAGTGGTTTTCGACCTCTGGTCCATGAACTCTTGGGGATCCACAGACTATGGCTAAGATTTCCAAAAGGGTCTGCACCTCCATCTGAAATTTGTTAGGGGGCCTGCAAATGAAAAAAAGGTTGAAAATAGGGTGACCAGACAGCAAATGTGAAAAATTGGGACAGAAGTGGGGGGTAATAGGAGCCTATATATGAAAAAGACTCAAAAATCGGGACTGTCCCTATAAAATTGGGACATCTGGTCACCTTGGTTGATAACCACAGTTTTAAGCTATTGCTTCTTTGGCTCAGGCAGAGCTGGTCCGTGGTCGTAGGTTTACAGGTTGCTAGTTCAGTGGCCTGTGTGATCCAACTGGTGTTATTAGAGACGCAGGATAACAATACACCTCTGGGTTTGTAACGAGATGCAATAGCTCCCAATGAAAATCCTCCCCTCTAAGCTGAGTCTCACGGTATGAAATCATTGACCATCAATAATCCACAAACATTAGCTTACGAAATCACATGGCGGGTCCAGGTGCAAATCCTGGAGTCCTCTTCCCCCAGCCCTTTCAGAGCCAGACCTGTTTATTCAAGCTGCTTTTTGGAGCTCAGGTTATTTACAGAGGCAAATACTCAGTTCCTCGGAAAAGCCCGTCCCCTGACCTGGCTGGGCTGCATTCCAGCCCCCAGCCCCCGCTCATTCAACCACCCCCAGGGGCTGAATTCCTTCCTTGTTTAGGTATCAGTTGTAATCTCTGCATTGCAAAGTAAACACTTTTTTCCTCTTCACTTCTTTTGAACGGGGAATCTGATCTGGGGCCTTTCCCAGCCTCAAGGCAGAGCACTGGGCTGATGCAGGCGGGTGAGGAATGGGGCACTGGGTCTTTCTCCTCTATGGAGGTTCCAATCCCAGCACTGGCTGGGCTGGGGAACATGATGTGTCAGTATAAATGAGAACACCCAGTGCCAGGCAGGGCAGAACTAGACCCAGAACAGTGGCCCTGCTGTGAGTGAAGGGGGATCGGGCCCAGAGATGTCAGCTCAGGCCCTACCACTGGTCCAGCACAGACATGGGTGTCTCCGTCTCTGCAGAATCCGGGCAGTTCTGGCCAAGACCACATGGCAGCCAGACTCGTATCACGAAGCATGTCCCCTGGGCTCCGTGGTTTGCCTTGGCAGTCTGCATCTATTGACTGCACTTCTCCAGAGCTACAGAGCTTACCAGGCCGGCACAGGGGCCAGGTCAGCTAAATATGGCCAGGCTAGCAGGACAGGAACACAGTGCCCTTCGATCCCGGGCGCAGAGAAAGGATTATGATCTCAGCTTCTCTGGAGTCACACCCTGATTTCACTTGGGTCAGGGCCACATGCTTTTCTTGGTCACACTTGATATGGTGGCTACGGGTAGGATCCCCAGCGGGATGGAGGCATTGCAATGCTGAGCGTCACGGCACCCTAGAAAATCCCAGAGACCCCTACCCAATGATGCACAAAGCTGAGGGAGGTGCAGCTGCTCCTACGCCTCAGTCAGGGTAAGAGAGGTGCCTGAGAAGGGGATCCATGAAAGCCACCACACCAGGTGGGTCCCACCCTTCTCACAGAGTTTGATGCCTAAATCCAAGCTGCAGGCAGGCCCCTGTGACAGGTGAGGGAACTGCAGCTGTATGTACCTCTGTATAGTCCACCGAGGAAAACCACCGTCAGCCTTCTGGCTCCCCAGCCATTTTGGGCAGAGATCTACATTTCTCACCTTCCTGACGAGGGTATCTCCAGCAGCCTGCCTTCATGGCCAGCCTCTCTCTGCACTTGGCTTTCTCTCCAGAGACTAAGAACAGAGCAATTGCTTACAGTTGCAAGTTACCACACAGCTTGCCCTAAGTAAGCACATTTATTCAAAGGCAAAAGCAAGACAGAGAAAACATTAAAACAATAAAAGAACCTACCCAAGTAAGGAGATCCCTACCGCCCCCCGCCCCCCCAGCTGTCTCCAGCATGAGTCTGACAGGTGTCTTGCCAGCCCTGCAAAATGGTCTCTTTTGTGGTCCAAAGTTTCAACAAGCTCATAGCAACCTCAGCTCAGAGCCAGCCCACTCGTGGCCAGTTTAATCCCTCCTTTATACAGGTTGGGGGGCTTTGAGTGGGACTTTCCAGGAGCAGGTGATCACTGGGTGATGGCCTTCCTCTGCAGGGTGTAGCTTCAAAAGGCCTCCAAGTACCTCCTAGGAAATACACGTCACACGCATTGTCCTAAGGAGTCCTTTGAAGGTCCTACCATTTCCCCAAGGCTGACATTAGATACGCTGTGATGTTTTGTACCTCTGGGGAACATCCAGCACCCCCGTGTTTATCCTTATAACATGATTGTGTGGTATTTAATGCAAAGTTTGTCATGTTGGATGTCTTTGGAAGGCTCAGGATGCACTGAGCTTGGTTGTTATAGTAATCTTATAGTAATCATTGTTATAGTAATGTTATGGGTTGTAATTTCATGTATATAGTTATAAGGCTGAAAATGTGTCCTCATGGCTTAGGGCAAGCCGAGGCAAAAACTCCCTAAGAGCAGAGGGGCAGTTCACACCTCATCAGCGCAGGTATGGGACAAACCCAGCCCAGCCTCACAGGAACAAAGGACACTGGCCCAGGCAGCAATAAAAGGAGCTGATGGGCTCTCGAGTGAGCCACCTCCCTTCCTTTGGTCAGTTTGGGACTGCAATGAGGTAATGTGGTCATCCTATTTGTACGTATGTATCACTCTTGTATCTGAAACTAGAAATATGAATCATAACTCTGAGGGCCTATTGTAATTATGCAAAGTGTGGGCCATTAATGGTGGTTTGGAATCTTGGGAGTGGGCATATCTGGACACTGCAAGATGGAGGTTCCTAGGATTGTGTCTGGGACTGGAAGTATTGGCTAGGGTCATTTGGTTCCACAAGCCGAGGAGCAGCTGACATGCCAGAGGCTGTACGTGAACAGCCCATGAGTGGGGTTCTCACAGCAGAGCAGGGTAAAGCTGGCTCCCAGAGTCAAGGATTGGAGTGACCTAGCAGATCACAGGCCCAGATAACACCAGAGGGGAAAGTCACACATGCTCACCATAAACCATAAATTCAATCCAGGCCAGCTGAATTCAGTAAGATTTATTTCGAGTCAGTCAGGCTTGTCCAGGATCTCATCCTCTGCCACGTTGTCTGCTCTCTGTTTACAATCCACAGCCCGGAGCCAGCTGCCTGGGGTCAAACAGGCTCAATGCCCGAGCTGTTGCTTGAGGGAATGAGGTGGGGCTAGCCGCTGCCCCACACAAACTGCCCAGTGAAGGAGGAGATGATGGAGCCTCCCTCACTTATAACTGGACCCAGGTTCAATTCCCCCAGCTGCCAGAGGGGGAGGAAGGAGTGAAACCAGGATCTCCCACTGCTTGGGAGGCTGTTCTACCTCCTACCAACAGGACATTCCCAGGCCAGCACCCCCCCACACACCCCGCCACATGCTGTTTGGACTTGTAGCTCTCGGCATGGATAATGGAAAGTGATTGGAGCAGAAAGACAGAGCCCAGGGCTCTCTCCTGCCAGGGGAG
>NC_133779.1:56463138-56528094 GCF_003597395.2 Chelonoidis abingdonii | reverse complement strand
TGCCAGTGAGTGGGGGGGGCTTACCCTATACCCTCTGGCGCTAAAGACTCATTCACTCTCTTTGCGTCCTGTTCTAGCAAAAATCTTTTCCACATTGTTGTCACCCTTTTTTGTGGTTAACTCCATATTAGACAGAGCAGGGGCGGTGGAGTCGGACTCCTGGGTTCTATACCCAGCTTCTGGCGGGGAGTGGGTTAGTGGTTAGAGCAGGGGGGCTGGACCTCTGAGCTTCCTGCTCTGTGATGGAATGGGATCTAATTGGGTAGAAGGGTGGGGCTGGGACCAGGCTCTGTGATTTCTATCCTCAGCTTTATCTCTCTCTTTAAAAAAAAAAAAAATAGAGGACAGAGGACAAAATTTGTGACCTGGAAATTTTTCCTAGCTTAAACTCTGATTTCATTGCAATTTTCTGTTGGAAAACGTCGATTCTGTCAATTTGCCAATGGAAAAACATGTGAAACAATTTACATTTTCCCCCACACGCTTGTCTTGTCAAAAAAAATAATTGATGCAGGAAAGTAGTTCTTGCATTTCCTTTTCCTTTTTTAAACTCCTTTTCCAGGTGACAAAATAAAAGGAGGGAAAAAACAATTTTTTTTGTTTCCAAACCCAACACAAAATAATATTTTAAGTGGAAACAAAAAACTGTTTTCATTTTGGAATCAAGGTTTTGAAATGGAATTACATTTTTTGTTACAGTTTTATGTGTCCTGCAGAACACAAATTTCAAATTGTCAAAGGGGAATTTTTTCCATGGAAAATTTAGGAGGAAAAATTCTGGCTTCTCAAAACTCAAGAAATAAACAATCCCAAAAAATCTCTCGCTCAGTCTTTCTATCTATCCTCTACATACAAATCTCTCTCTCTCTCTGTCTCTTAGAAAGACCAATAGGAAACAATTTTTTGCTTAGTATCAGAGGGATAGCCATGTTAGTCTGGATCTGTAAAAAGTGACAAAGACCCCACTGACGAAGTGGGTATTCACCCACGAAAGCTCATGCTCCAATATGTCTGTTAATCTATAAGGTGCCACAGGACATTTTTGATTAACATTTCCACAGAAAATTTTCCCCAAAAAATTATTTTGGGGGATGGAGAAAGAAATCCAAATGTTTTCATGAAAAATTCCAATGAAGGGAGGCATTTGAGGGTGAAAAATATTTTTCTTTGAAACTGGCAGCCAGCAGTGCTGATGTCACAAAATGGACTAATGGCAGAGGAGACAGAAGCTACCATAGATTGCATAATGGTCTGCTATTCCCAGCCTTGCTACTGATGCACCCTGTGACCTTAGGCATGTCTCTTCTCCCCTCGGTGCCTATATCTTCCATCCCACTATGTCACTGTTGATTGTAGGCTCTTTAGGGCAAGGGACTGTCTCTCAGTGGGTGTCTCTGCAGTAACTGGCTTGAAGGAGCATTGATCTCGGTTACTGCGTGTCTGTGCAGCGCCCGGCGCAGTGAGAGCCTGATCTCGGTTACTGTGTGTCTGTGCAGTGCCCAGCACAATGAGCCACTGATCTTGATTACTGCGTGTCTGTGCAGCACCCAGCACAATGAGACACTGATCTCAATTACTGAGTGTCTGTGCAGCACCCAGCACAATGAGACACTTATCTCAATTACTGAGTGTCTGTGCAGCGCCTGGTTCAATGATACACTGATCTTGGTTACTTTGTGTCTGTGCAGTTCCTTGCACAATGAGACATTGATCTTGGTTACTATGTGTCTGTGCAGCACCTGGCACAATGAGACACTGATCTCAGTTACTGCGTGTCTGTGCAGCGCCCGGCACAATGAGACACTGATCTTGGTTACTGTGTGTCTGTGCAGTGCCCGGCGCGATGAGACGCTGGTCTCAGACAGCGTGCTATAAAACAACTATGTAGATGCTATGGCACAAGTACTAGCCACTCGAACTTGGACCCCGGGGAGCAGAAGAGTTTGGGCTCAGGCCAGTAGCTCACCTGTGTTGCAATGTCCACACTCCTTTAGCCCACTAGCTGGAAGAGATCTAGCATGTGCATGTCTCCCCAGGCTGGCCAGCTGCAGCAGACACATACCCTGCAAGTCCTGGCACTCCAGGAAGCTGTGACTAATATCTTGCTCCACAGGTGTCACCTTAAGACACAGAGCAGAGTGTCTCTTGCTATATAAAGCCCTCAGGCTCCGGTTCTGGGCTGGCCAGGTGCACAGAAGAGGTAAGTCCAATTTTCTCCTCTCTTTCTCACCCCACCAGCCACCCCTCAGCTCTGTTTCACTAGGCATGGGGCTGGAAACTCGGCATTTGGAATTCCTTCCCCCACCCCCAGTTCTCTGAGCTCTGGGGAAGTTAAATGGGCTGCCCAGGACAGCAGCGCCAGGTGCAGGGTGAGATAAGCCGGTGCAGATTTAGGCAGTGTGTACCCATATGGGCACTATGCAGAGACAGCTGGTACCAGAGACAGGACAGAGAGATGGGCATCACAGAGAGAGAGGAGGCTAAAGTCAGCCAGATTAGGCTTCCAAATCCCTGGTTTGGCACCTCACTGAATGGCCTTGTTGGATACCCACAGGTCCGGATGAGGTCCCTGGGTTCACCCAGAGCCCCCAAAGGGAGGTCACTGAATGAGGGGCCAAAATAAGGGGGGGAGAGTTTGACATTGAGTCTGAAAACTGTGACAGACAGGTAGACAGAGCCACAGAGGGGTGTGTTGGGGGGGTAGGGGTAGGTGGATAGGTAGACAGATGGAAGGGTGTACATGGGGAGGCAGGGATGGACAAATAGATAGGTATATATGGGGAGGGATACATAGGTTTTTATAGACATATATAAAGGTCACACAGTTAGTCAGCTGTGTAGCCAGGACACCTGGCCCCCAGCCCCCCTCCTTTCACTCACTATACCACACTCCCCTCCCAGAGCTGAGGAGAGAACCCAGGAGTCCTTAGTCCCAGCCCCCACACACACATACCCCGCTTTAACTATTAGATACTCCGTGACACCCTCACATCAGAACAGGTTAGAAAGTGTCTGGGTTTGTCAGGGGTACCTACCATCCATACCTATAGTCACTGAGACCCCTAGCATCCCCATCTCCACTCCCCAGGGGCTCCTGGGAGAATTCAAGGGGCTCCCCAACTCCTGTGGGTGAAGGTGGCCCCCAATTTCGCCTAGGGGCCCCAGGGCTGGAAGCCACAGCCTGTCTCCCCAAATTAACTGTCTCCCCTGCCCCTTGTTTTGCAGCCATGGCGACCAGGAGGAGGCTGCTGCTCTGGGCCTGGCTGGCACTGCTGGGGGGTGAGTGTGACATGTGGGGCACGAGGGATCCCAGCATTGGGGGTGCAACATGGGTGTCTCTGCTCAAGAAGATGCAGCCCCCTCCTTCTGGGCATCATCCTCAGCTGCCAAAGAGGACTGGATTGGAGCTAGCAGGGAAATGGTTTTCCCATCCCAGGAAATTTTTCAAGATTTCGGGGAGTGGGATCTACGTGGGGGCTGTGGGGCAGAACTCCTAGATTCTGTCCCCAGCTCTGGAAGGAGAGTGGGGTCTAGTGGTTAGAGCAGGGAGGCTGGGAGTCAGGACTCCTGGGTTTTATCTCTAGCTCTGGGATGCAGTGGGGTCTGGTGGGTAGAGTGGGAGGGGCTAGGAGCCAGGACTCACACTGTGATCTCTGAGGCCAGTGACTTCCACTTCTCTAGGAGTGTGTGTGTGTGTGTGTCTGTACTGTACCCTACTGGCTAGGTTCGGGGGTGGGGGTGTGGCTGTACTGTACCCTGCTGGCTAGGTTCAGGGGTGCGGGTGGGTGGGTGAGCACTCTACCCTGCTGGATAGAATTACCCAGGCCTCTCTTGGCGGGGGCAGAGTTCCAAGCCCCTAACTGGGGTTGAGGTGCTGCCTGGTGCCCGGCCTCTGCCCAGGGCTGAAATTCTGCTAGAGGGAACTCGCCCGGGGCTGAACGGAGCCTGGCCACAAGCCCTGAGCACGGGCTGGTGGCAGGCATAGGTGCTGGATATAAGGGTGCTGGCAGGAGCGGTGCCAAGGTTTTTGGCGCTCTAGGCGGGGGTCCTTCCGTGCCCCCAGTCGTTGGCGGCAATTCTGCGGCGGGGGGTCCTTCCGCACGTCCAGAATTCGTGGGGGGGTCCGTTCCATCGTTCGGTCTTTGGGGCACTTCAGCGTGGGTCCAGAGCGAGTGAAGGACCCGCAGAATTGTGACGACGACCAGAGCGCGGAAGGACCCGGCCGCTGAATTGCGCGAGGTCGGCAAAAATGCACCTCCCAAATCTGGCTCCTAGGCAACCGCTAGGTCGCTAAATGTGAAGTGCGGCCCTGGTGCTGGGGGTGCTGCGCAGCCCCTGCTTGAAGGTTCCATCATACATAGGTTTACGTGTGATTCAATACTCTCAGACTCCAAAGCAGGGGTGGGAACAAGCTCTGAGTGGTGCATTTCCTCCCTTGGCTCTATGGAGGCAGCAATTGCTGCTAATCTACAACAGTAATTCCTCTCCCCATCCCCGCTCACACACACAGCAGGGTCATCCCCTCCAGCGGGCAGCAGACAAACACACACACACACACACACACACACACACACACACACACACACACACACACACACAACACACACACACACCCACACACACACACACACACACACACACACACACACACACTCTCTCTCTCTCTTAGTTCTGCTTGGCAATGCTTTGGCCAAGTGCCGGTGACTTCACCAATTTTTTGCCCAGCTGCTCCTGGCTGAAGGGTCAAGGGGTAGTGGAGGTGTCTCTGCTAAAGCATAAGTGGATTTCATGATTCACAGAGTTTAAGGCCATATCACAGGCCAGGGGAAGTCACCCAGCCATTTCCCCCCACCCTCCGTACTGAGCCCAGTCGCTGTGAGATGGGAGGATCCCAGGCCCAGCCAAAGTCGGGCAGTTTACACAGCAATGAAAGAGTCCCGCAGCCAGAGCCCCGTGAGATTTTCTCTGCCATGCAGACATGGCTGAAGAAGAGCTGAAGAAGCCAGAACTTTCCTTGCAAGTTTGTGCCACGGCTTAATGCTGTCACTGTTAAAAAGTTGAGCCTACTTTCCAGTTGGAATATGTCTGGCTTGGACTCCCAGCCATTGGCTCTCCTGCCTTCCTTTAGCCCCTATTTTCCTCCCCACCAGGAAGTTATTTCAAGGCACCTCTCAATCTCCTTTTTGATCCGCTAAGCAAAGAGAGCTCTGTACGTCTCTTGCTGTCATTTTTCTCCAGCCTGGAATCCTTTTGCTGGCTCTTCCCTGTCCTCTATGCAATTTTGCAATGGCTTTTTTAAAATGCAGACACCAGAATTGGATGCAGGAGGATCCCAGTGGAAGTCTCTCCAAAGCCATACACGGGGGAAATCACTTCTCAACTCCTACTCACTAGGAGCCAAGGACTGCAGTAGCCCTGGGAGCTCATGTCGAGTGGCTTGTCCGCTATGGCCCCCCTCAATCCTTTCCAGAGTCACTGCTTCCCAGTGCACAGTTCCCCAGCATGGAGCTCTCGCCTGCATTCCTTCTTCCTAGATGTAGAACTTGGCATTAAACCACATTTTGCCTGAATGAGCCCAGCTCACCAAGCAACCCAGATTGCTCTGGGTAACAGCCCCGCCTTCACTGTTCTTTACCGTTTCACCAAACTTTGTGTCATCTGCCAATTTTATCAGCAGTGATTATTTACTTCCAGATCACTGGTGAAAATGTACCGATCCCTGCAGAATCCCCCACCCAGTTCGAACATGATCCACCAGTTGTCCAGCTCTTGATCCATTTAACATGTTCTCTGTTGATATTGAATGGGGCTAATTTTTTAATCAGCACATGGTGCATTGCTAAGTCAAACCCTTACAAAAGTCTGCTACATCTACAGTTACCTCCATCAACCAAACTTGTAATCTCATCAAAGAATGTGTGTTTGACTAGACCTATTTTCCATGCCAAGGGATGTTGTGAAGGCCAAAAGTGTAATTGGATTCAAAAAAGGTGTTTGATAATTTAATGGAAGATAGGTCCATCAATGACTGTTAGCCAATAGGTCAGGGACGCAACCCCATGCTCTGGGTGTCTCTAGACTCTTGCTGCCAGAAGCTGGGAATGAATAACAGGGGATGGATTCCCTCAGTAATTGGTCTGTTCTGTTCATTCCTTCTGAAGCAGCTGGCATTGGCCACTGTCAGAAGAGAGGATACTGGACTAGATGGACCATTGGTCTGACCCAGTATGGCAGTTTTTACGTTTTTATTTCCTAAAATCAGGTTGATTGGCAAGAATTATAGCCTCATTCTTTAATCCTGTGTCAACTTTTCCATTATTTTCCTCAGAGTTGTTGTCAAACTAACCAGCCTCTAGCTATAACGTCATTAACATTCTTCCAGTCTTCTGGAAACTCTTGATGTTCTACGTTTGTGAGATACAATCTAAACCCCCCTGGTAAATCTCTGCTTCCCATGAAATTGCTTCATATTCAGAGATTCTTATATTCAAAGGCCAGAAACTATCACTGTGATCATCTACTTTGATCCTCCTGTACAACATAGGCCAGAGAATGTTCCTGAATTCATTCCTGTTTGAACTAGAGCAGATCTGTCAGAGAAACAGCCCATCTTGGTTTAAAAATGGCCAGTGATGGAGAATCTCCCACAACTCTCAGTGAGTTGCTCCAATGGTTAATTACCCTCTAAGAATTTGCACCTTATTTCCAGTCTGAATTTGCCTAGCATCAGCTTCTGGCCATTGGATCTTATGAGACCTCTGTGTGCTAGATGCTGTTGGTGCGTTATGTGTTCAGGTGGTGTCTGGAATTGCCTTCGGTTTAGTTTGCTGTGTGTGCTCCTTCCAGGCCTCTATGAGTCCAGCCACCTCGGCCAGGAGTTCATCACCGCCTTCATGCAGAACAGTGGCAAAGGCAAAGTTCCTGACTTCCAGCTGCTCATCACCGGCTACTCTGCCATCACCTTGGTCACCGTCACCGTGCACAACTCCACCTTCCGGAGAGAGATCACAGTGGAACAAGGGCAGACAGTGACAGTGCATTTGCCACCTTCCGTGGAGATGGTGGGCAGCGGGACATTCAGCAGCACCGTGCTGGTCTGTGCCAATAAAGACATCACTGTCCTGTCTCTCAGCTACAAGCAGTATACGTCTGAAACCACTGTTGTGTACCCTGTGGAGAGCATGGGGAGGTTGTATTATGCCATGACACCAAGTGGCAAGGCGGATGACCCCTTCAAGGAGTTTGCTGTGTTGGCTTGGCAATTCCCCACCACAGTCAGCATCCAGCTGAAAGGAGCGGTGACTTTCCGAGGGGTCAGGTACGCAGCAGGAAGCAGACTCACCGTTTTCCTCCTGGCTTTCGAAGCTGCCCAGTTCCAAAGCCGAGAAGACTTATCCGGCTCTAGGATTGTGTCCTGGAAACATGTGGCCCTCCTGAGCGGCCACAGCTGCACCTCCAAACACAGCTCGTGTGACCACGTGGTCGAACAGCTCCTGCCTGTCTCCAGCTGGAGCACCACCTTCATCATCCCGCCCTTATCTTTCCAACCTAAGTATGACTTGGTGTATATCGTAGCCTCCCAGAGGAGCCACCTTAGTTATCACTGGGGGAAAGAGATCTCCAGGAAGGACATGGTGGCTGGGGAGGTGATGACCCTTGATATCACACGCTCCAAGCCCTTGTACATCACCTCCAGTGCTGTAATACAAGTTGTCTTCTTCTTCACGGGCAGAAGCAAAGAGGGCTTCACGTATGACCCCTTCATCATCAACATCCCTCCCATCACAAGCTATTGCAGGTCCTACCACCTGGATGGGATAAAGGGCTTCCAGAACTACGCACTGATCATTGCAAAGAGCTCCGAAGCTGATGGGATCACCACGGATGGACAATTGCTTGGCAGTGTCCAATGGAAACCAATCCAGGGCACGGATTTCTCCTGGGCAGAGTATGATCTGGGTGAAGGGGTCGGCTCCCATTCCCTGGAGAGCCCCAGCTCCACCTTTGGGGTGCTGAGCATTGGGATCTCAACGGAGTTTTCAGGGTATGGCTCGCAGGCTCTCTGCAGGTGCGGTAAGTCCAATTTTTTCTATCTTGGTTCCTTATATGTGGGGTTCGGGGAGAGTTTCCAGACAAATGGCTTTTTTGCCAAAAAAGGCAGTTTTAGGATGACCCAAAGCCAGTCACAAATTTGACAAATAAAAAACATTTGGGTAAGATTCATAAGGGGTTTTTGAAACCATCCATGTGATAGCTGGAGCCCAGGGGTTATGCCGCTCCCCTGAGATGGGGGAGACACCTCCCAGTCTGGACAGCGATTTAACCCTGGCTTGTGCTACGGAGAGGTGAATGGCCTAACCCCAAAGCCGTGGGCTGAGCTGGTGCTGGGGGAATGTTTCAGTGTTGAAGTGGTTCCATTTTGTATAAATAATTAAATATTCAGGGAAGCGGGGCTTGAATGCAAGCTGGGCTGCTCCCAGGTGAGCACGTTCACCACCAGGCTAAATTGGGAAGGGCTGGGAAATGAGCCACGAGAGTGATTAAAGGATTAGAAAACCTTTGCTAACATGATAGCCTCAAGGAACTCCATTTACTTAGCTTAACAAAGAGATGGTTAAGAGGTAACTTGATTACAGTCTGTAAGTACATAAGAACATAAGAATGGCCAGACTGGATCAGACCAAAGGTCCATCTAGCCCAGTATCCTGTCCACCAACTAGTGGCCAGTGCCAGGTGCCCAGAGGGAATGAGCAGAACAGGTAATGATCAAGTGCTCCATCCCCTGTTGCCCATTCCCAGCTTCTGGCAAACAGAGGCTAGAGACACCATCCCTGACCATCCTAGCTAATAGTCATTGATCGACCTATCCTCCATGAACTTATCTAGTTCATTTTTGAACCCTGTTACAGTCTTGGCCTTCACAACATCCTCTGGCAAGGAGTTCCACAGACTGACTGTACGTTGTGTGAAGAAATACTTCCGTTTCTTTGTTTTAAACCTGCTGCCTATTAATTTCATTGAGTGACCCTAGTTCTTGTGTTATGAGAAGGAGTAAATAACACTTCCTTATTTACCTTCTCCACACCAGTCATGATTTTATAGACCTCAATCACATCCCCCCTTAG
This sequence comes from Chelonoidis abingdonii, assembly GCF_003597395.2. NCBI lineage: Eukaryota > Metazoa > Chordata > Testudines > Testudinidae > Chelonoidis > Chelonoidis abingdonii. The sequence continues at coordinate 56,518,969 of NC_133779.1, read as the reverse complement.
TCGTCTCTTTTCCAAGCTGAAAAGTCCCAGTCTTATTAATCTCTTCTCATACACAAGCCGTTCCATACACCTAAAGCACCTGCCTGGGGAACAAAATATTTAATAATGGGCTCTTCAGTCTCATAGAGAAAGGGCTAAATGATCCAAGGGCTGGAAGTTGAAGCTAGACAATTTCAGGCTGGAAATAAGGCGTAACTTTTTAACAGTGAAAGTAAGTAGCTATTGGAAGAATTTCCCAAGCGTTGTTGTGGTTTCATCATCACTGGCCATTTTTAACTCAGAATTGGCTTTTTTTCTAACAGCTCTGCGCTAGGAATGGTTTGGGGGCAGTTCTCTGGCCTGTGTCAGTCAGAAAAATCTTCCGTTCGGGGGAAATTGCAAAACTTGGTTTCAACATGAAATGTTGGTATTGTGATTTATTTTAGAGTTTTTTTATTATTTTTATGTTATTTCAAGACATCACAGGAGTAACAGTGCATAATATGACACAATAGAAAAACTGGAATATTCCATTTTATTTTTATCTTTTATTTTAAAAAAAGCTGCAAGTGCAGTTGCTACTTAATAGATACAGAAACATCTGATCTTTTTTTCCAGATCAAAGTCTCCTGCTGGGCTCTGTTTCTCTATGACACCAAATGGGTGACAATCTTGCTTTAGGGAACCAAACCAAACCAACCAGAAGGCCGCTACCAAGTACAGACTGAAATATCTTATCTCATTCTTTAGATCGAAATGGCTCCTGCTTGTGCTATAAGCAAACACTCTGACACCGTGTCAGCCTGTCTCATTGCAAGGCAAACAGGTCACACTTTGATCTAGAAACGAAGATCAAATGTTTTGATCTGTACTAAGCAGCTGACCTGCTTGGGGTTTTTTTTTTAAATGAAACAAACTATTGTAATGGTTGTATTATGTCTAGGCTTGGCAGAATTCAACTTTTATTGTTTTATAATTTTGACAGATAATACTGAAGTTTATTTTTAAATTTTAAATTTTCACCAGTGCACAAAATCATGGGTTTAAACATTACATCCATGTAAATGTTCACAGTTGCAAGAAATTATGGGGTGAGAGTCAGACAATAATTATGTAATAACAGAAAACAGCAAACACTGTTATATAACACTGAGAGATAAAAAGTTAAAGCTTTATCACCATCAAGACACATATTGCCCCTGTCACATATCAAAATAGACAAAGGAAATAATCTTCAACCAAACTCTAAGATGGTCTCAGGCTGCATCTTTCTTTCTTTGCCTAGCTGTACGTTTCGATTATTATGGATGGAAATATTTTCCAACGGATCGTCTGTTCTATGTCATTGACATTGAACAACCATAATCGAATCCAGCCAAGCCCAGTTATGTCACACAGGCTGTATAAAAGCTAGGTATTGTTACAGGGCAGCTGAGGATCTGAAACACAAAGGGTATGTCTACACTGTACTGTAAACCTGAGTCTGTGGGCTCTGGGTTTGCAGACTCAGTGTTTCCAAGCCCTTGCTTGAGCATCTGCCTTGTTCTGTAAACCTGGGTTTACAGTTGCTGGACACAGATCTCACAGCTGTGCTTGTGTGTCCATATTGCATGGTACCAACCTTCTGACTTCGGTCTGCAGCTTGAGCTGCATCCACACTGCAAAGTGGCAGCAGGATTCGGGCTCTAACTGCCCTCACCCCCAGTAGGGTCCTAGGACTCTTGTTGACCCTTGTCAGACTGATTTGTGTGTGGATGGAAAGGGAACTTGGGGTCAAACCTGAGTTAGAGTCCCAGCTTAGGGTACAGTGTAGACATTCCCAGAGAGGCTACAGACCATGTTTCCAAAGGTATTTTAGGCACCTGAGGATGAAAATACATGCCAAAAGCCAGATCCACCAAGACTTAGAGATTTTTACACCTAACACCCGAGTCTGTCCCCTTCTTAGGTGCCTGGCTGACTCTTTGGAGGCTGAAATCCAACATTTAGGTACCACTGACATCCTCAGCTGCCTAAATTTCCTCTGTTCAGCGGTCACAAAGCCCCTTGACTCCCAGGTTCAGTGTCTAACTCTCATCACACTCACACAAGTCATCGATGCGTTGTGACTCAGTTTCCCCATCTTAAAAATGGGGCCATTATCAGTGTGCTAGAAGCACCGAGAAGCTCCATCATGGACCAGGACCCTGTGGCTCTACAGCCACAGTAAAAAAGCCAGCCCCTGCCTCAAAGAGCTTTCGGGAATAGCAATCATCCCTGCCCCTCTTTAGGCTTTTCACCATGGGGACTGACTCTTTAGTATGTATCTGTACAGCACCTAGCACAACTGGGCCTCAGGCTTGGTTGGAGGCTCTAGAGTGGGGTAAGGTAGCATGGGTAAATAGGTAGAGCACTGGTTGGCCCCTCATTAGTCCTAGGGGTCTATTGCCGGCTCTGCTGCTGGGTGACCTTGGGTACATCACTTGCCCATCTTTCCCTCAGTTTCCCCATCTGTCAAATGAGAATAATGATACTGACTTTCTCGGTAAAGCCCAGGGAGATCTATGGATGACAAGTGCTACAGAGGAGCTAGGTGGTGGTGGTATTGTTATAGGTGCTACCAAATACCCTAACAATGTAAAAAATGTTCAGTAAAAGGAATCTCACGCTGATTTCTTTTCTGTCAGGAGGTGTCACCAAACATTTTTGGCTTTAACCAATGCCTTATATAATAATTTTCCGAGAGAACATCAATTGTACTTTTTAATTTCTTTTTATTTTACTGTTGTTGATTTAAATGTTCAGAGCTGCAGAGAATTATCCATTTTAGGTCTTTTTTATTTGTTTAAATGTGTGCAGTTGTGGGAAAAGATGGGGCAGCAGATGCTAATTATTTAACGACAGACTTTGAGATTCAAAAAGTTAAACCTTTAGAACTGTTCAAACACAACTTGTCAACAGCACTTGTCAAAATCTGCCAAGTAAATAGCTGTCAGTCAATCTCCAATCAGTTCTCAAGCAGCCATCTTTTCCCTTGGCCTTCTGTAAACGTCAATGATTATCAACGGAAATGTTATTTCGTTAGTTTCCTGCGTGTAAGGGGAAACGGCCATTTACTGACATTTACTGATAAAAAAAATCGAATCCTTCCAAGCCAAGCTCTATGCTACCAAATGCACTAACAACGTATAACTACGCATGAAAGGCCTAGATTGTGATGAGGAAATGTTGCTGGCAAACGTCGATTTCACTACACACCCAAAACCGACAAGAAAATATTTCCACTGATGATCATTGAAATGTACAGACAGGCAATGTGAGAAAAATGCTACTTGAGAATTTATTAGAGTTTCATAGAATACCTGGGTTGGAAGGTATCTAGTTCAACGCCCTGCTTAAAGCAGGATAACTCCCCAGGCGAATGATTGCCCCAGATCCCTAAATGGTCCCCTCAAAGATTGAGCTCACAATCCTGGGTTTAACAAGCCAATGCTCAAACCACTGAGCTATCCCTCCCCACAATGTGAAGATAGTTCCTTGGTAGAGCTGGACAAATTATGTGAACAATTTTTGTTTTATCGATTCTAAAGCTTTTTGAATCTCAACATCTACTGTCATTAAATCATTAGCAGCTTCCCTCCAGCCCCTCCCCATAATTTCCCACAGCTGTGGAAATAGAAATTGATTTAAATAAATAGAGGGGGAAGTGCTTAAAACCATGAAAATTTAAATTGATATTAATTGAAAACAATGCTTGAAAACAAATCGATATTATCGTCAAAATTATAAAACAATAAAAATCAAACCCTGCCAAGCCTGTGTTTGTTAGCGAGACAAGATGGGTGAGGAAATATCTTTGATTGGACCAACTTCTGCGGGTGAAAGAGACGAGCTTTTGAGCTACAGAGCTCTTCTTCAGCTCAGGACAAGTTCTGCTCTTTGCTAGCTGGTGTGATGACAGATACGTGGTCCATCTATCACAGCTGGTGTGGGGAGTTTTGTGGCCTGGCAAACCTTTCTCTCCAGACAGCCCACATTCCTGCAGCACCATTAAGTGCAGGAAGAAGGAGAGATGCGAGATCACGAACTGCAGCCCAGCATGCATCGCCGAGTCGGAGTCCACCTGCCGGCTGCAGGGAGAATCGCATTATCAAACCTTCGATGGGCAGGCTTTCAACTTCACGGGCACCTGCACCTATGCCATCGCCAGGACCTGCGGCTCGGACACCACTCTCCCATCATTCGGTGTCGAGGCCAAGAACCTGAACCAGCGCAACACACGCCTCTCCTCTGTTGCTTTCGTGACAGTCTATGTCTACAATGTCACCATTTCGATAGACAGATTCACAAAGGGGCTGGTGCAGGTGAGTCCACAGTGCAGTAGGCCTTATTTCTGGATTTCCTTGTGGTCTTGTGAATCTCAGTGTGCCCTGCTATCCCATCTCTCGGCTCCCCGACCCTAGAGCTCTGCTGGTGCCCCTCACTCCCGATCTGCAGCCTGTATCCAAAGGGGAACGCTGAATTCTTGGGTGGCCTCATTCATCATGGTGCACAATGGGCTGGATTTCATGGGCCCCTGGGGGAGAAGCATCACAGGATAAATGCCCCTAAGAGGTCAACCCGGTCTGGAGCCGGGACTGTCTGGAACGCTGCTAAACGGGGGAGCTGCAGTAGCCAAGCTAAATGGAGCTGGTGGACCTGGGGTCTCAGCAGCTTGGATAGTCAACAATTGGTTTGTACACCCTGCAGATGAATGGCCAGAGCTCCAGCCTCCCCGTCTCTCTGATGGAGGGGAAGCTGAGGGTGTATCAGAGTGGGGGCTCCGTGGTCATCGAGACTGACTTCTCCCTGAGGGTCTCCTACGATTGGGGCAGCTCCCTGGCGGTGCAGCTTTCCAGCAGCTTCTGGGAGCATGTGTGTGGCCTGTGTGGCAACTACAATGGAGACCCTGGGGACGACTTCACCACCCCCACAGGGGTGCTGGCTGCCAGCCCCATGGAGTTTGGGAGGAGCTGGAAGGTGGAGGATGGGGACAGGTTCTGCTGGGACGACTGCCATGGAGAATGCAAGAGCTGCTCCCCAGAGATGGTCAGCAGGTACAAAGCTGAGCCCTTCTGCGGCTGGATCAACAAAGAGGCAAGTGGCCCCTTCAGCCCATGCCACTCCGTGATTGACCCCAAAATCTACCTGGACAACTGCGTCTATGACCTGTGCATGAATGATGGCCTCCAGGAGATGCTGTGCCAGGCACTGACGAGCTATGCCGATGCCTGCCGGGGAGAGGGGGTGGATATCACTGAATGGAGGATGCTGGTGGGATGCTGTGAGTACACCCTGGTAGAGGGGAATTGTGTAGGGTGGTCCCAGGGTGATTGGATGAGTATGAGCCAGGGGAAACCAGTGGGGGACACATGCTAATGGGCAGATCTATGGGGCCAGGAGACCTTCTCCCCAAAGGAGTCCCCTTGCTAAGGACATTTAATGCTAGATGGACAGACCTGAGAACAGGGGACAGTCCGGCCCTGGCCAAGGGGGCTGGAGGAGATGGGATCTGAGGGGCTCTGCCAGCTTCAGTTCTATGGGTCAGAACTCATGGTGCATTCAAGGGCATTGCTGGGGGCTGCTTTGCTGCACAGAGTTTGCCAGGCCCCCTCAGCACTGTGCTAAACTGGCCAAATGCAGCAATATTCCCAGTGACACCCATGTCCCATCCCTTTGACAGCTCTGCCCTGCCCAGAGAACAGCCAGTACCAGCTCTGTGGCTCCGCGTGCCCTGCCACCTGCAATGACCAGGTGGCCCCTAACAACTGCTCCTTGCCCTGCGTGGAGACCTGCCAGTGCAACGAGGGCTTTGTGCTGGACGCTGGGAAATGCATCCGCAAGGCCAGCTGTGGGTGTGAGTTCCAGGGGCGTCTCTATGCTCCTGGAGAGCAATTCTGGGGGGACAGCACCTGCACCAGACGCTGCGTGTGTGATCCACAGAGCAGGCAGGTGAGCTGTGAGGCTGCAGGGTGCAGGACTGGGGAGCAGTGCCAGGTGAAGAAAGGCTTCCCAAACTGCTACCCCACTGGCTACGCCAGCTGCATGGCCAGCGGGGACCCCCACTACACCAGCTTCGATGGGCACAGGTTTGACTTCCAGGGCAGCTGCCTGTATCAATTGGCCGGACGGTGCCAGGAGCGGGAAGAGCTGGTGGATTTCCAGGTCCTGGTACAGAACGACAACAGGGGCCTCCGAGCCGTGTCCTTCACCAGAGCCGTGGAGGTCCGAGTGTACGGAGTGAACATCACGGTCAGCAGAGACTATCCAGGAAGAGTTCTGGTGAGTTCAGTCATTGACCAGTCCTGAGACACCGTTCATTAGAACTTCTGCTTTGCGTTGCATTTGTCCGCAGCTTCCTGGTTTAGGTCATTATCCAATTTTCCTGTCGTCTTCTTTACTGTCTTCACTCATCATTGCACTTTTCATCTTCCTTCTGCATGTGTCATCAGAGAAGCTGGGTGGAAAATGGCGAGAGGGTGGAGATTCTGCAGGGAAAAATTCAAGTTTTTGGCAAAAAAAATCTAAATCTGAAACATTCTGCCCCAAAACCAAAATATTTCCTTTCTGAAATGCCACTGCAGTGCCTCAGGGGAGTTGTAGTTTGGGTTCCTCGGTAGTCTGGGCCTTCAGGTCAGACTACATCTCACATGATGCATCAAGGGCTCTCCTCTTGGTGAAGAAAGGCAATGCATCATGGCAGCACATGACCACAGGGCATCATAGGAGGTGGAGGTCAGCTGGGGGGCTCTGCACATCAAGGAAAATTGCAACCCAGACTACAACTCCCATAAAGTAGGATGGTGGTATTTCAGAAGCAAAATATTTCATTTTTTTGGACAAAATATTTCAGTTTGAGGCACAAACCGACTGATGGAGTTGAAAAAGTTTTGCTGCAAAAAAAAATATCCAATTTTTTGTGGCCAGCACTTTTGCAGTAAATGTCATTCAATAAACCAATCAATTTTCCGTCAAAAAATAGCAGAGAATCCTGTGGCACCTTATAGACTAACAGACGTTTTGGAGCGTGAATACCCACTTTGTCACCCACGAAAGCTCACGCTCCAAAATGTCTGTTAGTCTATAAGGTGCCACAGGATTCTCTGCTGCTTCTACAGATCCAGACTAACACGGCTACCCCTCTGATACTTGCCATCAAAATATAGTTTTCCCAGGAAAGTTGTGATCAGCCCTAAGAGTCAGCCATGGTCACCCCTTTGTTCAGGTATTCACATGTCATCATTGGGACCATTGTGATCCTCTAGTTCACATTGTCAGAGATTTCAAAGCCAGAAAGGACCATTGTGGTCACTTAGGCTGATGTCCTGAACAACACAGCTCAGAGAACTGCCCTGAAACTTTTTCCCACAAGCCTCTTCCAACTGCCAATCCCTTATTCAAAGTCAGAGATTTTCACACCCCTCTTACATTTACCATAAGAGTCAAAAATGTATCATTGACTTGGTGCCACATTTTGAGGAACTGACAAAGAACACTCCTGACCTTGGAAGTTAACGGGGTACAGAAAGGAGACGAGAGAGTTTTTCTTTGCTTTGGGTTTTAATAACATTCTCAATGTTTTCTTCAAGTTTGTGTTTGATCATTGTCCTCCTGGAATGTTGTGGGGTTTCATTGTGGTGCTGCTTGTTGCTGATTTGCACAAGGTAGGATTTATTCAAAAATGCGGGGGGCGGGGGAGAAGAAAACCAACATATTCCACTGAAAATTCTGAGTATTTCAGTGCTTGGTGCATGATGCCTATGTGGTGATTCTGCACAGCTCTTAAACATGCCCCACTCCAGCAGGGGCTGCATTCAGTGCTGGGTGGGTGACCCCGTGCAGCATTTCTGCACAGCTGTTAAACATGCCCCACCCCACAGGCAGCTGCATTCCACTGCCGGAAGGCACACTGGGGCTTTGCAGGATGATGTCACTGCCACTGTCACCGGTCCTTTGCCCATTGCTCGCAGGTGAATGGCGTGATCATCAACCTGCCGTACAGCACTGACGATGGCAAAATCTCCATGTACCGGAGAGGGCAAGATGCAGCGATCCAGACCAACTTCCATCTCACCATTGCCTTCAACTGGCAGAGCCAAGTCACCCTCACTGCCCCAAGCACCTATGCCGGGGCCCTGTGCGGTCTCTGTGGGAACTTCAATGGCGACAAGGGAGATGAGCTGACCATGAGGGATGGCAGAGTGGCCCCGAATGCAACAGCCTTTGGGCAGAGTTGGCGGGTGGCAGAGACACCTGACTGCACTGAACCTGAGAAACAGGAGTGCTCCAACTTAGCAGCCGTTGAGAGACACCAGCGGAAAATCCGGGGGGAATGCGGGATGATCCTAGCGACGGCTGGGCCCTTCCGAGAGTGCCATCACAAAGTCCCTCCTGAGGGCTACTTCCAAGATTGTATCTATGACTATTGCTTCTTCAGAGGGCAGCAGGCTGTTGTGTGCCAGATCCTCGCCAGCTACGCCGCAGCCTGCCAGGCTGCTGGGGTGACTATAGAGCCATGGCGATCCAACAGCTTCTGTGGTAACTTGGTCTCTTCTTCTGGGATGAACACTAATTCAGGGTCAAGGGAAAACTTGCCATCAAAGATCCTTAAAGAGGCCTCTGGGTGGGATGTAGTGGGTAAGAACTGGGGGCAGTGGGGGGGGGGGGCTGGGAGTCAGAACTCATAGAATCATAGAATATCAGGGTTGAAAGGAACCTCAGGAGGTATCTAGTTCAACCGCTTGCTCAAAGAAGGACCAATCCCCACCTTCTTTCCCTAGTTGAGTGGGGTCTAGTGGGTTAGAGCAGGGGAAACTAGGGGATTTCCAGGTTCTAGCCCCAGCACTGCAAGGAGAGTCAAGTGGTTAGAGAAGAGAGGCTGAGAATGAGCACTCCTGGGTTCTATCACCAACTCTCGGAGGGGAGTGGTCTCAAAGAATTGTAGGACTAAAAGGAACCCTGAGCGGTCATCTAGTCCAGTCCCCTGCACTCACAGTAGGACTAAATCTAGACCACTGGTGGGCAACCTGCAGCTGGGAATGGCAAACTGCGGCCCCTGGGAGCTGCAGGCAGCCATGCCTGCAGATAGTCAGTGTAAACAAACTGGTTCGCAGCATGCCAGCAGATTACCCTGACAGGCCGTGCCTGCAGGTTGCCCACCATTGATCTAGACCATCCCTGACAGGTATTTATCTAACCTGCTGTTATATATCTCCAACAATGGAGATTCCACAACCTTCCTAGGTGGTTTATTCTTGTGCTTAACTTCCCTGACAGGAAGTTTTTCCTAATGTCCAACCTAAACTGTCCTTGCTGCAATTTAAGCCCATTGCTTCTTGTTCTATCCTCAGAGGTCAGAAGAACAATTCTTCTTCTTCCTTGTAATAATCTTTTATGTACTTGAAAACTGTTCTCATGTCCCCCCTCAGTCTTCTCTTCTCCAGACTAAACAAACTCAATTTTTCAATCTTCCCTCATAGGTCACATTTTCTAGACCTTTAATCATGTTTGTTGCGCTTCTCAGGACTTTCTCCAATGTGCCCACATCTTTCTTGAAATGTGGCACCCAATGTGGACACAATACTCCAGTTGAGGCCTAATCTGTTTGGAGTAGAGCAGAAGAATTACTTCTCGTGTCTTGCTTACAACAGTCCTGCTAACATAGCCCAGAATGATGTCTGCTTTTTTTGCAACAGTGTTAAACTGTTAACTCATATTTAGTTTTGATCCACTATGATCCCAGATCCCTTTCCATAGTGCTCCCTTCTAGGCAGTCATTTCCCATTTTGTATGTGTGCAATGGATTGTTCTTTCCCAAACAGAGTACTTTGCATTTGTCCTAATTGAATTTTATCCTATCGACTTCAGACCATTTCTCTAGTTTGTCCAGATCATTTTGAATTTTAATCCTGTCCTCCAAAGCACTTGCAACCCCTCCCAGCTTGGTATCATCTACAAACTTTATACATGTATATGCTAGTGTCTAAATCATTGATGAAGATATTGAACAGAACTGGACCCAGAACTGGGATCCCTCTCGTTATCCCCTTCCAGCTTGATGGTGAACCACGGATAACTACTCTCTGGGGCGGGAAGGGGGGTTGTCCAACCAGTTTTGCACCCACCTTATAGTAGCTCCACTTAGGTTGTTTTGCTCTAGTTTGTCTAGGAGAAGGTCATGCAAGACAAAAAAAACTTTTACTAAAGTCACGTGTCTACCACATACCCCCCATCCACAAGGCTGCCAACTCTCTTGAACTGTTTTTCCCCTTAGACTTGCTTCGCATAGTATCTTACCTATCAACTGCTTGAGTTTGCTAAAGTCTGCCTTCTTGAAATCCATTATCTTTATTGTGCTGTTTTCCCTCCTACCATTCCTTAGAATCATGAACACTATCATTTCATGACCACTTTCACCTAAGCTGCCTTCCACTTTCAAAGTCTCAACCAGGTCGTCCCTATTTATAAAAATGAAATTTAGAACAGCCTCTTCCCTAGTAGCATTCTCTACCTTCTGAATGAAAAATGGTCTCCAATACATCCCAAGAACTTGTTGGATAATCTGTGCCCTGCTGTGTTGTTTTCCCACTAAGTTCTATGCTTTGGATGATTTTGTTAGTTGTTTAAAAACAGCCTCATCCACCTCTTCTTCCTGGTTAGGTTGTCTGTAGTAGACCTCTACCATGACATCACCCTTGATTTTTATAGAGCCTGATGGTAAAAGCAGGGCAGTTGTATAGGAATCAAAACATTTGGGTTTCCACAGAAAGTTTCAATTTTAACAAAATGGCATCTTCCAGCAGAAAACCATTCTGGTGGAAAATTCTTGACCACCTCCAGTTTTGTTGTCCTTCATTTTCATGTTGATGATTTTATCATTCTTTCTTCTATGTGTTTGAATTTTGCTATTGCCTTCTTTTCTTCTCCTTTCTCCTCATTCTATTGTCCTTCTTTTATGTCTCTGGTGGTTATATTCTCCTCCCTCCTTGTCTTACTCTATCCCTTCGTCACTTGGCTTCATGCAGAACGTGTATCCTTGAGGGACTGCTTGGACCACGGAGCCTGATCTTCCACTGAAGGGTTTGATCTTTGTATTTTACCAAGCAGAAAATATTCATTTCAGAAAATGATCAATTTTGGAAGCAAACAAATTAATATAATTAAAAAAAATCAGCAGAAAAAATATTTTAAAAATGGATGGAACCAAAGTGCTTTAAATTCACATGAAATTGTTCAGGGGGGATTTTTCTTTCTGACAAACTCATTGATTCTACAAGCTTTTTCTCACCCTCATCTCCACATTCTCTCTCATCATCTCCTGCAGACGCCACCTGCCCCAGCAACTCCCACTACGAGCTCTGTGGGAATGGCTGCCCTGCCACCTGCCACGGCCTCTCGGCGCCGGACGGCTGTGATGCCCCCTGTGCTGAAGGGTGTTTCTGCGATGCTGGGTTCTTCCTGAGTGGAGACCAGTGTGTCCCCATCGAGCAGTGCGGTTGTGTGCACCAGGGCAGGTACTACAGGAAGGGAGAGGTGTTCTACACCAACGCCTCCTGCCGGGAGAAGTGCCGGTGCCAAGACAACGGAGTCGTCGAGTGCCAGGAGGCCTCCTGTGGAGCCAGTGAGGAGTGCAGGGTGGAGAGCGGCGTCCTGGGCTGCTATCCTGCAGGCAGATGCACTGTGGCTGGTGATTCCCACTACCTGACCTTTGATGGATGGGCTTTCGACCTACCTGGCAATTGCACCTACATCTTAGCCAGAGTCTGTAGCAGTGATGCTGGGCTGGTGAACTTCTCCATGGTAGTAGAGAAGGAGAATGCTGGTGATGGCCGCATGGCTCAGATGAGGACAGTGGCGGTCTCCATTCATGGTTACACCATCATCATGGAGAGAGGGAGGAAGTGGAAGGTCATGGTAAGTTTACATTTCAGATTAATGTCACCAACATCTGAGGTCTACTCTGTGACTGACCCAATGTCCCCCAGTGAAATAAAGTTTATTCAGTTCAGAAAGTGGAGAGCAAATGAAAGGGTCTAATGGGTGAGGTCAACCCAGGTGACCACATCTGCAGCTGCTCAAAGCCTCAGGGAGGGAAGTGTTTGTAAGGCCACGTCTACACTTACAAGCTTACAGCGGCATGGCTGTACCGTGTAGCCATGTTATGCCGATAGGAGAAAGCTTTCCCATCGCCATAATAAAACCAGCTCAATGAGTGGCAGTAATCATGCTGGCGGGAAGGCAGGAGACGGTCTCCCACTGACATAGCACTGTGCACACGAGTGCTTATGCCAGCAAAACTTGTCTCTCAAGGAGGTTGTTTTTTTCACATCTCTAGGCAACAAAAGTTTTGCGAACAGAAGTGCTACTGTAGACATGGCCTAATTCCAGCCCAGATTCTGCTCACACCTGTACAAGTGTAAATCTATTGACCTCAGTGCAAATCCACAATGACTCTATTGACAGCAGTGTATAGCTTGAGGTACTCCATTGATGCCGGTGTAAATCCAGAGTTACTCCATTGACACTGATGAATATCTGGAGTTACTCCACTGACGCCAGTGTAAATCCAGAATAGCTCCATTAATGCCAGTGTAGATCTGGAGTTATTCTGACACCACTGTACATCCAGAATAACTTCATGGAGGCCAGTATCTATCCACAATAACTCCACTGACGCTTGTGTTACTCAGCTGACTCTAGTGTAGTTCTGACAATATGTGTAATCCTGTGCGTGTGTGTGGTGCCAGGACACAGTTGCTGAGTTCCCACCAGTGACAGGTGAATTTTCCACTTATTGGCACAGGTGGGCGGTGAGCTCTACAATCTGCCACTGGCTATGGATGAGGGGAATCTTCTGATCAATCAAGAGGGGAACAACATCATTGTCCAATCAGCCTCTGGCCTACAGGTCCTTTACGATGTTGCATCCTACCTCCTACTGTCCATCCCCAGCAACTACAAGGGACATGTATGTGGCTTGTGTGGCAACTTTAATGGAGACAAGAATGACGACTTCCTGCTGCCCAGTGGGAAGAGCACCCAGAACGCGGATGAGTTTGGGAACTCCTGGAAGGTGCCCATTGATGGTGCCACATGCGCCGATGGCTGCAATGACAGATGCCCTATCTGTAATGCAACCCAGACAGAACCATACCAGACTGAGAGGTCTTGTGGTCTCATCAGAGCCACCTCGGGTCCCTTCAGAGACTGTCACTCGCTGGTCAGCCCTACCGAGTACTTCAACCACTGTCTCTACGACATGTGTGCTACCAATGGGACAGGCAAGACCCTCTGCCAGAGCCTGCAGGGCTACACAGCCGCATGCCAGGCAGCTAGGGCCAAGATCAGAGCTTGGAGAACATCCTCCTTCTGCCGTGAGTTTATAGAGCAACTTGTAGCCCTGATTTCGCCTTGTTGCGTGTCACTTAAAGCATGTACAAACTGCATGCCAGTCCAGGGAGTGTGGGGGAGGATGCCAGCTGGGCCAGACTGAACTATGGAGGAAAGGGAAATGACTCTATCCTCGGTCGTCACATTTCACATCTGGGGCCTTCTGCACAGTGCTACCACTTGAGTGCTACCGCTTGAGCTAATTCAGAGATTCATAGATGCTGAGGCCAGGAGGAACCATTAGATCCTCTAGTCTGCCCAGTCAATCACAAGACCTTAAATTTCACCCAGTTACACCTGAATGGAGGCCAATAACTTGTGTTGGCCTAAACACGATGGCATCCAGTCTTGATCCAGCACTTCCCTTGGGAGTTTGCTCCAGTGTTTAATCTCCCCACAGCCCCACTGTTAAAAAAAATGTGCCTTATTTCTGATTAGAATTTGTCTGGCTTTCGCTTCCAGCTGTTGGTTTGTGTTCTGCCTTTCTCCACCAGACTAAAGAGGACTTTAGTACCCATTATTTTCTCCTCCTGAAGTTATTTACATACTGTAATCAGGTCACCATTTGATGAGCTCAACAGACTGAGCTCCTTAAGTCTCCTACTGTCCGGCATTTTTTTCCAGCCGTCGAATCATTTTTGTGGCTCATTTCTGCACCTGCTGCAGTTTTGCAACATCCTTTTAAAAATGTGGGCACCAGAGCTGGATGGAGTGTTCCAGTATCAGTCTCACCAATGCCTTATACAGAAGTAAAATCCCCTTCTTGTGCCTAATTTCTACTCCCCGTTTATATATCCAAAGGATACACTAGCCCAGGACTGGCGCCAGGGTTTCTGGCGCCCTAGGCGCCGGGCCATTTCGCGGCCCTGCGCGCGGACCTCGCGGCTCTGGTGGACCTGCCGCAGGCATGCCTGCAGCAGGTCCACCGGAGCCGCGGGACCAGCGGACCATCCGCAGGTACAACTGTGGCAGCTCCCCTGGAGCCGCCTGCCGCCCCCCCAGCAAAATGCCACCCCCCCCCATGATGCTGGCGCCCTAGGCGACTGCCTAAGTCGCCTAAATGAAAGCGCCGGCCCTGACTAGGCCTCTTTGCCACAGCATTACTCTGGAAGTTTGCATCTGGCTGCTCATCCAGATCCTTTGCTGTTCAGGATACAGTCCTCCATTCTGTAGGTGTGGCCTGCATTGTTTGTTCCCACATGTGTAACCTTGCAGGAATAATTATTTCTTAATGGAAAACTGGGATCAATAGTAGGCTGTTATCCTCTAGAGGCAGACAGAGTGCACACACTTAACCAGGGTGTTTATAGGAGAAGTCAGTGGAGAGGAACACGGTTACTATCTATGGTGGAGTTTGTGTTCCATGGATCTCTGCATCTCATTTGTTTCACAATCTAGCTCTCACCTGCCCAGCTAAGAGTCACTACGAACTCTGCACCCGCTCCTGCGATTTTACCTGTGCTGGCCTGTCCAGTTCACCCCAGTGCACAGAGAGATGCTTCGAAGGCTGCCAGTGCGACAACAGGCTGCTGTTTGATGGGGAGAGTTGTGTGTCTCCAGGTGGCTGTGGATGCTTCAGATATGGGAGATACATCAAGGTAGGCGACTGGTAACTAAAGCTGAGCAAATAACTGACAAAATAATTTGTGGGGCGGGGGCGGGGGAAATTGCTTCAGGTCAAATGGAAAACTTTTTTGTTTTCTCATGCCAAAATTAAAAACTGGAGAAAAAAATTATTTTGGGTGGGACAAAAAGTTTCATTTCATTTTAGCGTATTTTTATCTTTTAAAAAATAAATTTCTACATGAAATGGTGTTTCAAAATGAAAGGTCAAAATGTCTCATTTTGAAAAGCTTGAAATTAGACATTTAGAATTTTTTTTCTTTTTTGCCCAGAACTCTGTCAAATTCACCCCTATTTCCCAAGAGTTTCCATTGATCCAAAGCTGCATTTCTGGCAAATAAATTATTAATTCAAAAAAATTTCACCGAGCTCCTCTGGTTCCAGTGAAGCCTGTGTCTAGTTAAGATTCTCCATCTGCCAGAATCCTGGCATTTAGGTTGTTAGAGCAGTTAAGCTAAAACAAAATCCTGTTGGGCACTAAAGAACCCTTTTTGACATGCCTTTGGAGCTGAATATCAGTTACTACACACAGTCCAGCCTCTTAGAGCCCGGTTCTTCCTAAGCTACTGTAAATCAACATGTTCAGTCAAAGAATAATGTCTTTGGTAACTAGCCATTCGCAGAAGCTTGGTCTTGTGAGGAAGCCACAGGATTGGCAGGCAGGACTCCTGGGTTCTATTTTCAGCTTTGGAAGGGGACTGGGGTCCAGTGGATCACAGAAGGAGTGGGATGGACTGGGAATCAGGATTCCAAGGTTCTAGTCACCCTTCTGGGAGGGGACTGGGCTCTAGCGCAAATCTGGTGTAGTTCAAGTGATGTCAATGGATACTAGGGGTGGGAATGGCAGTTACGTTTACAGCGTTGAAAGGTCGAGTGGAGACAGTTAACCCATGTTTCTGACCAAGGACTAATGCTTCACATTTACTCTCACTCTCTTCCCCAGTCAATGGAGACTGTGATTTCTGCCAACTGCACTGAGAATTGCACCTGCTACCTGAGGAGCAACCTTGTGTGTCAGAAAGCCACCTGTGAGCCCAGACAGATCTGCATGCTCAAGAACGGCACGCACAGCTGCACAAAGGAGAGAGAATAGTGAGGGCCCTGGCACCCAACAATGGACGAGTTAGAATATATATGATTTATAGCTAGTATTGCAGTCGCTTTGTTTTATTGTGTTCTGTGGTGCTATCCATTTCATGGGTGCATGTGCATTGTGCTTCTGAATGATTGTTTTTTATAATATTACTGGCCAGCCACAAGATGGCGTCGTTACAATAGTTTTGCCAGTTCTGTTAACTGAATGTATAGGAGATCTTGAAAAATGCTGTGTGGTAGTTGTGGTGCATTTCTTTCTGTCCTCAGTAAAGTGGGTTCTTTCTGCTGTAGTGTCTCTGATGGACTATAATTTCTACGGGAACAGCTGCTGCCCACATCTTGTACCTGCAAAAATTAACAAGATCACCCCATGATGCCCAAACCTTGCACTTTGTTTCACTCTGTGAAATCTTGCTCTGTACAAACCTGGACTTCATAAAAGCTAGTGCATTGCAAGCTGGACCTTCTCAAAGACATTTCTTTCCCAAACTTTCAGCACATAAGTTGTGAGCTTTTGGGGGACAGATTACATATCTTTCACTTCTCTGTGAAGTGATATGCACACCTGTAGCACTGTAGAAACCATAGGCGCTGACTCCGTGTGTTCTCCATGGCTAATGGGACTTTTCAGCATGGCCATGCAAAGGAGAGGAATTGCCAGTGGGTGGCTGCTGCTCCATGGGGGGCGGGGCACAAGACGGGCAGAGAGCCGGGTCCTGGCAGCTAAAAGCAGGCCCATAGTGAGCAGGATGTTTCCTCAGCTGGAGGCATCAAGACCATCTCCAGTGAGGACAGTGACCTCTCCCCTTCCACCATCCCATAAGCACTGGCTATCTACAGCCCTTTATTTTCATTTTTTACCAATTTTCACCCTTTTTAAAAGAATTGTAATAAGCACTGATAAATTCCTGAGAAATATGAAACAAAATAAAAACCTAAAATGCAAGGCCTGACTTCTACACTCAGTGCATAGCAGCATGTGGCCCAGAGGGAAACTGAGGGGACTTGTAAAAAAATATTTCCCAAATTCCCACCCAAATATATAATTGACTCTACAGCAATAACCCAACACTCCTGCTCCCAGACTGAAGTGATTAACATGGGCACCATCTCCCCCAGCAGAACTGGACAGCGGGTGCCACAGACGGGGCAGAATTAGAGGGGTTCAGGGAAGGGTGACAAACTGGACTCAGCCAGGTGTCATTGCAAACAGATCAGTGGAGAGCTCTGCTCAGTGCACAGCCGGGGTCATAAAAGCTAACAAGTCGATAAAGACAAGTGCAAAGTCCGACACTTAGGCAGGAAAAATCAAATCCACGACTACAAAATGGGGAATAACTGGCTAGGGGGTCGTACCACTAAAGAGGATCTGGGGGTGACAGTACATTGAATATAGGTCAACAATGTGATGCAGCTGCGAAAAAGGCTAATTCCTTTCTAGAGTGCAATAACAGGCGTATCTTATGTAAAACATGGGAAGTCATTGTCTCTGGTGAGGCCTCAATTGGAGTACTGCATCCAACTCTGGGTGTTGTCAGTTGGTGTGCATGTGTATGTCTCTCCACATGCTGTGCCAGCCCTACACTGATAACCAACCCAACAGACCGCGATAGCACTACCCAGAAAGACCACAGGCGCGGTTCAGTGGCGAAGGCACTCGGCCAGGTTTATTGGCCTCAGGAAACAGTACTAGCTTCCCAGATCAGTGTCCACAGCTACACTAACACATGAGTGCCAAGTGGCAAGGAAAAGCTCAGTCAGCAGCGGGACTTTCTGTGGCTCCCTAGGCCGGACAAAGGGGAAAGGTGAGGTACCCGGACACTCACAGACTGAGAAAAAACAACTTATGTACCACCTCATGTATTCCATGACAGCAGCTTGTTACCACCCCTGGTACCTTACTCCAGGTATCTCGGGCAGAACATCTCTGTCCATCACTTCTGTCCAGCCCTCCTATCTCATGCTAGGTCAGGATGTCCTGGGCTAATCTTGTGGAGTGTGTTCACGCACATACTCAGCATCTGCTGCTTCTCAGGAGTGACTGTGTGCCAGCCACACTCATAGTCCCTTTGCCAAGGTGTGTACCCACTCAGCGAACTTGTAAATAACTGCTTAGATCCATGGCCTGACTTTGGTTCACAGCCTCTGGTTCAGGCCTCAGGCCTCAGGCCTTGCCCCAGGGCCCATGCTCCAGGCTACACTGGGCACTGCACTGTAGGAAAGATGTGAACAAATTGGAGCGAGTCCAGAGGAGAGTGACATAAATGCTTAGAGGTTTAGAAAACCTGTCCTCTGAGGAAAGGGTGAGAACACTAGCAGAAGCAGTGGTTTTCAACCTGTGGTCCATGGAGGCCTGGGGGGCTGCAGACTATGTTTAAGATTTCTAAAGGGGTCTGCACCTCCATTTGAAATTGTTTAGGGGTCTGCAAATCAAAAAATGTTGAAAACCACCGATCTAGAGAAAATAAGACCAAGAGGGGATTTGGTAACAGTCTTCATATAAGTTACAGGCTGTTACAAAGAAGAGGGGGATCAATTGTTCTCTGTGTCCACTGAAGGCAGGACAAGCAGGAATGGGCTTAATTTGCAGCAAGGAAGATTGAGGGTAGTTATTAGGAAAAACTTTCTTACTCTAAGGGGAATAAAGCTCTGGAACAGGCTTCCAAGGGAGGTTGTGGAAGCCCCATCACTGGAGGATTTTAAGAATAGGTTGGACAAACACCTGTCAGGGCTGCTCTAGGTTTACTCGGTCCTGCCTTAGCATAGCGGGTTGGACTTGATGAATTCTCTGATTCTATGTTGGGGTGGCAGGGAATGAGGAGATTGTTGTCATGGTGTTACATTAATCAAAGGTATGAGCTCACTGGGAAGTGAACACCCCCATGTCCTAATGGATATTGCCAGGGCTTCAGAGACAGGCAATGAGAACAATGCACGGCCTGGAAAAACTCCCCTGGGGAGCAAGACTGGGAAGATTGGGATTGTTCACGTAGAAAAGGAGATGGGTCAAAGAGGACGTGCTCAAAGTCTATAACAGGGGTCGGCAACCTTTCAGACGTGGTGTGCCGAGTCTTCATTTATTCACTCTAATTTAAGGTTTTGCATACCAGAAATAAATGTTAATGTTTTTAGAAGGTCTCTTTCTATAAGTCTATAATATATAACTAAACTATTGTTGTACGTAAAGTAAATAAGGTTTTTAAAATGTTTAAGAAGCGTCATTTAAAATTAAATTAAAATGCAGAACCCCTGGACCGGTGGCCAGGACCCAGGCAGTGTGAGTTTGCCACTGAAAATCAGCTCGCGTGCCGCTTTTGGCATGATGTCATAGGTTGCCTACCCTTCCCCTGGTCTATAAAATAACAAATGGGCTCAGACGTTCACCCTGTCCTGTCGCTCCAGAACCGAGGAGGGTCAATGAAACCAAGAGATGGCAAATGCAAACTGATCAAAGGAAATATGGGGCATTGGCACTGAGTGACAAAGAAACCTTTCCTTCTTTTGGCTGGCTCAGTGGCCGTATGCTGTCTAGGTCTCAGGCTAGGCAAGCCAATTGTTTCCTTTCGCTTACCCAGCTGCTGCTTTTGGGCTCCTGCCCCCAACATAACAAGAAGAGGGAAAGCAAGATGCCAGGAGTCACTGAGAGAGAAAGGGAAACAGAGGGGCCAAGAAACAATGGAATTGCCAGTCTGGATCAGAACCGAGGTCCAGCTAGACCACTATCCTGGCTCCAGTATCACACAGGCACCAATGATCCAGAGGAAGGTGGAAGAACCCCATAGGAGCAGCTGTGGGGTAATCTGCCCCCCACATTAGCTCTCATCATGACCATTAACAGTCAGAGATTGGCTTAAACCCTGAAGCATGAGGGTTACTATTCCTTACAAAGTTTTTATTTAACATTAATGACAAACAACATCAATATACAGAGACAAAATTAGAAAGGCCAAGGCACTAAGTGAGATTAAACTAACTAGAGACATATAAGGTAACCAAGAAAATATTCTACAAATACATTAGAAGCAAGAGGAAGACCAAGAACAGGGTAGGCTCATTACTCAATGAGAGGGGGGAAAACATAACAGAAAATGTGGAAATGGCAGAAGTGTTAAATGACTTTATTGTTTCGGTTTTCATCAAAAAGGTTAGTAGCAATTGGACGTCTAACTCCAGTGAAAATGAGGTAGGATCGAGGCCAACATAGGGAAAAAAAAACAGGAAAAAATTATTTAGACAAGTTATATGTCTTCAGTTCACCAGGGTCTGATGAAATACATCCTAGAGTACACAAAGATAAGTGACTATCTTTGAAAACCCATGGAAGATGGAAGAGATACCAGAGAACTGGAAAAGTGTAAATATCGTGCCAATCTATAAAAAGAGAAATAAGGACAACAAGGGAATTACAGACCATCCAGCTTAACTTCAGCACCTGGAAATATAATGGAGTAAATAATTAAGCAATCAGTTTGAAAACACCTAGAAGATAATAAGGTGATAAGTAACAGTCAGCATGGATTTGTCAAGAACAAATCGTATCAGACCAACCTAATAGCTTTCTTTGACAGGATAACAAGCCTTATGGATGGAAGAAGAGGTAGATGTGGTATATCTTCACTTTAGTAAGGCTTTTGATACTGCCTCCAATGACCTTCTCATTAACAAACTAGGGCAATACAACCTAGATAGAGCATAATAAGGTGGGTGCATAACTGTTGGAAAACAGTTCCCAGAGAGTAGTTATCAGTGGTTCACCATCAAGCTGGAAGGACATATCAAGGGGGATCCTGCAGTGATCAGTTCTGGGGCTGATTCTGTTCAATATCTTCATCAGTGATTTAGATAATGGCACATACACATATAAAGTTTGCAGATGATACCAAGCTGGAAGGGGCTGTAAGTGCTTTGGAGGATAGGATTAAAATTCAAAATGATCTGGACAAACTGGAGAAATGGTCTGAAAGTAAACAGGATGAAATTTAATAAGGATAAATGCAAAGTACTCTATTTGGGAAGGAACAATCAGCTGCACACATACAAAATGGGAAATGACTGCCTAGGAAGGAGCTCTGTGGAAAGGGATCTGGGGTCATAGTGGATCACAAGCTAAATATGAGCCAACAGTGTAACATTGTTGCAAAAAAGGAGAACATCATTCTGGGGTATATCAGCAGGAGTGTTGTAAGCAAGACACAAGAAGTAATATTTTTGTTCTACTCTGCACTGATTAGGCCTTAACTGGAGTATTGTGTCTAGTTCTGGGTGCCACATTTCAGCAAAGATGTGGATAAATTGGAGAAAGTCCAGAAAAGAGCAACAAACATGATTAAAGGTCTGGAAAACATGACCTATGAAGGAACATTGAAAAAATTGGATTTGTTTAGAGAGGACTGAGAGGGAACATGATAACAGTTCCCATGTACATAAAGGTTGTTACAAGGAGAAGGGAGAAATGTTGTTCACTTTAACTTCTGAGGACAGGAAAAGAAGCAGTGGGCTTAAATTGCAGCAAGGGAGGTTTAGGTTTGACATTAGGAACAACTTCCTAACTGTTAGGGTGGTTAAACACTGGAACAAATTGCCTAGGGAGGCTGTGGAATCTCCATCAATGGAGATTTTTAAGAGGAGGTTAGACAAACACCTGTCAGGGATGTTCTAGATAATACTAGAAGAACTCTTGAGGTCCCTTCCTGTCCTATGATTCTATGATTAACTATTCTAACTCTGGCTATTTTTGTTATCCATTGAAATGTCAGTGCCTCTTTGATCTGGCTATGTTCTTGGCCTCAGCAATATCATGTGGCAATGAGTTCCACAGGCTAAACACACATTGTGTGAAACAAGTCTTTTCATGGGTCATTTCTGAGTTTGCCACCTTTAAGTGTCCCCTGGTTCTAGTGATACAGGACAGGGAGAACAGAAACTCCCAATCTGCTGCCTCGATCCCAGATGTTGTTTTACAGATTGTTATCATTTCCCCTCTTGCCCCTCTCCTTTTTAGAGAGAACAATCCCAGTCTTCTGAGTCTCTCCCCATATGGGACATTTTCCAGACCTTGGCTGGTTCTCATCACTATTCAGACACAATGCCATGAAGCTGAGAAGTACCAAGCACTCTCACAAAAGAACAAGTCTCATGGTACAACTGGCTAAGATTTCACTATTTTTAGGAAACTTCTCCTTTGAGCAGGCCTTTCCACTATAAGTAACACCCATAATATGAACACCTGGTTCCTTCCCCAACCCCCCACCAGCTCCATACCCCCAAAAATCACCAACCTCGGCAGAGGGAGAAGCACCAGAGACTCCATGAAGTCTACTGAAGACTTCGCTATTGATATTGACTTAATGTGGAAGACAGCTAGATACTAGGGTGATGGATAACAGTACACAACTGAGATAGATAGATAGATAGATAGATAGATAGATAGATAGATAGATAGACAGACAGTAGGTATGTATGGGGATAAATAGATACAAGAGCGATGGCTGAGTATGAAAATAGACAGATGTGGAGCTAAGCCCCTCATCGCTTCCTCAGACACCTTTCCCTGTATCCAGGATCTGACATTCCCAGGATCCCCGCACCCAAGGGCCTGCTTGTAAGCCAGCAGCTGGACCGGCCTCCCCAGCACCAATATTGACACAAGGCAATGGATACCTATAACGATGCTGCCTTTGGTGGGACATTACTGAGAGTATCAATTCAGGACTAATTGCTTAGAGCAGGGGAGTTACAGCCCAAGGCTGGGGGTCCTTCACTACTAAGGCACAGCAAACCAGCACAACAGAGAGAACTTTGGTTTTACCCCACTGGTTTACCAAAAGTCACACAAGCAATTCCCTCAGACACTCCAGTTTCCCAGTATCACCACTAGCGCCACTTGCTATGGGGACAAATGGTTATGAAAAACAACACCCCAGTAAAAGAAAAAGGGTTTTCCTGATCCTAAAGGACCAAGCCCCAGACCTAGGTCAATACATAAATCAGATCTTACCCACAAATCATGCTGTTGCCAATCCTTCAGAATCTAAAATCTAAGGTCTATTCATAAAAGGAAAAAGATATTCATGAGAGCTACAATTGGTTACATGGAATAATTACAAACAGTAATGGCAAAGTTCTTGGTTCAGGCTTGTAGCAGTGATAGAATCAACTGCAGGTTCAAATCTAGTCTCTGGAACATCCCCCGCTGGGATGGATCATTCAGTTCTTTGTTCAGAGCTTCAATCTGTAGCAAAGTCCCTCCAGAGGTCAGAAGCAGGACTGAAGACAAGATGGAGGAGATGCAGCAGCCTTTTATAGTCTCTTGCCATGTTGTCTCTGCTTTCTTTGTCCCAAAGACAAGCTATCCAGCACATGGCATGGAAAAACCTTAGAGTTCTATCCATAGGCTTTTCTCTTCATGCCTTCATAGAATCTCAGGGTTGGAAGAGACTTCATGTGCTCATCTAGTCTAACCCCCTGCTCAAAGCAGGACCAATTCCCAACTAAATCATCCCAGCCAGGGCTTTGTCAAGCCTGACCTTAAAAACCTTTAAGGTAAGGAGATTCTACCACCTCCCTAGGTAACCCATTCCAGTGCTTTACTACCATCCTAGTGAAAAAAGTTTTTCATAATATCCAACCTCAAACCTCCGCACACTGCAACTTGAGGACCTTACTCTTGTTCTGTCATCTGCCACCACTTCGAAGAACAGTCTAGATCCTCCTCTTTGTAACTCCCTTTCAGGTAGTTGAAAGCAACGCTCATAGTCACCAATCCCCCCCCGCCCCGTTCTTCCTTCCTGCAGGACTAAACAATTCCAGTTCCCCTCAGGCTCTTCGTCATAAGAACATTGTGCTCCAGCCCCCTAATCATTTTTGTTGCCCTCCGCTGGACTCTTCCATTTTTTTCACATCCTTTTGTTAGTGTGGGGCCCAAAACTGGACAGTACTCCACATGAGCCTCACCAATGTCGAATAAAGGGGATGATCACATCCCTCGATCTGCTGGCAATGCTCCTACTTATACAGCCCAAAATGCTGTTAGCTTTCTTCTGGCAACAGACACACTGTTGACTCATATCCAGCTCTCTAGTCCACTGTAACCCCTAGGTCCTTTTCTGCAGAACTGCTGCCTAGCCATTCGGTCCCTAGTCTGTAGCAGTGCATTGGATTCTTCTGCCTAAGTGCAGGACTCTGCACTTGTCTGTTGAACCTCATCTCGTTTCTTTTCTCAATCCTCTATTTGTCTAACCTAGACCCTCTGTATCCTATCCCTACTCTCCAGCGTATCTACCACTCTCCAAGCTTAGTGGTTCATTCTTGCGAGACTTTGCTGGAGAGTGCAGTCCACGCCGTCCTCCAGATCATTAATGAAGATATTGAACAAAACTGGCCCCAGGAACGACCCTTGGGGCACTCCGCTTGATACTGGCTGCCAACTAGACATGGAGCCATTGATCACGACTCTTTGAACCCGATGATCTAGCCAGCTTTCTATCCACCTTATAGTCCATTCATCCAGCCCATACTACTTTAAGTTGCCAGTGGGAGCCCGTATCAAAAGCTTTGCCAAAGTCAAGGAATAACACATCCACTGCTTTCCCCTCATCCACAGACCCAGTTATCTCATCGTCTTACCCTTTCTGAACAGTTTATATCCAACCATGACAGTGCTCCAGCCATGTGAGTTATCCCACCAAGTCTCTGTTATTCCAATCACATCATAATTCCTTGACTGTGCCAGGACTTCCAGTTCTCCCTGCTTGTTTGCCAGCCTTTTTGCACTTGTGCATAGGCACTTAAGATAACTCACTGATCATCCTGCTTTCTCAGAATGAGACAAGAATCCTCCTTTCTTACGCTCTTCTGCTAGTGCTTCCTCCCAGTATCCCATTTCCCCACTTACCTCTGGGCTTTGGTCTCCATCCCCCGCTAAACCTAATTTAAAACCCTCCTTACTAGGTTAGCCAGCCTGCTGGCGAACATGAAAATGGTTGCTCACCTGTATCTCCATTGCTGGTACGTGGATGCTCCTCTTTCTTCTTCTGGAGGTCACAAGCTGCCAATTTTCTACACCATCCTTCTGTCCCCGCTGCGTCACCTGCTTTGGTTCTTCAGAACGTTGTGCCAGTAGAATCATATCCTGACGTCTGTCCAGGAAATCTTCATTTTCTCTTATGCAACACAGGGTCGATACTTGTTTCTCCAGACCTTGAAACTTCTCTTCCAATAAGGAGACCAGCTTGTACTTTGTACAGACAAAGTCGCTTCTGTCCTGTGAAGAAAGACAGACATGGCACATCATGTGCAGGTCACAACAGCTGAACGCTCACCCTCCAGATTACCTTCCTTCTAAGAGTTTCCTCAGCTGTTGCAGAAACTACTCAGAGAAGCCCGCAAGACGAAAGCCTCAGTGGGCCCTCCCCAGGCGAACTCTCTCTATTAGCCTCCACTGTTGGCAGCTTAGCTGGTTCACTGCTGACTGCCTTTTTATAACAGGCAGGCCCAGTCAAGGCCCACCTGGAACAAAGCTCCCCCAGTTCACACTTTTCAAACAAACCATCAAGCACCCGTTCAAACTGACAAACTGTCCCCGCAACAGATACTCAGATACTCACCAACACAGTCCCCCAGTGCAGCACATAGCATACCTCCTCTCGGACAGATCCCAGGCAAACTCCCTCTGTCAGCCTCCGCTGTTCGCCGCTGAGTCACAAGGTGTATCTGCCTTCTCTCAATGGGTCAGTTGTACAGCTGATGTTCCTTAATGGGCCATCAAGCAGGCTAAGCAGTGCTGACAGCAAATTGTCTGGGGTGTCATCCAAAAGCATAGCACAAGTTTGAAATACAGATAGTACAGAGCCAATACTTATAACTTTAAATACAAAAATGATACCTGCATACAGATAGCGTAATCATAACCAGCAAACCACAACCTTGTCTTAGACACCTTATTTGACCCCCTTTATACAAGATTTGGTGCCACTACAAGACTTTGGTTGCAATAATGATCTATATGGTCCCAGTTTGTGTTAATAACGTCACAGCGCCTGGCAGGTGTTAGCAACTGAGCCGGGGAAATACCCTGGGCAGGAACAAACCCAGCTCCAAGGTGAGGGAGCAGTCCTTCCTCATCAGGATACGTGGCAGATGGAGACACTCCAGGGCCTCAGCAGCAACAGGAAATAAGTCAACTTCCTTCTACCCTGGCTAGTTCTCATTAGCTTCAGTTTGTGAGCAGCAGGTCAAGAAGAGCTCTGCCCCGAGCTGGTTCCTCCAGCACTTGCACCAGGAAATTGTCCCCTACACTTTCCAAAAGCTTCCTGGATTGTCTGTGCACTGCTGTATTGCTCTCCCAGCAGATATCAGGGTGATTAAAGTCTCCCATGAGAACCAGGGCCTGTGATCTAATAACTTCTGTTAGTTGCCAGAAGAAAGCCTCGTCCACCTCATCCCCCTGGTTTGGTGGTCTATAGCAGACTCCCACCACGACATCACCCTTATTGCTCCCACTTCTAAACTTAATCCAGAGACTCTCAGGTTTTTCTGCAGTTTCATACCAGAGCTCTGAGCAGTCATACTGCTCTCTAACATACAATGCACCTCCCCCACCTTTTCTGCCCTGCCTGTCCTTTCTGAACAGTTTATATCCATCCATGACAGTACTCCAGCCATGTGAGTTATCCCACCAAGTCTCTGTTATTCCAATCACATCATAATTCCTTGACTGTGCCGGGACTTCCAGTTCTCCCTGCTTGTCTCCCAAGCTTCTTGCATTTGTGCATAGGCGCTTAACTCACTGATCGTCCTACTTTCTCAGTATGAGGCAGGAGTCCTTCCCCCTTGCACTCTCCTGCTCGTGCTTACTCCCAATATCCCCATTTCCCCACTTATCTCAGGGCTTTGGTCTCCTTCCCCCAGCGAACCTAGTTTAAAGCCCTCCTCACTAGGTTAGCCAGCCTGCTTGTGAAGATGCTCTTCCCTCTTTTCGTTAGGTCGATTAAGGCCAGTTAGGCCAGTAAGCTTCCATATGATCCACTGTCTCCCGCTCCAAATTTATTATCTAATTTCCAGAATCTCAGCGTTTAGTTAAAATAAAATTAAGTTTCTTGTAGTTATAGTTGTGAAGAAAACTTCAGAAATGTGAACTGAGTGTAACTGACACAGAGCTGAGTCTGCAGAGAGCCTGAATACATCACTCCAAGAGGAGGGAACCTCCTCTAGTGTGAGCAATGCTGCCTGGGTCTGCAGAGAGCCTGAGCCTGACACTGTGACTGTGAGATGGGGGAACTGCCCAAGTGTGACCCGTGCAGCGATGAGTCTGGAATAAGAGCTTGGAGAGGTGTGATTTGCCCCTCTGCTGATGTCAATGCTAACTCAGATGCCTGTGATGATCATTTAAATGCTCACACCCTCAACTGCTTCATCCCTCATGAATGAGAAGGAGGCAGGAGGGTCCCAGTTCACTGTCTCATCCCAAGGCCCCCGTGAGGGTAGCATTAGGGTGATGCCTCCACTCAGGTTTTTCTTGCCATACAGCAGCAGAGCCCATGACGCAGGTTCACAACCCACTGAGGGACAGCCAAGCCCAAAGACCTAGCAGCCACATCATCAAACATTTGCAAAATCTACCCCACAGGGGCACCTCATTCTGGAGCCTCACATAGGTGGGGTTTATTTTATGGGCAGAACTTAGAAGAGCTCCTCCTTCCTTCCAAAGCATCCCCCTGTGACTTGTCCCTGCAGACAATGGAGTTCTGGATGATTTAAAGGGGTAGTACCTGGAAATGCCCACTGGACTAGATGGGGCTTGAATAACTGCCCCCAAGGAAAGAGTTTGGCTCTCCCTATCTCTCTTCTTTCATTTTTCACCTGAGATAGTTTTATGGGACTTAGCTGTGCATCCCACCTGTCTGAGTTACTTTATTGGCCTATTTAGGGTCAATGCTCTGTTTAAATACAAATACTATGCACATAATTAATGCAGTGCCATAAACTCATTCAGAGACCAGCTGGAGTGTGCCTGCTGCAGTGTAAACACACCGGGCTCATTCCTTCCAGCCACCCTGAGTTGAAATCAATGAGTTTGAGGAAGTGGCTGACTCGGGAGGGTAGGAAATGGGACATGGGGACTTTCCCCTCTAGGTGGCACCATTTCTGATCTACATTTCCTTGAAACATTTGCTGCACCAACGTCTGAGCAGGAGGGCCCCAGGGGTGGAAGAAGAGTCCAGCTCACCCCCTGTGCTCACCCAATGAACAAAAAGTGGGAGGGGAAACAGAGGCCCGGACAGAAGAAGGAACTTGCCCAAGATCACTCAGCAAGTCAGTGGGAGAGCTGGGAATACAGCCCGGTCCCTGAGTGCCAGCCCAGCACTTTGTCCAGGAGGCCGCACTGGCCACCTCTCTGGCCTACCCATCCCCATTCATATCTACCTACCCTGTCTAATGTGCACACACCCTTCTATACCCATACAGATCTATGCATCCCCATTCACATCTATCCATCCATCTACCTATCCCCATACATATATAATCCATCCTGATTCACATCTATCAATCCCCATACAGATCTAATCACCCCCATTCATATCTACCTATCCCCATACATATATATCCACCCCCATTCACATCTATCCATCCCCTACATATCTACCCATTCCCATTCACATCTATCCATCCCCATACAGATCTACTCACCCTCATTCATATCTATCCATCCATCTACCTATCCCCATACATATATATCCACCCCCATTCACATCTATCCATCAACCTACCTATCTCCAGACAAATCTGTAGATAGATAGATAGATAGATAGATAGTGGTTCTCAGTCTTGCCTGCACTGGGAATCCTGCCCCGGGAAAGCCTGCCCCAGAAATGCCCTCCCACCTCGCTGGGATCTGTCCTGGATTCCCAACCCATGTTGATCACCACGATCCCAGGTGAGGATGCCCTGCTAATTAGAGTTAGCCCTAAGCTGTCCTAAAGGCAGTGTTACCTGGTGGATAGAGCACCATGCTGGGACTCAGAACTCCTGGTGACCTTGGATGAGTCCCTGCCCTGGGCTGTGCCTCAGTTTCCCCACCCATGAAATAGGGGTAATGATACCGCCCTCCTTTGTAAAGTACTTTGCAGTCGACTGATGATAAGGGCTATAGATGGAAAGATGATTGCAGCCATAAAATATACCTGGGCATGACTCACAGCCGGAGATGCACATTATCTCCTCCAGGAAGTTGCGATAAAGTCTGACCTCTCTGATGCCCCCTAATCCATGGGTGTCACCCATGGTACCAGGCTGCCCCTGGTGTCCCCCACTAATATAAACCCAGCAAGCTCAGCTGCTGGGCTAGCCAGGAGCTTCCAACAGGTACGTGCTGCTCTGACTTCCAGAAGGTGACCAATGTAGGATCATCTGATCTGCCCATGGGATTCTGAGGTGGGGGAGACCTCTCTCCTGTACTCAGCCCCTTTCACTCCATTTTGGGGAGAGACCCCTGCAATTCTCTAGAGCAACTGGAGAAAGAAAGTGTAGGGTCTCTGCTGCTAACTACTAGACCCTACTCCCCTCTCATAGCCAGGGATTGAACCCAGGAGTCATGACTCCCAGCTCCCCCTGCTCTAACCCTCCAGACCACACTCCCCTCCCAGGGCTGGGGATAGAAGTCAGGAATTCTGACTTCAAGCCCCTCTCCCACACACTGCTCTAAGCAATGGTCCCCATTCCCTTCCTAGGGCTGGGATAGAACCCAGGCGTCCGGACTCTCAGACCTCCTGCTCTAAGCACCGGATCTCACCCCCTTCCCAGAGCCAGTGGGCCCCCCTGACTGCCCTTCTTCGTTCCAAGGGGGTGTCCTGGGGGTGAATGAATCCCTGGACCCCTCCCTCCACTGGCTCCAGGGCTGGCGGCTGTGACTCCATCTCCCCTGATTAACCCTCTCCCCTGCCTCTTGCGTTTCAGCCATGGTGACAAGGAGGATGCTGCTGCTCTGGACTGGACTGGCACTGCTTGGGGGTGAGTGGGGATCTGACACAGGGTTGGGGGAGCTCAGGGTGTGGGAGGATCACAGGGGCAAAGCGGGGATGTGGGGTTACTAGAGCTGGGAGTGGAGCAGTAAAGAGTATTCAAGGGCTGGGACCAGCCTCAGGCGAAGGAAACCGCAGGACAGGGAGGTTCAGAGAATTCTCCATTCACCCTGGGTAAACCAGGAGTGACTCCACTGGGATCACGGGGGCTGAGTCACCTCTCGCTGCCCCCATGTAAATCAGGAGTGATACCATTCAGGTCATAAGGAATTCCCCTCTCGCTGCCCCAGTGTAAATCAGGAGTGACTCCATTGGGGTCACAGGGAATTCCCCTCTGGCTGCCCTGGTGTAAATCAGGAGTGACTCCATTGGGGTTACAGGGGATTTCCCTCAGGCTGCCCCGGTGTAAATCAGGAGTCACTCCATTGGGGTCACAGGGAATTCCCCTCTGGCTGCCCTGGTGTAAATCAGGAGTGACTCCATTGGGGTCACAGGGGATTCCCCTCTGGCTGCCCCGGTGTAAATCAGGAGTGACTCCACTGGGATCCTGGGGGCTGGTTCTGAGTCTGAGATCACCAACGCTGGCTCCACTCAGCTGGGATTCTTCCTGGGGAAATGCACGTTACTGATTAGCAAGCACTGGATAGTAACGGACAGTTAACCTGATCACCCCAGAGCAGCAATTACTTTCCAGTTAGTTAGTTGCTATTGCTAATGATCATTTGAATGGTTTATTAACTCTTGTAATGGTTCATTACCGACTGTCAGTGTTCAGGGGGTAGCCAGTCATTTTTAATAAATAATTCCTAGTTATCTGTGGGTTGGGACTGACCAGCAGAGCTGTGGGGTGAGTGGATCCCAGGGCTGGGATAGCAGGGGCTGTGGGTTGGGCCTGACTGGCAGAGCTGCAGGCTGGGCGGACCCAGGTCTGGGGTAGCAAGGGCTGTGAGTTGGGTCTGAGTGGCAGAGCTGTGGGGTGGGCGGACTCCAGGGCTGGGATAGCAGGGGCTGTGAGCTGGGCCTGACTGGCAGAGCTGTGGGCTGGGCGGACCCTAGGTCTGGGGTAGCAGAGGCTGTGGATTGGGACTGAGGGGCGCTGGCAGAACTGGGGTCGGGAAAGCCCAACGTTGGGATAGCAGGGGGCTGCGGGTTGGGACTGAGGGACACCAGCAGAGCTGTGGGTGAGGAAATGGGGAACCTGTAACACGCACATGCTAAACCACCTCATCTCACTATCTATTCATCTCTGCTCCCAGCCGCCTCTGGCACCGGCCCCCTGGGGAAGCGATTCATCACAGCCTTCCTGGAGAACCACTTCCCCTATTTGTCCACTCCCCAGACAGCCCTCCAGCTGCTTATCACTGGCTACTCCCCCTCCACCACGGTCACCGTCACCGGGGAGAGCTTGGGCTTCCAGAAGATTGTCACCCTCAGCTCTGGCCAGACGGTGCCTGTCCAGCTCCCGGCCTCGGTGGAGATGGTGGGGAGTGGCTTGTTCAACAGCACAATCATGGTGGAAGCGAACAAAGACATCTCCGTCCTCGCCCTGAACTATAAAAACCAGACAGCAGACAGCACGCTGGTGTACCCTTTGGAGAGTCTGGGCAAGGAGTATTACATCGTCACTCCCAGAGAGATACTGGCCAGGGTCAGCAACTCCCCAGAGTTTGCTGTCGTGGCCGGACCAGCTTCCACCACCATTCAGATCCACCTAAAAGGGTTAGTGTTGTTCGGGGACCGTTACTATAACCAAAGTAGCCCACTGTCCGTCACGCTCCGGCCCTACCAGGCCATCCAGCTGCAAAGCCGGGATGGCTTTTCCGGCACCAGGGTGTCTGCCCAGCATCCTGTGGCCGTCTTGTCTGGACACAGCTGCATCTCCCTCATGTACGGTCAGAGCCATGTGGTGGAGCAGCTGCTGCCCGTCTCCAGCTGGGGATCCATCTTCGTGGTGCCTCCTCTTGGGGCGGGTTACTTCAACTTTGACCGAGTTTACATCATTGCCTCTCAGCCCACCCATGTCAGGCACCAGCGTGGGGAGGAGGCCGGGGTCCAGGACATGGCAGCCGGGGACGTGATGGAGGTGGAGATGGGAGGCACCGAAGCTCTCTCCATTAGTGCCAGCGCCCACATCCAGGTCCTCTACTACTCACCCGGCGGGGAGAACTATGGTGCTGACTATGCCCCATTCATCATGAACGTCCCACCCGTCACTAGCTACTGTGTGTCCTACCATCTCAGCGGGCTGCAGGAGTTTGATAACTACGCCGCGGTCATAGCCAAGAACTCAGCAGTCCCAACGCTCACCTTGGATAAGCAGACACTGGGGCGTAGCCAATGGCACCCAGTGGACGCCATGCCGTACCTCTGGAGCATACGCAGCCTGGGCAAAGGGTCCAGCAGCCACATCCTGGAGCACCCTAGCTCCACCTTCGGAGTCCTCAGCTTCGGGGTCTCCCGGCTCAATTCGTATGGCTCTGTGGCTGTCTGTGCCAAAGGTGAGGGATGCTTCGGAGCTGGTCCCATCCATTGGCCCTGCACAGTGAGAGTTGAGTCCCACTCCAACCCCTGCAGCACGTCCATATCCTCCCAACATGGATGGTGCTGCCCCTTTGCCACCCCTCTCGCAGTCTTCCCCTCCCTGCACCAGGCAAAGGGGAATCCGATGCCCTCATCTCCTGATAAATAATTGCTTCCTTATTGGTAGCCTCCCACATGACCCTTTCCACACTGGTCACCTGTGCGTCTAACTGACTCTTCTGGCGTTATTCTCTCCCACTGATGCAGACTCCCCAGCTAACCCAACCTCCTCTTGTGACACCGTCAAGTGCAGAAAGAAGGAGACGTGCCAGATGGTAAATGGCAGCCCAGTGTGCGTGGCACAATCCTCAGCCACTTGCTGGCTCTCGGGAGACCCCCATTACAAGACCTTTGACGGGCGCTATTATGACTTCATGGGCACCTGCACCTACACCGTCGCCAAGACCTGCGGGCCCAATGTGACGCTCCCGTCCTTTACCGTTGAGGCCAAGAACGAGAACAGGGGCAACACAAGGGTTTCCTATGCTGGTTTCGTGACAGTCCATGTCTACAATGTCACCATCTCGGTGGTCAGACGTGAGACCGGGTTCGTGAGGGTAAGAGATTAAAATGATTTTCAGAGGTGCTCAGCAGTGTTTCATTCGTGGACCTTAGAGAGCTTTGTAAAAGGAGGGTTAGTGAGTGTCCGTGTCCCCATTTTACAGGTAGTGGGAATAGGTATGAAGGGGGGGAATGATTTGCCCAGGATCACAGAATGGGTCACTGGTAGAGCCGAGGTGAGAACTCAGGTGTCCTAGAATCATAGAAGATTAGGGTTGGAAGAGACCTCAGGTGGTCATCTAGTCCAACGCCCTGCTCAAAGCAGGACCAATCCTCAACTAAATCATCCCAGCCAAGGCTTTGTCAAGCCGGGCTTTGAAAACCTTTAAGGAAGGAGAGTCCACCACCTCCCTAGGTACCCATTCCAGTGCTTCACCACCAACCTAGTGAAATAGTGTTTCCTAATATCCAACCTAGACCTCCCCGACTGCAACTTGAGACCATTGCTTCTTGTTCTGTCATCTGCCACCGCTGAGAACAGCCTAGCTCCATTCTCTATGGAACCCTCCTTCAGTTAGTTGAAGGCTGCTAACAAATCCCCCCTCACTCTTCTCTTCTGTTGACTAAATAACCCCAGTTCCCTCAGCCTCTTCTCATAAGTCATGTTCCTGATCATTTTTGTTGCGCTCCTCTGGACTCTCTCCAATTTGTCCACAGCCTTTCTGTAGTGGGGGGCCCAAAACTGGATGCAATACTCCAGATATGGCCTCACCATTGCTGAATAGATGGGAATAATCACTTCCATCGATCTGCTGGCAATGCACCTACTAATGCCATTAGTCTTCTTGGCCACAAGGGCACACTGCTGACTCATAGCCAGCTTCTTGTCCACTGTAATCCCCAGGTACTTTTCTGAAGAACTGTTGCTTAGCCAGTCAGTCCCCAGCCCGTAGTGGTGCATGGTATTCTTCAGTCCAAAGTGCAGGACTCTGCACTTGTCCTTATTGAACTTCATCACATTTATTTTGGTCTAATCCTTCAATTTGTCTAGGTCACTCTAGACCCTATCCCTACCCTCCAGCATTTCTACCTCTCCCCCCCAACGTATGGTCATCTGCGAACTTGCTGAGGGTGCAATCTATCCCAGCCTGGGCCCAATCTCCCTGGTCCAAAGTCTTTGTTTTCCAGGAGATCTTGCAGGTCTTGAGATGAAGGGGGAGAGGCCCATTGATGGTGTCACTGCCCTTCTTTTATACTTCCTTCCAGCTACTAGAAAGATCTTTGAAAGAAGCTGTGACATGGGTTCGTTGGCCCCCATGGTGTAGGTGGCTTCTCTGAGAACGCTCTGGGATAGTTGATTCTCCTAGATGGGCCATTAACACCTGTCTGGCCCTCCTTTGTTGCAACTGAAAGGCTGGTCGTGGGTGTTCCCAAGCTCACAACATATTTCAGTAGTACGTGTAGCAATACCCTATAACTCCACATACAATGCTAGTACATACAACCCAACTGGTTATTAATGTTCCACAGATCAAGATGATACCTCACAAGACATGTATTGTACCAAACACATCATAATCATATCACAGTGGTGATTATGGGGGCTCCAGGGTGCTACCTTGAGGTACCACATGTCACAGACCAAGAGCCAGGGATAGAACCCAGGAGTCCTGACTCCCAGCCCTCACGCTCCAACCCACTAGACCCCACCTCCTGCCCAAAGCTGGGGAAAAAACCCAGGAGTCCTGGCACCCAGTCTAGTCCCCTGTCCTTTGGCAGATATTATGTCCCAGCTCCACATGTGTAATTGTCACCTTCTATTCCCCTCCCAGGTGAATGCCCAGCGCTCCCACCTCCCCATCTCCCTACTGGAGGGGAAGCTGAAGGTGTATCAGAGAGGAGTCTCTGTGGTCATCGAGACTGACTTCTCCCTGAGGGTATCTTATGACTGGAACAGCTACCTGGTGGTGCAGATCTCCAGCAGCTTTTGGGAGCATGTGTGTGGCCTGTGTGGCAACTACAACAGGAATGCCAGGGATGACTTTACCACCCCCACAGGGGTGCTGGCTGCCAGCCCCGTTGAGTTCGGGAAGAGCTGGAAGGTGGAGGATGGGGACAGGTTCTGCTGGGACAACTGCCATGGGGAGTGCAAGAGCTGCTCCCCAGAGTTGGTCAGCAGGTACAAAGCTGAGCCCTTCTGTGCCTGGATCACCAAAGAAGCGAGTGGCCCCTTCAGCCACTGCCACTCTGTGATCAATCCCAAAATCTACCTGGACAACTGCATCTATGACTTGTGCATGAACAATGGCCTCAAGGACATGCTGTGCCAGGCACTGGCAAGCTACGCTGATGCCTGCCGGGGAGAGGGGGTGGATATCTCCGACTGGAGGACGCCGGCAGGGTGCCGTGAGTACATCATTGGGGAAGGGAATTGTGTAGGGTGATCCCCAGGGAAATGGGATGAAAGTGAATGCAGGGGAAACCAGCAGGGAGCACGTGCTAATGGAGAGATCTATGGGGCCATGGGATCTTCTCCCCAAGGAAGCCATTCTGTTGATAGTGCACAAAAAGAACTCCAGTCCCTTCTCCCGTCGCTGGGCTCCTGAGAACGAAAATCAGGAACATGTGTTTGTCCCTCCAATCAGCAGTGGTGACCCTGATCCACCCTGGGTTGGGCCAGAAAGCAGGGAGAGCCTTTGCTACCTCGCTTTTCAGGGCAGAACTGCACACAAACAAAACCAACACATTCCATTTTGTAGGGGGCAAGGTGGCAATAAAGTTGCCAAATGCAGCCAGATGCCCACAGGTTAAGGGGTGACTTGATCCCAGTCTCTCAGAGCCTACATGGGCTCTTCGGCCTAGCAGACAGAGGTCTCGTAAGCTCCAAATTCAGGCTGGAAATCAGGAACAAATTTTTAACAGTGAGGGAAATTAACCACTGGAACAATTTGACTAGGGTCATGGTGGATTCTCCACCACTCGCAATTTTTCAGTCAAACTCGGATTTTTTTCCTAAACATCTGCTCTAGTTCAACCAGGAATTATGCTGGGGCATTTCTCCGGCCTGTGTTTTGCAAGAGATCAGATTAGATGATCACAATGGCCCCTTCTAATCTATGAATCTATAAATCTATGAAGCTTTAGAGCTAAGGAATAGAGCTTGTGGGAGCTGGAGGAGATGGGGCCTGATGGCAGGTTCGGGGCATTGTTAGGGGCTGCTCTGCTGCAGAGCATCTAGCCGGGACCCCTCAACACTGTGCCAAGCTGGCAAAATGCAGCAATATTCCCAGTGACCCCCGTGTCCTGTCCCTTTGACAGCTCTGCCCTGCCCAGAGAACAGCCAGTACCAGCTCTGTGGCTCCGTGTGTCCCGCCACTTGCAACGACCGAGCAGCCCCTAACAACTGCTCCTCACTCTGCGTGGAGACCTGCCAGTGCAACGAGGGCTTTGTGCTGGATGCTGGGAAATGCATCCGCAAGGCTGGCTGTGGGTGTGAGTTCCAGGGGCGTCTCTATGCTCCTGGAGAGCAATTCTGGGGGGACAGCACCTGCACCAGACGCTGCGTGTGTGACCCACAGAGCAGGCAAGTGATCTGCCAGGCCATGGGGTGCAGGACTGGAGAGCAGTGCCGAGTGGAGAATGGCCTCCAGAACTGTTACCCCATCAGCTACGGAACCTGCTCTGCTTCCGGGGACCCTCACTACACCAGCTTCGACGGGCACAGGTTCGACTTCC
Source organism: Chelonoidis abingdonii (assembly GCF_003597395.2). Lineage (NCBI taxonomy): Eukaryota > Metazoa > Chordata > Testudines > Testudinidae > Chelonoidis > Chelonoidis abingdonii. The sequence goes on along the minus strand of NC_133779.1, from coordinate 56,482,031 downwards.
AGGGCGGCTGCCAGTATTACTTGGCTGGGCGGTGCCAAGAGAGGGAACAGCTGGTGGATTTCCAGGTCCTGGTGCAGAACGACCACAGGAGCCACCGAGCCGTGTCCTTCATCAGAGCCGTGGAGGTCCAAGTGTACGGAGTGAACATCACGGTCAGCAGGGACTATCCGGGCAGATTCTTGGTGAGTTCAGTCATCGCTCCATTCTTCTTTCAGTCTTTGGTCATCATTTGTCCTACCCTTTTTGTGAGGGGAGCTGTGAGCTTCTTTGTCATTTAACTGTCCTGTCATGGATTCAGAGGATCTGGCCTATGCCCCAGCCCATAACCATCAGGAGTGCCCTCTTTAGAGGGCCAAACCCCAAGGATCCACACAGTTCCATGGGGCAGACACGCGGCCTCCACCACTCTGATGATGGGCCTTTGGGCAGTGTCAAACTCTGTCCTTCTCTGTGGCTCTTTGCAGCCACGCCAGACCCCTGCGTGTGGCTTGTCCCTGCCCCTTCCAGGCACAAGGCTCTCAGTGAGTATTTGCAGTGACACTGGCAGCCTTTTTCAAAAGAAGGTAACGATTCATTAGTCCCCTGGCTACAGAATCTGAAAGTCCCTAGGTCAGCACAGGGAAGCAAAAGTTATGGCCGAGTTCAGACTGGCAAAGGCCCTCTGGAGGCATGCTGCCGAAGGAACCAGCTTTGCTTCTCTTTTCAGTGTCCATTCCCTTGTTTCTCAAACCCAGGTGATTTCCACAAGTGACTCCATGTGCTCAGCTCATACCACAGACACCCAACATCGGTTGTGCCATTCTCCTCCTCCTGCACACCAGGCTGAGTCTATTTGCCTGGCCTCCCACTGTTAGGTGTCAGTAATTCAGTCCTTGCAGTTCCCATTGCCATACCGGGTTCTCTGTTGATACGGATTGGTTTCAGCCAGTCCTTCACGACCCATCCATATCACAGCGACAGTTATGTAACCTAAATACCTCAAATCTCCTGTTCTCCTCCAACAGCAGCTGTTTAATTCTTCTGCACCCATTGGCTAGCAAACCCTTGTCAAATATGTCACTGCCATGGATATCCTTCATAAAAATATTACTGCAAATTCCCACTTTCATCACATCACCAGGATTTTCTTCCTTTTTTCTTCTGGTCAGTCTTGTTCTTTGAGTGTGCAACCATTGCCTTACGTGTCTCCCTAAGCTTTGGTTGTCAAGTCTTCTTTTTCACATTCACATACAGTTGGCACCTGTGTGCATGTGTTTGTTCCTCAATTGTATTTTCTCCCCTTCTCTTGTATATGTTACTTCTTGGGGAAGGGGGACTTTCCCCTACCTTTTGTGTTCTGACATTTTTATGTCTTCTTCCATTTTGCCATCAAGCTTCTTCATCTTTGTGGTGTGTCATCAATGTGGAACCTTCCTTCATTTGATGAGTTTGGTCGTCATGGCCATCACCAAGCCTGTTCTGTATCCTCAGCCCGTTTTTCTTCAGTTTTTTATGTGGGTGTTGTCATTGTTGAGCCTCTCTTCGTTTTCAGGTTCAGTCACTGTTGTCAAGCTTTCTTTATTTTGTTGTTGGGCTTGACACAATGATGTTGACAACAGCAAGTCTTTGTTTTTGTGTTTACTCATTGCTGTGGTCATTGTTATAGAGTTTCCTTACTTCCTTTTCATGTTTCATCAGCATCATCTTTGATTCGCATTTGGTTGTCATCTTCATACAGCCTTCTATGTTTTGTGGTGGCCATTATAGTTCAGCATCTCCATTTTTGTGTTTGGTCATTGTCAAGGTGGCTTCCTTCATTTCAGCGTTCAGTGTTCAACCAGTTTTCTTCATTTGCAGGTTTTACCATCAGCATCTTTGTCATCATCATCATCAAGTCTTTCTGCATTTTGCTGTTGATCTGTCCCTCACTTCAGTGTTTGGTTTGATGATCATGATCATGATGAAAAATAAATCTGAATACAACCTTGACAGTGATGACAGCCATTCTTCATTTGTAGGTTTGGTCGTCATCATTGTCACTGTCACGAGCCTCTCTTCAGTTTTATGTTGGTTTGCTGTCCGTCTCATCCAACTTTTTGTCAGTTTTGCATTTGCTTGTTGTCATCATTGTGTCTTTCTTCCCTTCTGTGTTTCATCATCACCATCATCATCATCATCAGTGAATCTTTTGTCATCATCAATCGTCATCACTGAATCTTTTTCATCTTTGGGTTTCTTTCTGTCACTGTCACTCAGCCTCTTTCTTCCCATTTGCGATTAGTTACTGGCATCAGCCAGGCTTTCTACATTTCATGTTTGGTTGTCTTCACTTGCCATTGAGCTTGCTTCGTTCCTAAATAGGCTTGATGACCAAATACAGAAAGGAAGACATACCCAATTAGGCTGACAACAACCATTCTTCCCTTTTGTGTTTAGTCATCATCATTATTGATCCTTTCTTCCTCTCTGTGTTTCATCATTGTCATTCTTAACAAGTCTCACTTCTTTGTTGGGTTTCACTGCCATGTCTTTGAGCCTTTCTCCATTGTTGGGTTTTGCATTTTTAAGCTTTTTTTCAGTGTTGGATTTCTCATCATCATCATCTTCAAACCTTTCTTATTGTTATGTTTTTTCATCATCCCTGTGGGGTGATGCCATCCCTACACACCACTTAGTGGCATGACACAGCACTGCAGCAGCCCTGCCTCGGTTTCCTCAATGGAGTCTTCATCACATTTCTGTTATGGAGGTAGCTCAGTTCTGTAGCCTAGACACTGAAAAAATTCTACCCCTCCTGGGGTAGCAGAGTCCACAAGTCAAAGTCCAACATAAATGCAAACCAAAAGACTCTTTGGACCCAATGGGCTAAACTTTCATCCCTCTTCCTTTCAGGTGGGCCCTGGATGCAGTGGTTTCCTCAATGCCCACTGACAATTCCTGTTACTAAATTTAGCTAACAGATGGTGTCATACAGCAAGGCCCTGGCTGACATACCCTCCTCAAGGGCTGAACTCACAACCCTGGGCTTAGTAGATCAATGCTCAAACCACTGAGCTAACCCTCCCCCCCTCTAAGAGGAAAGGAAGCAGTCTGAGGCTGAATGATCCTCAATGAGGGTTATCTCTTCCTGATGGGATTTGTACCTCCCATCACAGTTACCTTCAAGCCTTTCTTCATCATTGGGTTTCATCGTCATCATCATCGTTCAGCATCTCTCCATTGTTGTGTTTATTTGCTGTCATTGATCAGCCCACAGCCTCCCAATTTGGCTAGGTTTTCACCTTCCTTCATTTTTGTGCTTGCTGTCATCACCCAGCCTTTCTCCAGTCCTGTGGTTGGTTGGTGTTCTCACATTGGCCTCTGGCCATCACCATCATTGTCAGGTCTGTCTTCATGCTTCTGTTCAGCAGTTGTCACCCAGGCTTTCTTTGCAGCAGTGTTAAGCTGAGCATTAATAACACAACAATGGAATGAGGTCATCCTGAATGTTGTCCACCCTTCAGCATTGTCATGCTTAGAATTGACATTGTGGGATTTGATTGCTTTCTTCATCACCAGTTTTCATGCACTGGGATACTTTTCAAATGCAAAAATAGAAAATTAATGAAATATTCTGCAGAAAATGTTGAGGAATGAAAAATCAGACCCCTTCAACTATTAATGGAATAAAAAAAGCTTTCCAAATGTTTCAGTTTTTGCTCTTTCTCCCCTTTCCACTTCTTTGGTGAGCTCTACTAGCCAGGTGAAAGCACTATTAAAATTGATCAGACTTGTTTTTATAGAACCTCAAGCTTTTCAATCCTGGGTGGGTAACCTGTGAGCGGCGGTGCTATGCAGCTGTTAAATTGACTGCTTCACCTCACCCCTAAAAAAGTTGCATTTCAGAGCAAATCCTTGTATATGCATTTTATTTCCACTGATCACTCTGCAATTGCACACAGCTGAACGGCTCACTGATCAACCTGCCATACAGCACTGATGACAGCAAAATCTCCGTGTACCAGAGGGGGCAGGATGCAATGATCCAGACCGACTTCCATCTCACCTTCGCCTTCGACTGGCACGGCCGGGTGTCCCTCACTGCCCCGAGCACCTATGCCGGCGCCCTGTGCGGTCTCTGTGGGAACTTCAATGGCGACAAGGGAGATGAGCTGATCATGAAGGACGGCAGAGTGGCCCCGAATGCAACGGCCTTCGGGCAGAGCTGGCGGGTGGCAGAGACATCTGACTGCACTGAAGCAGACAAGGGTGAGTGCTCCAATTTAGCTAGAGGAAAGAGAGGCAAATCCATGGGGAGCACAGGATGATCCTAGCAAGTGTTCCTAGGGCCCCTCTGAGAGAAGCACTGCAAAGCCCCACCGAGGGCTACTTCCAACGCGGCATGTACGACTATTGCTTCTCCTTCGTGTGCCAGATACACCAGCTACACCGCGGCCTGCCAGGCTGCTGGGGTGACTGCAGAGCTCTGGAAATCCCACAGCTCCTGCGGTAGATTGGGCCAGCTTGGGCATTCCCTGTGGGCTGGACATTGGTCTGGGCTAGATACAAACCGTGGCAATGTGCTTTTTCTAATCGAGAGCTGGGTGTGCTCAGGAAGGGCTCCTGGGAGCAGAGAACGGGGTGCTGTGGGGAGCACAGGCTGAGGGGATCACGAGGGCTGGCCAGAGAGGAGATTTGGGTGGGGTCCCCAGCAATGGGGGTGACATGCAGCCCACAGAACGAGGAATGGTGTTTAATAAAGAGAGATGGCTGCATTCATATTTTTAACTTTTCTTAGAAAAATGGTGTATGTTTTAATGCCTGAATGTTGGCAAAAACTAGAAACTCTGTCTTTAAAATAATATATTCCGGCTCAGGCCCAAGTTAGAATTATTTCATTATTATATTGCAGTAGTGCTGGGCACCCCTATCCCGAACCAGTACCCCATTGTGCCTGGCTCTGTACATTATTACTGTGATTTATTTGGTGCATTATGGTAGCTGCAGTCCTGGATCAGGCCCCACTGTGCCAGGTGCTGTACATTATTATTGTTGTTTATTAGGTGTATTATGGTAGCCCCATTCATGGAAAAGGATCCCATTGTATCAGGCACTGTGCATTATTATTGCTGTTTATTAGGTGTATTACAGTAGTACTCAGTCATGGCCCAGGGTTTTATTGTGCTGGGGCTGTACATTATTAGTGCTGTTCCCTGTGTGTATTATGGCAGCACCCAGGCACCCCAGTCACAGCCTAAGTCCCCATGGTGCCAGGTGCTGTACAAACACAAAGACTGTCCCTGCCCATCTAGGTACAGTAGAGCCCTACTTTTATAAACATCCACCTTACGAACCACTTCTCTGCCTCCAAATGTGACTTCGGCCCTTCAGCCAACATTCAAGGGGCTGCACAGGTTTGAACAGACCCCTGGGCTGAGGCAGGACCAAGTAACCCTAGGCCAGCCCTGACAGGTGTTTGTCCAGCCTGGGCTTAGAAACCTCCAGCGACGGGGATCCCACGACCCCCCTGGGAAGCCTGTTCAGAGCTGAACTTCCCTGGTAGTTCAAAAGTTTGTCCTAATATCTGACCTAAATCCCCCTTGCTGCAGAATAAGCCCGTTCCTGCTTGTCCCATCCCAGTGGACATGGAGAATGAGTAATGGACTGGAAGGGAGCATGGCTCCTGGAGCAGGTTATCAAGCTGTCCTGCAGTGACTGAAGCCCATGGTTACCAGCTTCAGAGCAGACTGTTAGGAACCGGAGCACAAACCCCAAGCTGGTGGTGAGTGCTATATGCAGATTTCACCAACCATTATCATATGTAAACCTCTCAGGCCCTATAACAGCCTAACCATGGAGTCACAGACAGTCCCACTCTGATCTACCTCACCACCCACATGTGCTTACCTTTAGGACAGATGGTCCCTTACACCAACAATCCCAGCAATATTCAGGTTACTGCCACTCCCAAAGGACCAGTCCCTTTAGACCTCACTCCAAAGGCAATGCTTATATAGGCTTACCATATGTCCAGGTTTTCCCGGATGTGACCTCTGACATTCTCCAGTCTCTGTCCAGGCAGATTTTTGAAATATGAACAAATGTCCATGAGTTTTCCTTGCTCGTCCCCACAATTCTCGGCTTGCCCTAATGGTGGCATGTGTTTACTGGTTTGCCACCTTTACTTCTGCGCTGCTGCTGGCAGTGGCACTGCCTTCAGAGCTGGGCGGCCAGTGGGTGGTGGCTGCTGGCCAGGAGCCCGGCTCTGAAGGCAGTGCCACTGCCAGCAGAAGCACAGAAGTGAGGGGGGCGTGCTATGGTGCTGGAAAGACCTGACTACATGTTTGATTTCCATTTATTTTTGAGGCCATTACACTTGTTATTTATAAATGTTAGATATTCAAAGTGGAAAGAAACTGCAGTAGAAACTGTATCCCCCAATCCTCCCCTTCCATCTCCCCCTCCTTCTATCAATGTCCTCTACCTGGGAACTTGAATTATGGTAACCCATGCTTGTAGCCAGTCCCATAATAAACTATCCACAGGTTCATTGTATAGAAAAAGGAAACAAAGAGTTATTGATAAGGTTAAAACAGGTAAACATAGATGCACACAAATGAGTTCCAGTCTTAAGTTTTGAATAGTAATAGCAGCTTCCATAATAAGCAAGCTCTATATGTCCTTTAGGGCGAACCCAGGCTAAGCACTGGGGATCTTTTGCTTATGCTCAGTAATCCTTGTCCCTCAGAGTCCAAGAGTCACAGAGCTACAGTTCCTCCTTGTTAGCAGGGACAGCTCCAGGCACCAGCGCACCAAGCACGTGCGTGGGGCGGCAAGCCGCGGGGGGCGGCCTGCCAGTCGCTGTGAGAGAGGCAGTCAGGCTGCCCTTGGCGGCATGCCTGCGGGAGGGCCCACGGTTTCGGTGGCAATTCGGCGGCAGGTACACCGAAGACGTGAGACCGGCAGACCTCCTGCAGGCGTGCCACCAAAAGCCGCCTGACTGCCATGCTGGGGGCAGCAAAATACATAGAGCCGCCCCTGCTTGTTAGGGCTTTTTATCTGCTTGCACTTTCAGGGTATCTCTACAATGGAATTAGACACCCATGGCTGGCTCAGGCCAGCTGACTTGGGCTCACAGGGCTTGGGCTAAGGAGCTGTTTAACAGTGGTGTAGACATTCAAACACAGACTGCAGCACAAGCTCTGGGACCCTCCCACTTCCCTGGCTCCTAGAGCCCAGGCTCCAGCCCAAGCCTGGATGTCTGCATAGCAATTAAACAGTCCTTACCCAAGCTCCGTGAGCCCAAGTCAGCTGGCATGGGCCAGCCACAGGTTTTTAATTGCAGTGTAGACATACCCTGAGCTGCAAACTCAGCTGATGGGAAGGAATTCACTTGCACAACTCCTCTTCATGGGTGGGGATGCAATCAGCAGTCTTTTGTCCTCTCTGATGTTCCATAATAGTTCATCAGGTGTCAATGGGGCTCCCACGTGTGGCAGGACATAACGCCTTTTGGGGGAGACCAGCGCTTCACACTCATTAACGTCTCTCTCCTGTCTGGCAATTTACACAGTCACAGAGGTTTATAATACAAACGCTTAAATTTTACCTTACAGCAGGGGTTCTCTCAAACTTTTTCTTCTGAGCCCACCACCAACATGCTATAAAAACTCCATGGCCCCCCGTGCCACAGCGACTGTTTTTGTGCATATCCAGTAGATTAAAAGCTGTATTAAATGGATAGCTATGCAGTCAAACACAGAAACACACAAACATTCATAATATAAAAAAGAAAAGGACAATATAGGTACAAAATAAGAAACTGAATATTTTTTTTTGTTTGTTTTACTTAGTGTGAAACTTGTTGCTGGTGTCTATCAACAATTCTGCCAAGACGTGGGGATATCTTTGACACGCACATGTGCACGTCATGGTCATTGTTCATCCTGGCTCGGTACTTTCTTTTCATTGTTGTCATGGCTGAAAATCCAGCTTCGCAGAAGTAGGTGGTACTAAAGGGGATCAAATCTTTCAACACTGCAGAGGAAGCAGTGATGTGTTCATCCGAACTCTCACCCCAAAACATTCCCAGCGGCATCATAGAATCACAGAATCTTAGAATATCAGGGTTGGAGGGACCTCAGGAGGTATCTAGTCCAACCCCCTGCTCAAAGCAGGACCAATTCCCAACTAAATCATCCCAGCCAGGGCTTTGTCAAGCCTGACCTTAAAAACCTCTAAGGAAGGAGATTCCACCACTTCCCTAGGTAACCCATTCCAGTGCTTCACCACCCTCCCAGTGAAATAGTTTTTCCTAATATCCAACCTAGACCTCCCCCACTGCAACTTGAGATCATTGCTTCTTGTTCTGTCATCAGGTACCACTGAGAACAGTTTAGTTCCATCGTCTTTGGAACCCCCCTTCAGGTAGTTGAAAGCAGCTACCAGATCTCCCCTCTCTCTTCTCTTCTGCAGACTAAACAATCCCAGTTCCCTCAGCCTCTCCTCATAAGTCATGTGCTCCAGCCCCCTAATCATTTTTGTTGCCCTGCACTGGACTCTTTCCAATTTTTCCACATCCTTCTTGTAGTGTGGGGCCCAAAACTGGACACAGTACTCCAGATGAGGCCTCACCAATGTCGGATAGAGGGGAATGGTCCCATTGAACCTGGTTCTGAAGGGGCTGCCTGACCAAAGGGCAATGAGCTCTTCTAATAGTTTTGATGGGACTTTGGACAGAAATTTAGCTTCAGTGTTCTCACTAAAGGGGGTTTAGAGTCCACGTGTGTCTAGCAGCTTGTTCCGTTGTGAGTTCAGGAAAATAAGCATTACATTTGTTAAGATCCGCGGCTAGTTCAGGTTTAATTACGTCAATGTTCACTCCTGAATGAAAGAATGTAAGAGCTCAAACATATCAGTCGTGCCCCCACAGACCTGAACTTTCCAGAGTTGTAGTTTTCTTTTCAATGCCTCTATTCTTTCACGCTGGGCAACAAAATTAGTGCTTCCACCTTGCATAATTTTGTTCAGCTTATTCATGTCACTGAATATGTCTGTGAGGTAACTCAGCTTTGCTAGCTACATATCCTCTTTCAGCATGTGGGAAGGTGGGTTTGAGCATGGGTCTGCTAAACCTAGGGTTGTGAGCTTAATCCTTGAGGGGGCCATTTAGGGAACTGGGGTAAAAATCTGTCTGAGAATTGGTCTTGCTTTGAGTAGGGGGTTGGACTAGAGGATCTCTTGAGGTCCCTTCCAACCTTGATATTCTATGTCTGCAAGTTCAAGTTTCTTAGCAGCTAAGAAAGTACATAACTCCTCCTTAAGATTAAATATGTGGGCAACTATTCTGCCTCGAGATAGCCACCTCACCTCTGTATGTATGAGCAAGGACTGGTGCTCTGCACCCATCTCCTCACAATGTGCAGCAAAACACCTGGAGTGTGTTGCTCTGGATTTAACAAAATTAACAAGGTTGCCTCTGTGTACAGAACACACGGTGAAGACCTGGTTCAATATCTTTTGCAGCAAGTGCTTCTCGGTGTAAAAAGCAATGTGTCCAAATAGGGCAAAATACAACAGCTTTTGTTTTGCACAACACCAATCTGTTTCCAGTCATTGCTGCGGCTCTATCAGCGCAGACCCTGATGCAATTAGTCCAGCTGATTTCTGCTGAAATCATAAAATCATCTAACAGTTTGAAACTGTTGTCTGACTTTGTTGTCACCTTCAACTCTTTGCAAAAAAAAAAACCCTCCTTTTTTCCATATTCCGCACCTACCAAACATAAGCAAGTAAATGGGGTATTTTTGAAATGTCTGTGGATTTATCCAGTTGTATGGCAAAATCATTGTCACACAGCCGATCAGTAGGGTTGCCAGCTTCCTACTGCCACAAAACTGAACACCATAGCCCTGCCTCTACCCCCTGCCTGCACCTTTCACAAGCCCCTCCACCCCCACCCCCCGCTCACTACATTCTCCCTTCCTCGGTGGCTCGCTCTCCCCCACCCTCACTTGCTTTCAATGGGCTGGGCAGGGGTGGGGGTGCGGGATAGAGTGAGGTCTCTAAATGCGGGTATGGACTCTGGAGTGGGGCCAGAAATAAGGGGTTCAGGGTGCAGGAGAGGGCTCTGGGCTGGGGCAGGGAATGAGAGGTTTGGGGTGCAGGAGGGGGCTTCAGGCTGGGGGGTGGGGCCAAGGGATTCGGAATGTGGGAGGGGGCTGCTGCAGGTAGAGGCAGGGGGTTGGGGTATGGGAGGGGTGAGGGCTGTGGCCTTTGGGTGCTGGCTCTGGGTTGGGGCCGGGGATGAGAGGTTTGGGGTGCAGAAGAAGGCTCCAGGCTGGGGGGAGGGATTTGGAGTGTGAGAGGGGGCTATGGGTTGAGGCAGGGGGTTGGGGCACAGAAGGGGGTGAGGGCTCTGGGCTGAGGATGCAGGCTCTGGGATGCAGGAGGGGGCTCTGAGTTTGGGGAGATCAGGGCTTGGGGTTGGGGTGCAGGAGTGGGTACAGGTTCTGGGCGGGGATGCAGTCTCTGGGGTGGGGCCGGGGATGAGGGGTTTGGGATGCAGGAGGGGGCTCTGAGTTTGGGGGGATCAGGGCTTGGGGTTGGGGTGCAGGAGGGGGCTCCGGGTTTGGGGAGGCTCAGGGCTGGGGCAGGAGGTTGACGCTCGGGGTTGGGGCATGGGCTTCCCATGGGTGGTTCCCAGTCAGCAGCGCAGGAGGACTAAGGCAGGCTACCTGCCTGTCCTGGGGCACCCCATTGCACCCCAGACGCAACCAGCAGGTCCGACTCCTAGGTGGAGGGGGCAGAAGGCTCTGCAGCGCATGCTGCTCTCACCTGCAGGAACCGCGCCCCCCAGGTCCCATTGGCCAGGAACTGTGGAACTGGTGCTCAGGGAGGGGGCAGAGCACAGAACTCCATTGCCCCCCCCCACCTAGGAGCCAGACTGCTGGCTGCTTCCAGGGAGCAGCACGGTGCCCCAGGACAGGTAGGGAGTAGCCTGCCTTGGCTCTGCAGCACTGCCCACTGAATTTTTAACAGCCTCGTCAGCCTGCTGACCGGAGCCACCGGGGTCCCTTTTTGACCCGGTGTTCCTGTCGAAAACCAGACACCTGGTCACCCTACAAATCAATGAACTGAGAAACTGTCTTCTGACATAGAAGTGATCCATCGTTTGACAGTGTCATTTGACATCGGTAATGTTGGCCTTGGCCTTCTCCTCTCAAAACACTTCCTTTGTTATTTCAATAGCACATGGCATTATCAAAGTCTCAACAATCATATGCTATTTTTTTGTTTTAGTAATTTTCCACTCCACTGTGTAGGATGATGACCACAAAAGCTTTATCTGCAGTAGTTGTGGATTTCATCACTGCTTTAGTATCAGAAAGTTCCCTGGCCTTTTGCTCAAAAAATGAATGTTGCTTGTACTTACAGATTTCATGTCTTCTAATGAAATTTCTCTGCAATTTGGAGCGTTTCAAACATTCATTGGAAAGTACTTGTGCACAAATTACACACTGCGATTGAAGTTTATCTCCACTTCCAGAACAAATAAAACCCGCAATTCAAACAGCTGTCTTCGTATCTCCTAAATGTTGCAAGGTTATTAACGGGTTTACGTTTCTTACGCACGCCACCTCCAGGCTGCTCTCCAGCCCTTAGGGGGGCTGAACTTGTTGAAGGCAGTTCGCTGTCATCACCTTATGGGGGGTTGGTTGTTTCAAAGCTGATGGCTGAATTAAAAATGTACACCTCTACCCCGATATAACACAACCTGATATAACACAAATTCAAATATAACGTGGTAAAGCAATGCTCCAGGGGTTTCACCTATAACGCGGTAAGATTTTTTGGCTCCGAGGACAGCGTTATATCGGGGTAGAGGCGTATATGTATCAGATATTTGTTGTTCACGTTCACAACCATTTTTCCTGTGCTGTGTAAATAGTCCTGCTCTCACTGAACTCATAGCTCCCTCCTTTCCACCTGGTAAATGGAGCTACAGAACCTGCAGGCATTAGGGTTACTGGGCCCAGGGCAGAACCCAAGGGGAGCTGGAGTCATCTCATGTGACCATCTGTGGGGACGGAGTCAGCACTGGGTGGGAAGGTGTTGATAATGACCTACAGGCTGGGTGCTCTCCACCCCATGGGCTGATGCTGAAGCCTGAGCCCCACCTCCTGGGGCTGAACCCTGTGCCCCCCACCCTACTGAGCAGAGCTGTGCCTGCAGCACGTGCCCACCACTGCCCACATAGGCTGGGCTGGGAGAAGTTTCATGGGATTGAAGCTGACCCCTGGTGCCCGGGGCTGATGCTGAAGCCCAGGGCAGTGGGACATGGCACTAGAGCTCTGGGTTTCAGCCCTGCAGGGGCACTAGGGCTTGGGGCTTCAGCCCAGTGAGGGGCACCAGGTCTCTGGGGTTCAGCCCTGCAAGGGGCACCAGGGCTCTGGGGTTCAGCCCTGTGAGGGGCACCAGGGCTCTGGGGTTCAGCCCTGCAGGTGACATCAGGGCTCAGGGATTTAGCCCTGTGGGAGGTGCTGGGGCTCAGAGCTCCAGGTTTCAGCTCCACAATTCCAGGCTTCAGACCCATGGGGGCAATGGGGCTCTGGGATTCAGCCCCATAGCTCTTGGCCTCAGCCCCGTGGAGGCACCAGGGCTCTGGGCTTCAGCTGCGGGCCCCCACAGACCCCTTGAAACTGGCTCATGGTCCCTCAGTTGAGAACTGCTGCCTTACAGTATGGAAAGCAGATGTTATAGGTGAGATTAACACAGGCAGCAATTCACAAGCAGTTAATCAAGCCTCAACACTAAACACATTCGTATAGCTCTAAATGCCTATTTTAACCATACAGGTGAGCCAGACTGGCTCCAGCAGGGCATTTGTCAGCGTTCCCCGTGGGCCTCTCAGCGTGAGCTGACCCCTGGGCTGCCAGTGTCACACACGGTACTGAGGGCGGGTGCGGAATCCCCATCACTGGAGGTTTTCAGAAGAGTTTGCACATCCCTAGACCTGTCAGAGCTGGCTCAGGGCAGGGGGGCTGAATGAGACAACTTCTCAAGGTCCCTTCCCTTTGGCTCTTTCTCTGTCCCTTTCTTCCACAGAGGCTGCTCCAATAAAAGCTGTTTCCTCCCCCTCCTGGTCTCACTAGGATTCTATGAGGCAGCTGGACTCCAACAGCAACATTTCCAAATGAAAAGATTTTGGGTTTCGATTTATCTCACCCAGATCTGCACATTCCCTCTGATCTTCTCCTGCAGGCCTGTGACACAGCGGGAAGTAATGTTTTGCATGAGTACTGTGCATGCCTCAGTTTCCCCTGTGCGTTACACAAATACCTAGGTGGTGGGACAAGGGGGTGTGATTTTTGCTGAGACCCTAGTGGACAAGTATGGCTGCCTCTATCTGCCTCCACGTAGCTAGTGGCCAAAACACTCTGTAATCAGCCTGGGGCCTTGGCCATAAAGGCCTCCAGCTGCCACCTGTTTGGTTTTGGGCTGCCCAGCTTCACCTCACTCTCATCAGGATTCAGCCAATCAGGCTAGTGTTTGGGGAGGGTTAAATACACCCAGGACCAGGCCCTAGGCTTTTATGCTCCAGGCTTGCTCTAGCAATGGATTGGGGAAGATACAGCCCCCTGGGGCTTGGGTAAAGGATGGCTCTGTGTGGGGCCAGCCTGGGGTTCCTCCAGCTTATGCAGGTAAATAGTGGGGGGAGGGGGACTCTGTGATGCTTATGGGGCTGGGAGGTGAGGAGCCCCGGTGATTGAGGGGCCTAGCTGGGGCAGGAGGGGCTGTCACGGTTCTGTTCTGGGAGAGCCCTGGGGGTGGGACACAACAACTGCTGTAAAAAGAACAGGACTCCTTGTGGCACCTTAGAGACTAATACATTTATTTGAGCACAAGCTTCCATGGACTACAGCCCACTTCATCGGCTGCAACTACAGTGTGGTATGAAAGGGACTGCTCTGGCTAATGGTAATGGCTGCCCCTTTCTCCCCACAGCAGATCAGCGGCTCCTGCTGTGAAATGTCACTCAGAAATGGGAGAAATATCTCTAGGCAGGGGTTTGGATTCCCTCTAACGGGCTTTCTGTGCAGATCCTGCTATGATGGGGGGGGGGAGGGAGAGAGTGATGAAAACACCTGGATCTTTACCCATTGATTTCCAGGTGCCCTCCTGGGGGAGGGGGAAGAACTGAGGGAAGAGGTTTGCCCAAGATCACCCAGGCCTCCAGAGTTCTAGCCCAACATCCTAGGCTAGTATCCCTTTAAATCAGTGGGTCTCAAACTTTTTTACTGGTGACCCCTTTCACACAGCAAGCCTCTGTGTGTGACCCTCTCCTTATAAATTAAACACATTTATTTTTATATATATATATATATACACACACACACACCCCATTATACATGCTGGGGACAAGTGGGGTTTGGGGTGGAGGTTGACAGCTCATGACCCCCCCCATGTAACAACCCCCAGTTTGAGAGCCCCCTGCTTTAAATAACTTGTGAGCCTTCTAGTGGTGCTTGCAGTGTTCTGAGCAGTGGAAGCTGGGAGTGTACAGTAACTCCTCACTAATGCTGTAGTTATGGTCCTGAAAAATGAGACTTTAAGCAAATCCAATTTCCCCATCAGAATTCATGTAAATGGGGAGGGGGTAGGTTCCAGGGAAAAATACACGCTCTATAAGTTTTAAACAATTGAATACTGAACTCAGCAATGGGGATTGTGAAGCTTGGTTGAGATGGTGGAGTCAGAGGGTGGGATATTTCCCAGGGGATGCCTTACTGCTAAATGATGAACTAGCACCCAGTTGAGCCCTCAAGGCTTAACTCATTGTTAATGTAGCCTCACACTCTACAAGGCAGCATGAATGGAGGAAGGGGAGACCCACAGCGTGTGCGTGAGATGTGCATTTCCCCTTTACGTATGCTGTCTGCACTAAAGTACATTGCGTTGTTAAATTAATCAGCAAGCTGAGATGCAGCTGCTGCCAGGAAGCTTCCTCTGTCTTGAGCCTTGTCATGTGTGCTCTATGGAAATGGAGTAAGCAGAATGCAGGAGCAGGGGGACACCCTGACGTTAGCCCCCTTCTTCTCCCCTGCACAGCAAGCAGGAGGCTCCAAGGCAGAGGGCAGGAACAGCACATGGCAGTAGGGGGAAGGACAGCTGAAGTGCTAGCAACTATAGCCTGCTAGGTGCTGCTGCGCAGGAAACTTAGGGGAGTGGGGAGCTGATGGGGGGGCAGGGGCTGCTGGTTCACCTTGGTTCCAAACCCCCACCAGCTAACTATAAGGAGCTGCTCTTCCTGCAAGCAGTGGACAAAGCAGGTGGCTGCATATTAGAAGGGAGCATTGCACAACTTTAAATGAGCATCTTCCCTAACTGATCAGCAACAAAACAACATTAACTGGGATGACTTTAAGTGAGGAGTTGCTGTACCTAACGAGCTGGTGCATTGTGTAATGCTAGTAGCCATGCTTACTCTAGACCCAGCTGTGCCCAGGAAGTGGCTGCTTATAGGATGAGGTGCAAAAGTCACAGCTTCCCAAAGTGCCTGAACTCTGAGGCCTTACTGCTTTTGGCAGGGCAGATGTGGATGGGGGCAGGCAAGATGGTCGTACCAGAGGCCCCCAAACCTCTCTGTAAATAAAGTGGAAGGGGGGGGAACTTCTCTTGACAGGTTTGGGGTTTTTGGTGCCCCATTGCAGACTTTAATGGGGTTTGGGTTTTTTCTGTGCCTCTTCTGAAACTGTCCCCCAGAACTGCTAGCTGTGCCTAGAAATCCAGGCTGGCCCAGGGCTAGGACAGTAGTTGAAGACTTGGCAGACCTCATCTGCCACTGCCTTCTTGGGCAAGTCAATCTGTCTCTCCCTTTGCATTCTGTAGAACAGTACGAATAGCACTGCCCTGCCTCCCGGGGGGTGTTGTGGGGATCCATACCCTAAGGAAGGTGAGGTGGCCCAGTGCTATGGTAATGGGGTGGCACAGACAGACATCGTTAGCTGTTAGCCCTACTGGATTTAATGTTCTTGTGTTCCAGATGTGCCAGCCAAAAGACTGTTGTGGCTTATCCTGGCCTTGCTATTGGGTGAGTAAAGGGTCTGAAACTGACTTGCTAAGCATGCTAATGAATGGGCTATTGCCTCCCCTGGAGAGGACAAGCCTGGGCCTGCTCAGTTGTATCATGGTCCCTACACTGTAACATCTTGTGGTGATTTTTGTTTAAGTGATCCAGGTCCTATTTCACTCGCTGCTGAGCAGTGACAGGGTTGTAACCACCATAACATTTTGAGCACATGGATTTCTGCTGCTACAGTCTGAGCTTAATAAAAACCCTAGACTGGGCAGTGACTCTACCTATGGTTACCAGCACAACTGGGAAGAGAACCCAGGTGAACTGATTCTCAGCCTTATTCACTGGGCCACACTGCCTCCCCTACGCTAATGGAGCATATTGCAAAAGCCAATGTGCCTCCCCCTCAGCCAGCCAAAGTGAACAGTCTACTGCTGCTGGCTAGTGGAGTTAATCCCCTCTAAGTCCTAGAGGTCCAGGTTGTGACTATTAGGTCCTGAACTGATAGTTGAGTCAATAGATTTTTATTGTTTGGGAACCAAACTGAGACATCCAATTTGATTCAAATCAAAATCAGCTTGGAATAAAAAACTCCAGTTCAACTTTGAATTGGTCAAAACATTTAGGTTGCCTCAAAACAACGTCTGTTTGTCTTTTCAGTTTGACCAGCACTGGGGTCTTTCATCCTCTTTGGCTTTAAAAATCGGCAAAATTTTGAAATTAAATAAGACACTTTGCCTCTTCTGGGAAGGAAGAAAAATCAGCTTTCAGTTCAATTTACAAATTGTCAGATTTCAGAACCCTTCCTCATCTAGCTGAAAACATCACCAGCTCTCATCAAAACCCTGACAATGACCCCCATTATGTCTGTCAGGCTCTATTCTTTTCCTGCTAGGCCCCTGTGTAGGGCAGGGAGGAACTTTACCCCAGTAACAGACCTGATTCATCTCCCTCCAGGTCCTTGCTCGGCAGACCCACTGGGCAAGGAGTTCGTCACTGTTTTCATGCAGAACTTTGTCTCTTCCTACGGCCTGCCCAACCTGGAGCTGCATATTGCCAGCTACTTGCCTAACACCACAACTGACATCACAGCGAGTAGCTCCTCCTTCCACAGCCAGCTGCTGCTGGTCCAACCAGGGGATCCAGTCTCTGTACAGCTTCCCTCCTACATAGGATGCTACGCAGCTCCAGGACCAACCACACGGTTCTGGTGGTGGCAGATAAGGAGGTCTTGGTTGTAGTCTTCAATGACAAGCTCTACACAACAGCTGCCTCTGTTCTGTACCCAGTGCGGGAGTGGAGCCAGGAGTATTACATCTTCACCCCATCTGGGGAGCCAGATGTAGCATTCAAGGAAATGGCCATTGTCAACCATGGCCAACCCAACTTGGTGGACATCTACCTGAAGGGCTCAGTGATATTTGAGAACATCCGATACTGGGCCAGGGCCAGGACCAGGCTCCGTCTCTCCATGAGGGAGCTATCTGCAGTGCAGCTTCAAAGTAAAGACGACCTCTCAGGCAGCCGCATGGTAGCACAGACCTGTAACTGTCTTATCTGGCAACACGTGTGCCCAGCAGAACAGCCAGTGCAACCAAGTCTTCCAGCAGTTGCTGCCAGTGCCTAGCTGGGGCAGCTCCTTCCTGGTGCCACCCCTGCCCTTCCAACCTCATTATGACCTGGTGTACATTACAGCAGCCCAGCAAATGGAAGTCACTGTCCACAAGGGAGCCAACGTCCAGGTCATTAACATGACCAGAGGGCATGTGGTAGAGCAGTGGGTTGGTTTCATAAACAGATAGCTAAGGCAGCAGAGAATCCTGTGGCACCTTATAGACTAACAGACGTTTTGGAGCGTGAGCTTTCATGGGTGAATACTCACTTCGTCAGACGCAGATAGTGGAAATTTCCAGGGGATAATTAGTTTCATTTGTGACCCCTAGTTCTTGTATTATGGGAATAATAAATAACTTTCCTTATCCCTTTCTCCACTCACTCATATTTTATATACCTCTATCATATCCCCTAAGTCTCCTCTTTTCCAGGTCTGAAGAGTCCTAGCCTCTTTAATCTCTCACTTCAATGAGACTCGTTCCAAACCCCTACATCATTTTAGTTGCCCTTTTCTGAACCTATCTAAGTGCTAGAATATCTTTTGGGTGAGGAGACCACATCTGTACACAGTAATTCAAGATGTGGGCATACCATGGATTTATATAAGCAATAAATATCTCTGTCCTTATTCTCTATCCCCTTTTTAATAATCCTACTTCCTGTTGCTTTTGGACTGCCTCTGACACATCTCAGAGAAACTATTCCATGATACTCCAAAGATCTTTTTCCTGACTCGTTGTAGCTAAATTAGCCCCCTCATATTGTATGTATAGTTGCGGTTATTTCTTTCCAATGTTCATTACTTTACATTTATCCACATTAGTTTCCATTTGCCATTTTGTGCCATCACTTAGTTTTTGAGAGAATCTTTTGAAGTTCTTACCAATATCTTTGGTCTGACTATCTTGAGTAGTTATAGATCATCTGCAGCTTTGCCACCTCACTGTTTTACCCCTTCTCCAGAATCATTTATGATTAAATTGAATAGGATTGTCCTAAGACTGACCCTTGGGGACCACTAGTTACCCCTCTCCATTCCTGAGAATTTACCATTCATTCCTACCTTTGTTCCCAGTCTTTTTAACCAGTTTCTCAATCCATGAAAGGACCTTCACCTTTATCCCCAACAGCTTAATTTTACATAAGAGCCTTTGGGTGAGGGACCTGTCAAAGGCTTTTGAAATCTAAGTACACTTAGTCCACTGGATTCCCTTGTCCACATGTTTGTTGACTCCTTCAGACG
>NC_133779.1:56424783-56463113 GCF_003597395.2 Chelonoidis abingdonii | reverse complement strand
AACCATCAATAGATATGGACATGATTTCCCTTTACAGAACCATGTTGACTTTTGCCAGGTTTGTTTTTCTATGTACCATTTGACCTCGGGAGGGCCTGTGGACGCGGCGCTGGGCGTAGGGGGCCTGTGGGACGCTACAGAGGCGTTAGGGGGCCTGTGGGTGGCGGCGCTGGCCATTAGGGGGCCTGTGGACGCTGCGGAAGCGTTAGGGGGCCTGTGGGAGGCGGCCGCTGGGCCTAGGGCCTGTGGACGCGTTCGCCTGCGCGTTAGGGGGCCTGTGGACGCCGTCGATGGGCCTTAGGGGGCCTGTGGTGGCGGCGCTGGCCATAGGGGGCCTTGAACGTGCGGAGGCCGTTAGGGGGCCGTAGAGGTGGCGCTGCGGCTTGCGGGCCTGTGGACGCGCGCTGGGCCTTAGCGGCTGTGGGCTCGGAAGGCGCTAGGGGGCCTGTTGACGCGGCGCTGGTTAGGGGGCCTGTGGACGCGCGTCTGGGCGTAGGGGAACCTGTGGACCAGTACGGAGGCGTTGGGCCTGTGGTGGCCGGCGCTGGCCATTAGGGGCTGTAGTGACGCTATGCGGAAGCCGTTTAGGGGGCCTGTGGAGGCGAGCCGCTGGGGCCTTAGGGGCCTGTGGAGGCGGCGCTGGGCCCTTATGGGGTCTGTGGACGCTGCGGAAGCGTGCGTAGGGGGCTGTGAGGCGGGCTGGGCCTATAGGGGGCTGTGGACGGCGGCGAAGCCGTTAGGGGCTGTGGTGGCGGCGCTGGCCATTAGGGGCCTGTTGGACGCTGCGGAAGCTGTTAGGGGGCGACTGTGGAGGCCGGCGCTGGGCCTTAGGGGGCCTGTGGACTCGCGCTGGGCTACGCGGGGGCCTGCGGACGCTGCGGAAGCCGTGGGGGCCGTGTGGAGGCGGCGCTGGGCCTAGGGGGCCTTGTGGACGCGGCGCTTGGGCCTTAGTTGGGGACTTGTGGAGGCTCGTGAAGGGTTAGGGGGTGTTGACGCGGCGGCGTGGCCTGGGGGCCTGTGACGCGGCGTGGGCCTTAGGGGGCTGTCGACGCGGCGATGGGCCTTAGGGGGCCCGCGGACCTGCGAAGCCGTTAGGGGGCCTGTGGAGGCGGCGCTGGGCCTGAGGGGGCCTGTGGAGGCGGCCGCTGGGCCTTTTAGGGGGGACTGTGGAGGCTCGGAAGGCTGTTAGGGGGGTCCTGTTGACGCGGCGTGGGCCTTAGGGGCTGATGGACGACGGCGCTGGGCGTCAGTTGGGCCTGTGGACCCGGCGCTGCCCGGGCCTTAGGGGCCTTTGGACGGGCGCTGGGCTGTTAAGGTGCCTGTGGACGCTACGGAAGGCGCAGGGGGCCTTGTGGTGGCGGCGCTGGAGCCCATTAGGGGGCTGTGGACGCTGGGAAGCCGTTAGGGGCCTGTAGACGTGCGGAGCCGGTAGGGGGCCATGTGGGGCGGCGCTGGGCTTAGGGGCTGTGGACGTGCGGAAGCCGCTGGGGCTGGTGGGTGGCGGCGCTGGCCATATAGGCGGGGCCTGTGGACTGCTGAGCACGCTGATTAGGGGGCCTGTGCAGGCGGCGCTGCGCCTTAGCGGGGCTGTGGACGCGGCGCTGGCGTTAGGGGGCCTGTGGACGCTACAGAAGGCGTTAGGGGGCCTGTGGTGGCGGCGCTGGCCATATAGGGGGCCTGTGGACGCTGCGGAAGCCGTAGGGGTCCTGTGGAGGCGGCGCTGGGCTTAGGGGGCCGTGGACGCGGCGCTGGCGTTAAGGGGCCTGTGGACGCTACGGAAGGCGTTAGGAGGCCTGTGGACGCGGCCGCTGTGGCGTTACGGGGCCTGTGGACGTCCGGAAGCCGTTAGGGGGCCTGTGGTGGCTGGCGCTGGCCATATAGGGGGCCTCTGAACGCTGCGGAAGAGGTTAGGGGGGCCTGTGGAGGTCGGGCGCTGGCCTCTAGGGGCCTGTGGACGTTGGCGCTGGCGATTACGGCTGTGGACGCTCGGAAGGCGTTAGGAGGCCTTTGTGACGCGGCCGCTGGCGGTTAGAGGGGCCTGGGGACCCGGCGCTGGGCCTTAGGGGGCCTGTGGACGCTGGCGCTGGGCGTCTGGGGCCCTGTGGACGCTACCGGGAAGGCGTAGGGCCTGTGGACGCCGGCGCTGGCGTTAGGGGCCTGTGGACGCTCCGGGAAGGCGTAGGGGCTGGGGTGGCGGCGCTGGCCTTAGGGCCTGGTTGACGCGGCGCTGGGCCTTAGGGGGCCTGTGGAGGCGGCGCTGGCCTTAGGGGCCTGTGGGGCGCGGGCTGGGCCTTTAGGGGGCTGGACGCTAGGAAGGCGTTAGGGGCTGTGGTGGCGGCGCATGCTGGGCCTGTGGACGCTGCGGAGAGCCGTAGGCGGGGCTGTGAGCGGCGTCGTGGGCCTTTAGGGGGCCGTGGACGCTGCGGAAGCCGTTCAGGGGGCCTGTGGACGGCGCGCTGGGCCTTAGGGGGCTGTGGACGCGGCGGCTGGGCCTTAGGCCGGCCTGTGGAGCTCGGGAAGCGCTAGGGGGCCTGGTTTGAGCGGCCTGGGCCTATAGGGGCCTGTGGACGCGGCGCTGGGCCTTAGGGGGCCTGTTGGACGCTACCGGAGGCAGTTAGGGGGCTGGGTGGCGGCGTGCCATTTGGGGGCCTGTGGACGCTGGCGGAAGCCGATTAGGGGGCCTGTGGACGGCGCGGGCGTCTGCGGCCTTAGGTGGCCTGTGGACGTGCGGAGCGCTAGGGCCCTGTGGTGGCGGCGTTGGCCATTAGGTCGGCTGTGGACGCTGCGGAGTGTTAGGGGGCTGTGCGGCGGCGCTGGCCATTAGGGGGCCTGTGGGACGCTGCGGAGATGTTAGGGGGCCTGTGCAGCGGCGCTGCGCCTTAGGGGCTGTTGGACGCGGCGTGGCGTGGGGCCTTGTTGGACGCTACGGAAGGCGTTAGGGGCCTCGTGGACCGCTGCGGAAGCCGTTAGGCGGCCTGTGGAGGCGGCGCTGGGCCTTTACGGGGCCTGTGGACCGGCGCTGGCGTTAAGGGGCCTGTGGACGCTCCGGAAGGCGTTGGAGGGCCTGTGGACGCCGGCGCTGGGCGTTTACGGCCTGTGGACGCTCCGGAAGCCGTTAGGGCCTGTGGTGGCGGCGCTGGCCATTAGGGGGCCTCTGAACGCTGCGGAAGCCGTTAGGGGGCCTGTGGAGGCGGCGCTGGGCCTTAGGGGGCCTGTGGACGCCGGCGCTGGCCTTTAGGCGGCCTTGTGGAGGCGGATCGGAAGGCGAGGGTTGCCTGTTGGGACGCGGCGCTGGGCTTAGGGGGCCTGTGGACGCGGCGCTGGGGCCTTAGGGGGCCTTGTGGACGTGCGGAAGCCTGTTAGTGGGGCCTGTGGAGGCGGCGCTGGGCCTTAGGGGGCCTGTGGACGCGGCGCTGGGCGTTAGGCGTCCATGTGGACGCGGCGCCTGGGCCTTAGGGGTCCTGTGGACGCGGCGCCTGGGCCCTTGGGATCCTTGGGGCGGCCCCGGCGGCCTTAGGGGCCTGTGGACCGCTACGGAAGGCGAGTTAGGAGGCCTGTGGTGGCGGGCGCTGGCCATTTAGGGCGCCTGTGGACGCCTGCGGAAGCCGTTTAGGGGCCTGGTGGAGGCGGCGTGGGCCTTAGGGGCCTGGTGGACGCTGCGGAATAGCCGCTAGGGGGCCTGTGGTGGCGGCGTGGCCATTAGCGGGCCTGATGGACGCTGCAGAGAAGCCGATTAGGGCCTGCTGCAGGCGGCGCTGGGCCTTTAGGGGGCCTTGGGACGCGGGCGCTGGGCGTAGGGGGCCTTGGACGGCGTGGGCCTAGGGGCCTGTGGACGCGGCGGCTGGGCGTTAGGGGGCCTGTGGACGCTACGAAGCGTTAGGAGCCTGATGGACGCCGGCGCTGTGCGTTAGGGGGCCTGGTGGCCTACGGAAAGGGGGGGGGGCGTCTTAGGGGGCCTGTGGTGGCGTGCGCTGGCCATTCAGGGGGCTGTGGACGCTGCCTGAGAAGCCGTTAGGGGCCTGTGGAGGCGGCGCTGGGCCTTAGGGGCCTGTGGACGCGGCACGCTGGCGATTATGGGGGCCTGTGGAGGCTCGGGAAGGCGCTAGGGGGCCTGTGGACGCGGGCGCTGGGCCTTAGGGGGCCTTGTGACGCGCGCTGGGCCTTAGGGGGGTGTGTACGCTACAGAATGCGTTAGGGGGCCGTGTGGGCGGCGCTGGCCATTAGGGGGCTGTGGACGCTGCGGAAGCCGTTAGGCGGCCTAGTGGAGGCGGCGCTGGAGTGGCCTTAGGGGGCCTTGTGGCGCGGCCGCTGGGCCTTCAGGCGGCCTGTGGAGGACTCGGAAGGCGTTTAGGGTGCCTGTTACGCGCGCTGGGCCTTAGGGGCTGTGGACGCGGCGCTGGGCCTTAGGTCCTAGTGGACGCTGCGGAAGCCGTTAGTGGGGCCTTGAGGTGGCGGCCGCTTGGGCCTTAGGGGGCCTGTGACGCGGCGATGGGCCTTAGGGGGCCTGTGGGCGCGCTGGCCATTATAGGAGCTGTGGACGCTGCGGAAGCCGTTAGGGAGCCTGTGGGCGGCGGCTGGGCCTGGGGGCCTGTGGCGCTGCGCGAAGGGTTCGCGCGCGCCTCGCTACGTGGCGGCCGCGGCTTGGGTGTTGGACGCTTGACGGAGCCGTGTTGGCGGCCTGTGGAGCGGCGCTGGCTTGGGGGCCTGTGGGACGCGTCGATGGGCCTTATGGAGGCCTTGGTGTGGCGGCGCTGGATCCATTAGGGGCGTGGCGTCTCGCGGCTCGCGCGCGACCTGTGGAGGCGGCGTGGCCGTGTTGGCGCTTACGGAAGGCGTTTAGGATCTCTCTCTTTTCTATGTGTCTGACACATTTTATTCTTCACTATTGTTCGACTATTTTGCCGGTACCTGATGTTAGACTTACGTGCTGTAATTGCAGGATCACCTCTAGCGCTTTTATATTGTGTTACATTTCAAGCTTCCAGTCATTGGGTACTGAAGCCAATTTAAAGGACAGTTACAACCTTAGTAATAGTTCCGCAACTTCACATTTGAGTTCTTTCAGAACTCTTGGGTGAATGCCATCTGGTTTTGGCTTAGCCGTTCTTCAAACTCTCTTTGGCTTTTTCTTATTACACTCTTGCACTTAAGCGTCAGTGTTTATGCTCCTTTCTATTTTGCCTCACTAGGATCTGACATCACTTTTAAAGGAAGTCTTTATCTCACTGCTTTTTACATGGTTGTTAAGCCATGGTGCTTCTAGTTTTTACTGTGTTTCTTAATTTGGGGTATACATTGAAGTTGGCCTCTATTATGGTGTCTTTAAAAAGCACCATGCAGCTTGCAGGGAATTTCACTCTAGTCACGTGAACCTTTTAACTTTTGTTTAACTAACCCCATCATTTTGCATAGTGTTCCCCCCTTTTGAAATTAAATGGGACAGTGTTGGGCTGTTGAATGTTTTCCCACACGGGATGTTGAATGCTTTGTATTATGGTCACTATTTCCAAGCTGGTCCTGCTATAGTTACTCTTGGACCAGCCTCCATGGCACCACAATACGCCAATATTTTTATGGCTGACTGGAACAACGCTTCCTCAGCTCTCGTCCACTCACACCCCTTCTCTCCCTATGCTACATTGATGACATCTTCATCATCTGGACCCATGGGAAGGAGACTCTAGAAATTCCACCACGATTTCAACAACTTATCCACCCCACCATCAACCTCAGCCTGGACCAATCTACACAGGAGGGTCCACTTTCTAGACACCACGGTTGCAAATAAGTGTGGTCACATTAACACCACCTATATCGAAAACCTACTGACCGCTATGCCTACCTTTCGCCCCTCCAGCTTCCATCCCGGGCACATCACACAATCCATACTCTACAGCACTGAGGTACAACCGCATCTGCTCTAACCCTCAGACAGAGACCAACACCTACAAAATCTCCACCAAGCATTCTCAAACTACAATACCTGCACGAGGAAATTAGGAAACAGTCAACAGAGCCAACGTGTACCCAGAAGCCTCTACTGCAAGACACCCAAGAAAGAAACCACAGGACTCACTGGCCATCACATACAGCCCCCAGCTAAAACCCTCCAACGCATCATCAGGGATCTACAACCATCCTGGACAATGATCCACATTTCACAGGTTTTGGGTGGCAGGCCAATCCTTGCCCACAGACAACCGCCAACCTGAAACGTCTCACCAGCAACTGCACACTGCACCATAGTAACTCTACCTCAGGAACCATCCATGCAACCAACCTCGATGCCAACTCTGCCACATTCTACACCAGCGACACCATCACAGGACCTAACCAGATCCAGCCACACCATCACCGGTTCATTCACCTGCATGTCACCAATGTAATATATGCCATCATATCCAGCAATTCCCTCTGCTATGTACATCGGCCAAACTGGACAGTCACTACGGAAAGGATAAATGGACACAAATCAGATATCAGGAAGGCAATATACAAAACCTGTAGGAGAGCACTTCAACCTCCCTGGCCACACTATAGCAGACCTTAAGTTGGCCATCCTGCAGCAAAAAACCTTCAGGACCAGACTTCAAAGAGAAACTGCTGAGCTCCAGTTCATCTGCAAATTTGACACTATCAGCTCAGAGAGTTGAACAAAGACTGTGAATGGCTTGCCAACTACAGAACCAGTTTCTCCTCTCTTGGTTTTCACACCTCTACTGCTAGAACAGGGCTCATCCTCCCTGATTGAACTACCTCGTTACTCTAGCTTGCTTGCTAGCATATATTACCTGCCCCTTAATAGGCAGCAGGTTTAAAACAAATAAAAGGACGTTCTTCTTTACGCAGCGCGCAGTCAACTTGTGGAACTCCTTACCTGAGGAGGTTGTGAAGGCTAGGACTATAACAGCGTTTAAAAGAGAACTGGATAAATTCATGGTGGTTATTAGCCAGGAAGGGTAAAGAATGGTGTTCCGAGCCTCTGTTCGTCAGAGGATGTAGATGGATGGCAGAAGAGAGATCACTTGATCGTTGCCTGTTAGCATCACTCCCTCTGGGGCACCTGGCATTGGCCACTGTCGGTAGACAGGTACTGGGCTGGATGGACCTCTTGGTCTGATCCGGTACAGCCATTCTTATGTCCTGCTACACTAGAGTTGCAGACTGATGTACCTCTGGCTTCTTCCACCTAGCCCTGGACTGCACTGAGAACAGCCACTATGCTCTGTGCATGGACCCGTGCTCTGCAGTCTGTTTGGTGAAGGAGGCTGGGGTTCCATGTCAGTGGGGCTGCATGGAAGGCTGTGAGTGCCATGAGGGGTACTACTGGGACGGCCAGGCCTGCGTAAGGCCAGGAAGCTGCAGCTGCTACAGCAACGGCACCACCTACAAGGTAGGGAACAAACATGGCACTGTCACCATGGGGGCAGTGTCCCAGCCTTTCCCTGAGCTGCAGCTGGGAATCTGAGAGGGAGCTGATGGTGCTCTTCATCCTATGGGAAAAGCTGGGTGAGGCCAAAACCACCAATCTCTTCCATGGAAACAAGAAGTACCAGAATGACTCTGGGAACATCAGTGTTTGAGCTGACTTCAATCTGGGGCCACTTGTGGGTGCCTCATGGGAGACATAATGCAACTGGTGGGACTGGGACTCCATCTCCCATGATGCACCGCAGCCTGCGCCCAGATAAAATGTCTGGTCAATTCTGCAGAACATCTGGGGTGTGGTGTTTTTTTGTTTTGTTTTGTTTTTTGTTTTGTTTTGTTTTTGACAAATTATTTTCTGATCTGGAAGGTGGAGTGAATAGCCAACCAGTCCTAATTGTGCTGCTAGTCAAATACGAAGGTCTATTGGACTGCCCATAGGCATTGCTACTACCAATAGGACCTGGAAAACCTTACAACTATTCTCCCCAAACTCAAGTAGCAGCCACTACCGAAGTATGGGATGGAAGAGAACAAAAGAGTGACGTCACTAGCTTTAACAAGAGAAGAAGGGAATAGAAAAGGCTAAACATCAGGATCTCTTCTATAATAAATGCTACGGCTGGGGTCTATTTCTATAGATTGGTCTTATCAGTGTCTTGGACAATGGCATGTAGAAACCTAGACCATTCTGGTTCCCACGCTCTCGAGATACATTCAGACAGGGGGGTGGGGTGCAGAGAAGGACTATAAGGGGATAGAGAGAAGGATTGGTTTGTTTAGTATGGCCAGACGCTTGCTGAGGGGGATCTGACTGCTGCCTATATATACAGCAGTGGGGAAGGCCAGGCAGGGAGAACTGGCCAACATTTCATTTAACGTTGGCCAGTTTAGCCTCATTGTTCTTGGGCCATGAGTCAGTTTGGGCATGAAATGAGAAGGTTGCTGATCAGAGTGAGGTTCTGGAACAGCTTCCCAAAGCTGCCTAGCCTTTCATGAAGGAAAATGCTCTTGAGATGCTGGGCTAAGCTGCAAGCTAGAGGATTTTATCTATTGAGACATTAGCTTCAACAGCCCCATTAAGTAGTTAAGCTTCACATTTTAGAGATGGGGCATGGAAGGGAAGCAGCTTGCCCAAGGAAGACTATGGAGAATTTTGTAAGTGAGACCTGGGGATAGAACCCAGGAGTCCTTGCTCCAACCCTCTGCCAATAACCCCCTATTCAGCCTCTCAGCTAGGCTTAGAGCAGGCCTGTGTGAAGAATGGGACTTGGATCCAGACTTTCCATTGTAGATCATAGAATATCAGGGTTGGAAGGGACCTCAGGTGGTATCTAGTCCAACCCCCTGCTCAAAGTAGGACAAATCCCCAGATGGGGGGGGTTGTTACCCCAGTTCCCTAAATGGCCCCCTCAAGGATTGAACTCTCAACGCTGGGCTTAGCAAGCCAATGCTCAAACCACTGAGTTATCCTGCCCCCTTCCAATAGCACCTCTTTAACTACAACAGCTCAGTACACAGCTAGCAGCCTGCTCTGCCCTCAGGGGCACAGATCCTGCTAGGATCTCCTGGGCACTGGCAACAGAAGAAACTGAGGTGCCTTCTGCATGTGGCACACACACTCCTCCTGAAGACTGACTCACTTTGGTCTAACTGCAGTTGTTGGGCCCAAGACCAGGGCATGTGGGTGAAACTGATGCTGCCTTCTGGCCTCAGGATCTCAGACTGGAGCCAAGCAATGGTGTGTTGACCTGTTTTCTCACCTAGCATAGCTCAAGGCAAAGCCAGCCCTGCTGGAGATGGGGTTAAAGGCAACCCTCTGACCCAACAGGCTATGCTAGCTTTGCCTGGGTTGGCACTAGGTCTCTTTGCAGGTAGCTGGCACAGATGGCACTAGCCTGTCTTCAATTCCCTCCTCTACCACTGTCCTCTTCTCTCCAGCTGGGGAAATCGCTCCTCTCTGCCTCCTGCAACCTGCAGTGCATCTGCCTGCCCTTGGGGAGTCTGACCTGCACCCCTCACCGGTGCCCAAGCAGGGAGCCCTGTGGACTGAGGAATGGCGTGCAAGGCTGCTATGCAGAGCGGCATCCCTGCCTGGTGGCCCCCGGGCAGCTCCTCTTTACCTTCGATGGCTTGTCTGGAGCAGCCCCAACCAGTGGGGCCCATGATGTCAGCAGGGTCTGTGAGCAGAACACCACGGGCTGGTTCAGGATCATGTTAGAGAGCTGGCAGAGCCATCCAGATGCCAGCCACATGGCCAGAGTGTACATGTTTCTCAGTGTGGTCTTCGTTGCCATTGACACAGAGGGCATGGCCTGGGTAAGGACTGCCTCAGCAAGGCAGGTTAGATGATCCCTTTGATCCATGGGGCTGTAATTTAGGATTGCATTTGGGATAAAGGCACAGATCAAGCCACTCTAGCGTCAGGAGTACCTCTCCCTGCAGTATAGGGATTATGAAACATGGCTGGACAGCTTTTTCCAGCCAGTAGATGGCAATAGTACACTAGCAGGCCATCTCTAGCCACATAAAAACTACTGCATGAGCTGCTCACCTGAATGGTGAGGGAAGATCTCATACACGAGAACCAAGGTCACTGGGGTGGGGAGTAGACCAGGCTGGGGCCCATTTACTGTGGTATCTGGTCTCCAAAGGTGCAAGCAACTCAACAGCAGCCAACATCTAGAGAATCAGAAGTGAAGCACTGGAAGGGACCCCAAATCCAGCCCCCTATGCTAAGGCATCTTACAAGGCTCTAGAGACCAGAGCTGAGCAACTACAGTCTAATCTGTACCTTCTCCTTACCCCGTTAGATCAATGGCCAAGAGGTCTCACTACCCACCAGCATCGATGCTGAGCTGTCTCTAACCAGGTCCCAGCAGGGCATTGTGGTCCAGTGGCTGGAAAAAGTGGAGGTCCATCTCAATGCCACTAGGGTGGTGGAGGTGATTGCAAATGGGTCGTATGCTGCTCAGCTCTGTGGCGCTTGTGGGAACTTCATTGGTGATAGCATGGATGACTTGATGACATGTGGAGGAACACCAGCCTCCAACACCCAGGAGGTCCTGGCTTCTTGAGCAGCTGAGGACTTTTCCTCTTCATGGTAAATCCTAGCTAACAGTGACCCACTCCCTCTGGGGAGGGGATGACAGAGGGCTGCTATACAAGCTACTTATAATGGCAGGATGGCTGTCTTCAGGGCCTCAGACCCAGGTTCAATTCCCCAGCTCTATCACAAGCTCCATGTGACTTTGGGCAAGTCCCTTAGTTTCTGTGTTGGTGCTCCATGGTACAGATGGGGCACTGCTATTACCCCATCTCCACAGGAGTGTGAGGATAACATAGAAATACTGGGCAGGAAGAGACCAAGAAGTCATCCTGTCCAGTCCAGCCCCTGCACTGAGGTAGGACCAAGTAAACCTAGACCATCCCTGGCAGGTTTGTCTAACCCAGGCCTGGGCAAAATTTTTGTCCCAAGAGCTGCATCTGGGTGGGGAAATTGTATGCAGGGCAATGAATGTAGGGCTGGGGCAGGGGTCGGGGGTGTGGGAGGGGGCTCAAGGCAGGGGTTTGGGGTGCAGGCTCCAGCCTGGCACCACTTACCTGAGCAGCTCTGGGATGGCAGCAGGGCTAAGGCAGGCTCCCTGCTTATCCTGGCCCTGCGCCGCTCCCAGAAGTGGCCAGCATGTCTAGCAGGGCTCCTGGGGGTGGGGTGGGGCAGGCCCTTGCTGGTGGGTATCACTCCCGAAGCTCCCATTGGCTGCAATTTCCTGTTCTCAGCTAATGGAAGCTGCGGGGGGCAGTGTCAGCAGGTGGAGGCAATGCACAGAGCCCTCTGCCCTCCCCCATGGGCTGCAGGAACATGGTGCAGGCCACTTCCAGGAGCAGGGCCAGAGCAGACAGATCCTGTCTTTTGCCCTGCTGCACTCCAGGGCTGGCAATCCCGTGGACAGGATTGAAAGCCCTGATGGGCTGGATCCAGGCCATAGTTTGCCCTCCCCTGGTCTAACCTGCAATGACAGCGATCCCACGACCTCCCTTAAGCTCTGGAATAGTCTTCTAACTTGCCTTAGAATTAAATTGGTTTCCTTAAAGTCTCATTGCTTGTCCTACTTTCGGTGGACATGAAGACCAACTGATCACTGTCCTCTCACAGTCCTTAGCCTTCAGCTATGTTCTCAGGTCCCCACTCAGTCTTGTCTCAAGACTAAATGTGCAGTTTTTAACCTTTTCTCATAGGTCAGATCTTCTTTGTTGGTCTCCTCTGGTCTCTGTCCAGTTTGGCTCCCTCTCTCCTGAAGCTTGGTGCCCAGAACTGGACATAGTACTCCAGCTGAGCAGAGCAGGATAGTGACCTCCCATATCTGTCTTACAACCCTCCTGTTAATACACCCCCAGAATATTAGCCTTGTCTGCAACTGCATCACACTGGACCAGATTCAGTTTGTGATCTGTTACACCCAGCTTCTTGTCAGCAGTGCACTCACCTCGCAGTAACTCCCTGGCTTGTAGCTGTGCATTGGGCTTTCTTCTTCCTAAGAAGCTGTGGTCTGGGCGCAGGCTCCCTGCCTGATATCTGGACTGTGCCATGCGGGTGCTCAGACTGGATGGGCCATCACAGTCCCTCCTGGCCTTAAATCTATGAAGCGACTTCTCCAGCTGGCCCTGTGGACCAGCCACTAGATGAGGGTGTTGCCCTCTGCTATATAAACATGGACCACTTGGCTGCTGGCTTCCTCCCTGACCCAGGCTCATGTGTCTACAGCTGGAGCTGAGACCTGCAACCCCAACCCAATACCAACTGGTGCCTGGTTAACTTGCTGTGTAATGCCCTCCACATCAGCCTTGAAAGGGCATTACCACTAGTTCCTACCCCTCTTCTTGGTAGAAGAGTCTAGTGGGTAGCACACAAACGGAGGGAAGGATCTGGGAGCCAGGACGCCAGGGTTCTATCCCCTGTTCTGGGAGGGGAGTGGGGTTGGAGCTAGGGGGATGGGTGAGGGCACTGGGCATCAGAATTTCTGGGTTCTATTTAATTCTCATGGGGTGGGGGGGGCTGCTAGGTGTGGTGCTCCTTGAAATCTGGCTACACAGAATATGATCCTGACTGCAACTAAGTTGCACTGAGACTAGAGCCATGCTCCAAATCCAGCCACAAGAAGAGCTTCCACTTGCAGGGAGATTCAACTGACCTGCTATGGCACCTCCTGAGGCCACTTGTTCCAGCCACGTCAGACCTACTGGTCCCCACTGATCTATATTCCCCTCTACTTTTTGTTGTTTGTTTTCCCAGCAGTGGCGGAATCCTAACCGGAGGGTCCAGTCCAGATCAGAGGCTCGGAGCTGAGGACTAAGACTTCAGTGTTCAAATGTAACAAAAATAAAACTGAAATCTCTTGGAACAGTCTGGTCCCTTGTGTATTCCTCTGTCACCTTCAGGTGCCAGGGCCACGTTGTCAATAAGGACCTAATACAAGGAAATAGTGAATGATTCACGAACGCGGATAACAGATGCCACCCAGCACAGTATCCCTCACACCGGGGGCAGCCCTGACTTTGAGGCAAGTTCAGGTCCATGTACAGTGCTTGCCAAGCCTGTCACAGGCTGTGAACTAGATCTTAGGGAACTCATCCAGCTTTACATTGACTAATGGGTGTCACTCTGGATTTACACCAGAGAACTGGGGTGTCCATGTACCATGCAAAGGGTGATCTCTGCTGTGTTGCCAAGAGATGAGACCCTCATGGAAAGGTGAGTTTCTAAACTTGAGTAGCCTCCTTTACCATCCATACAGCTGGTGGAGGTTTTCCAGCCTCTGACTAGCAATGAGCCTCTGTTAAACACATCTAAGGGCTTTTGGCAACTCTTTCTCAAAAGAAAACTGTGGTGGGGGGAGATGATTGTGGCTATTTTTATTCAAAACTAAAGCTTTGCAGTCATGGGCAATGCTCAGCTTCTCTTCCATTCCTTGTGTTGGCTGGGTTGGGGAGGAAGGTGCATTGTAAGAGATGGGTCTGGTCTGATTTTTAGGGTGTGGGTGGTGCTGATGGCTCCTGACATGCATACACGAGGGCAGACTAGATCTGGTGATTCCTGCTTGCTCACTTTCTGTGTAATGCCCTCCCCATGAAAGGGCAATACCATAGTTTCTACCCTCCTCTTGGTAGAAATGCCTAGTGGGTAGGGCACAGGGGCGGGAAGGATCTGGGAGGCAGGATCCAGGAGCCTTTTTAAGTTATTCGGCCTCTTTCTCCCACCCCAGGGAGGTGGGAAGAAACTAAGGAACAAGCTAGGTTGGATATTAGGAAACACTATTTCACTAGGAGGATGGGGAAGCACTGGAATGGGTTCCCTAGGGAGGTGGTGGAATCTCCATCCTTAGAGGTTTTTAAGGCCTGGCTTTGACCCCCTGGCTGGGATGATTTAGTTGGTGTTGGTCCTGCTTTGAGCAGGGGGTTGGACTAGAGACTTCATGAAGTCTCTTCCAACCCTAATCTTCTATAATCCTCTTTAGGGGAAAGTAATAGACCTGGTTGCAGCTGTTTGATCACCAGCTGTGTCCTTTTTTCTTCTCCCCCTGCCCCCATCAATTTTGAACCCAAATGGCTAGGGTTGTGCCTAGGGCTGCCAGAACCCTTCCTGATACTAAGACTTGAACTACTGTGGTGTCTAAAAGTTGTTTAAGGCCTTACTGTGCTTAGTCAATGGAAACACAGCCTGATGCAAAGACCCATTGATTGCCTTCTAAAAACATCCATCAGTTTCCTTCTGTAGCCTGGACAGCCAGTGACAGTTGTCCAAGCAGTGCTTTGAGATGGCCTTGGACTGAAAGGCAGTGGGCTGTACTGGTTTGAATCCCAGATCTATCCTGGGGCTTCCATCAGTCAAGACCACTTCATGCTGCTGATGGCCATCTGAGAATCTGGAACTGTGCCTTAGTTCCATATAAATAGGTGAAATGATCACTTATACCATGGGCTCAGCAGGGTAGGTACCAGCATGGTTGGCCCTGTTCAGACACACTGGGGTTCTGATCTGTCTAAGACTCTAGTGGGTGCTGGAGTAGAAGCTTGGTAGAGGTTCTCCAATCTCACAAACCAAGGCCTAACAAGATCCAAGGGATGGAAGCTGATATGTTCAGAAGTAAGGTGCAAAATGTTTAAGGGGGAGGGTAACTAACATGGGGAACATCTTACCAGGGGTCATGGGCAATTCTCCATACACTGTTAAATCAAGATCGGATGTTCTTTCCAAGAGATCTGCTCTCATTCAATTAACTGGTGTGGGAATTAAATTCAGTGAAGTCCAGTTTTATGCAGGATGCCAGAGTGTGTAGATGACCACACTTGTCTATGAAATCACACTTCACTTATGCCCCGGGGCTCTGAAACGCTCTGCCAAAACCTTCCACGCGTGCCCTGCTAAGAGGGATAACACAAGCGCAGGGTGAGACAATGAAGCTGCACAAGGGTATTGAACGGATTGCAAGGATTTATTGCTCTAGACACACTGACTGATATTAGTGTGTCTTATAACTGGCCATCAGGTATCACAGATACCTTGGGGTGGTTTGCGCATTTGTTTAGACAATTGCTGAGTCCAATGTAGGTGCAGCGCTGATCTCTGATAGTCCCAGGTGGAGCTATTCTTTGCTAAAAGACAGAAAATTGTAATTAGCATCCATATTGATCAAAAACACACATGAACTAGAGCTAGGCTGCTGCTGGGTTGTGGGCGGGGGGGGGAGGGTCCACAGGCCAAAAATTCATTTTGGGTCAGAGCAAAAATGTTCACGCTCTCAACAAACTGAAAACTCAAAATTGGTGTCAGTTGGAACACAACTTGTTTTGACCAAATCAAAAGAGTCCCGTGGCCACATTTAAAATGTAACGCTGGTAAAGGAGACCTTGAAAAGTCCATTTGGAAGTGAAATCAAAACTTTTTATTTCAAAAACTGTCAAAACAATGTTTTGATTTAGCAGAACTGTAAAACGTTTTTACATACGCAAACAATTCAGCAAAGTCAAAACTCTTGCAGATTGAGCAACACTGAATTTTTTGGTGCCAAAAATTTCAAGCAAAAAGCTTCACCCAGCTGTAGAAGATAAAAGTGGCCACTCTACATCAGACCAGTGGTCCGTCTGCACCTCCTGCTACAGCTGCTCTATCTATGTCCGCAGGGCTTGGGCTAGCATGCAGCCCCATGTAGAATGTTGATTGCTCCACCAGTAAGACGTAGAGCCAAGTTGTCCAGGAGTTCCAGGCAACCTGCAGCCCTGTCTATACCACCACCACCCAGAGAGAACTTCCATCTCAAAGAGGCCTCCTTTCCCCCTAGAGATGAGCTGCCCCATAGTAGCATCACTGTCCTCAGCTATAGTAAGAGAGGAGGGCTAGTAGGGTGACGTGTTGGCACAGGGGAGGCATGGGGCTCTAGGAGGGAAGGGTTGGTGGATTGGAGGTGGAAGAAATGTATGATCTAATGCATCGGAGCTGGACTGGGACCAGGAGCCCCTAGGTTCTATCCCCAGCTCTCCCACAAGCCTTCTGGGTAAGCTAAGGCAAGTTACTGCACCTCTGTAAAAGCAGGTAACTCTGACATGCTTTGAGATACACCAATAAAAAGTGCCACAGCAGAGCTTAGGGTTATCAGGAGTACCAGACTGATGGTTTCTGAGGGGGAGCACATGCAACTGCAAAAGACATCAGTTGTCTTTAGCAGGGGGAGTAATTTTTCTTTTTTCCTATCACTAAAGGGGAAGGTGTCTTTGTATTTCTCCCCCTTGGACAAATGACAAAAAATGAATAAATTCATTGGGGTCTTGGCAAACAGAAAATCAACAACAAATTATGGTTGGGTGAAAATTTTTTCCCGGAAAACTAAATGAATTTTGTGCTTGTTGTCCATCGAACATGTTTGGGGTTTTTAGGTCAAAAAAAATAAAATAAAAAAAAAGCCCCCAAACTGAAATATTTCAATTTTGAAATGTTGTTGCAGTCCCTTACCGAAGCTGTAGTTCAGGTTCCTCATATACCCATTCTCATCTACAGGCCAGGTTCCCTGGCAGGAATATATCTCCCATGATGCACCAGTCTTCCCTCTTGGTGAAGGGAGAGGGTCTATCATGGCAATCACCTGGCTGTGTTGCATCATGGGAGATATACTCCAGAAAGAGAGCCCAGCTTATACATAAGAATGGTGACATGAGGCACCTGAACTACAACTCCCATCAGTTTTCCAGTATTCAGTTTTCAATTAATCTAACTTTGTCATTGGAAATGGACACTTTTAGAGTGTGTGTGTGTTTCAAGAAAACCCCAATTTTTCAAATCAGTTTTAGTAGAAATTTTTACACAAGGCTCATCTCATCCCCACACAATGCGCTTGTAATTAAAGCACCGCATTCAGATGTGGGAGATCTCGCTTCAGTCCCCAGCTGGGAAACAGGCTTCCTAGGTTCTCAAATGCTACAGCAGTGTCTCTGCTCCTGTTCTGGGCCATGCTGTAAACCACAATTCTGGGCCTCTGTTTCCCCACATGTGAAACAGGCATGATCATCCTTCTCTCTGTCTAGTTAGAGACACTGGGGCAGGGAGTTCTCTTGCTATGTGGCAGGTCTGTGTTGGAGGCAGTGGGAGGCACCTGCAACTCATGCAATCGCAGGAGGTGCCTGACCCGGTGACAAAGGGAAAGCCAAAATGAAACACAAACCCCACCCAGAGGGATGGGGGGGCAACACTGCCAGGGATCCTGGAAGTAAGCTCTGCAGTGGGCCACCACTACCAGAGTACCGATAACTAGAGCCATGGGTGGGAAGCCATGTTGGCTAGATGACTTGAGAGAGAAGTTGGGAACGAGTGGGGTGTAGGTCTGAAAATCAATGGGATCTGGGCATCCTCTGGAGACAAAGAATGGGGTGTTGAGGTTGCCAAAATAGGCTGTCTGCAGAGCCACTCACCACCCAGAGAAGTCTCTAGCCTTCCAGGCAGCAATGACCTCCGCGAGGGTCCCCGGGACCTGCCCACTGGGCAGCTGCAGGTCATCGGACATGTTGCCATTGAAGTTCCCACAGGGTGCGCACAGCTTGTTAGCCAGGATCTCACCGACTCTCAACGTCACCTCCCCACTGGGGCTGAACAGAACCTGCAGTCCCGAGGCCTGGACCACGGCCACGCCGCCCTGAAACTCGCTCACAGACATGTTGGAGATCTTCGCTGGGAGCGGCACTGGACGCCCATTCACCTGGAACAGACAGACAGGGAGGTCAGGAAGAAATGAGGATGAGTGAAATGGAGCGACAACATCACAGGGCAGCGGGGCCTGGAGTCCATGGGCCACGTTGCAGGGCAGCGAGATCGGCTGGTTCCATCAGAATGTGGAATTCCTCTTCCCTCCCATACAGAAAATGACCAGTTTTGGCATAGAAACAGTTTGATAAATCAACACAAAACATCAAGAAAAACCTGGCCCGTTTCCAAAATGGGCAGCACAAAAAATCGCTTCCTGCGGATGTTTGATATTCCCACTATTTTAATTTCCAGCAGCTCTGTCTGCAATAACTGTAAAAAGCCACTATGTCCATGCACAACAGGAGGGGCAATGAACGTCTTGGGTCTGCCTAGAGTCGGTTCTAGTACGTTAGAGGAGTGGGCTGGGGAGAGTTTGAGAGCCAGGACTCCTGGGTTCTGTCCCCAGCTTGGTGAGGGGAGTGGGGTCTAGTGGGTTAGAGCAGGGGAGCTGCGAGCCAGGACTCCTGGGTTCTGTCCCCTGCTCTGGGAGGAGAGTGGGGTCTAGTGGGTTAGAGCAGGGGGGCTGAGTGCCAGGACTCCTGGGTTCTGTCCCTAGCTCAGGGAGGGGAGTGGTGGGGTCTAGTAGGCTAGTGCAGCATGTGGGGAGGGGCTGGGAGCAAGGACTCCTGGATTTTATTATTTAGTTAGAGCTTGGCTCTGACAGAAGGAAGCTCTCCCCTGTGTCTCAGCCAGTTCTGACCCGGTCCTCTCTTACCCACGTCTCCTTGTTCCTCTTGACAACGACAAAAGCCTCCGGGAAGAAGACGTAGATGGCTGCACCAGCCACCACTCCCCCATTGCTGCACTGTTGGACCTCTATCACCACCCTAAACCAGGAGGGGGCGCTGCTGTTGCAGAGTGAAGCCACCTCATAGGCCCCACTGTCGAGGATCTTCCCCGAGGCGCCATCGAAGGAGGTGAGCCGGGCTCCGGGAACCAGCGTGCAACGGCCTTCCCACTTCACGCAGCCGCGCACCCCCTCCTGGAGCGCACAGGCCTCTCCAGCAGGGCAGCTGTGTGGCTCACAGACAAGCCCGCTTGTGGCACGGCAGGTGCACTTCTCGGAGCAGTCGCTGGAGACGACGCTGTCCCCGGCCTGCAGGGAAATTCCCATACAACTTGGTTAAATTTCCACTGGAGATAGTGTTAAGTTTCCATATCAGCAGACAGAAGCAGCCACATCTCCCTCCCCAGCAGGCAGCGGATGGGGACTCTGCTAAGAACAGATGCAGAAACACTGATAATGCCAAGACAGACTGCCCAGATCAGCTGGGAGAGGCCTGATTTCAGGCACCCACTCCCAGCCTCTCAAACAGCTGCTTGTCCCTCCCTTCATCTTTCAGTTTAAGGGAGTCAAATCTCACCATCCCTGGAATCCGTGGTATCAAAACAGCCCCCCAGAGCGAAGCAGCGAGCAAACAGAAAACAGCAACAAAGACACGAGTAAGCTGTGTGAACAGTAATTTTTTTGCCTTGCTGGCAACTCCAAAAGAAGTTGTTTCAGGTCAAACTGAAAATGAAATTCATCAAAACTTTCAGCGCATTGAAAAGTCCAAAATATATAGTTTCAGGTCAAACCAACTATTTTGTTTCAACAAAATCAAAATGTTTTGTTTCAATGTCCACCATTTTTAAACTGTCGAGACTAGCTTTATTCATACAACTGAAGGAAATTCTGAAACAGAAAAGCTGATTTGGACCCCCCAAAAAATCTAAATGTTTTGTTTCACAGCTGACCCTTTTAAAACATTTGTGATTGGTTCAAACAGTCGCATGCCCCAGAATTCACAAAAAACCTGGTCCAACTGGTAGCCTATGGGACGGATCCAGCCTACAGGACTATTCCATCCAGTCCACAACCACACATTCTACAACAAAACTGTTCTAATCTCTGCACAATGTGACCTCAGGTCAGCAGGTAGCAACGGCAGCAGCCAGCCTGAGAAACTTCACACCCTGATAACCCAGCACCCACCTTGATGTAGCGTCCATCGCTCACACAGCCGCACCTATCCATGGACATGCACCCCTCCCCATCTGCCGCGTAGCCCACGTCACACTGGCAGCCTTCAAAGCACTTCGTGGTGCATTGGGCAGGGGTGGACAAGCCAGCACAGGTGAAATCACAGGATCTAGTGCACAGCTCGTAGTGGCTGTTGGCTGGGCAAGCCAGGGCTGGAGAGAGAAACAGATGTGAGAGAGAGAAATAAAACAGAGTAAATGCCCAAGCAACATTGCAGCAAAGCCATGTGTTTTAGATCCATCACCCACACACATAGGGGAGGGGGTCTGGTACAGCAAAGCCAGGTGAATAAGGGTGTGTCTACACTACAGATTTAAGCCGACCCATGTAATTACTGCAGTGGCTGATGTCCACGCTACCCTTCTTCTGTCAGCGATGCACGTCCTCACCAGGAGCACTTCCACCGACTGAAGAGGGCCAAGGCTCTCAGCTCCCTGCAGTTCCCCACTGGGAGCCCATCAGCCCTCCAGGCTCCCAGCTCCCAAGTGGGAGCAGGAACCAGCCACCTGGGTTTCTTGGCTCCCTGCTGGGATTAGGGAGATTAGCCACTCAGGCTTCTCGCCTCCCTGAGTAGGTTCTAACTGCCCAGCGTTCTGCATGGAGCCGTTGCAACTGAAGACAGCCAACAGCCATTGTAAGGAGCACAGTGTCTACATGGACACTGCCTTTCCCTGACTGCACTGACAAAAGCCCGACGCCGCTAATGGAGGTGGAGTTATGATGTCAGTGTACACTTGTGGGACAAGGCTGTAGCGTGTACGCTGGCATAGCTAGGTTGTATGCTGCTACAGCTGGATGGCACTTTGGCTTAAAACAGCACTCTTGACATCCCGACACAGACGGTCACAAGACACCTTTTGGTTAGTTGCTTGTATCAACTCTTTAGGCCTTGCACCTTAGCTAGTTTGGCTATGCTACTGTTACAGGGTCCTGTAGGCTTTTCCATTACTGCCTTCAGCCACACCTACATCCTATGTAGCATATGCCCATATATCTAGAGAGACATCGCTACATGGGTCAACAGCACTGCAGATGTTCCCACCAGGGCTCTGAGATCCACCCCCAGGGCCGGTGCTTCCATTTAGACAACCTAGGCAGTCACCTAGGGTGCCAGGATTTGGGGTGGGGGGGCGGAAATTCGGCAGTGGGGGATCCTTCCGCGCTCTGGGTCTTCGGCAGCAATTCTGCGGCAGGTCCTTCACTCGCTCCGGGACCTGCCGCCGAAGTGCCCCAAAGACCAGGGGTGCGGAAGGACCCCCGCCTAGGGCGCCAAAAACCCTGGTGCTGCTCCTGCCCACCCCCCAATCCTACTCACTGCCTGAGCTCTGGTTTTGTGGCTGGGTTGGTTGGGAGGTTGTGTTGCCATAGAGATGCACCTTTTAAGACACCAGTGTTCTGGGTTCAATTCCCAGCTGCACTAGAGACTCCTTGGCCTGAGCAAGTCATGTTATTTTTCTGGATGTTTCCTAGTTTGTTTCGGTTTTTAATGACCAAGCTGCTGATGATGAGCAGGTTTTTGGGGGGGATGGGGCAGTGGGAGGGTGAAGAGAGGGTTGGGATTAGGACATCTGGCGTCCCAGGGAGTGGGGAGGACGGGGGCAGGGGCAGACAGAGGAGGGAAGAGGTCTGGGAAGTTACCTCAGGCCAGGGCTGTAGGTTGCTCTATAAACTTACAGCAGAAGGAGGCCGTTCTCCAGGCTCTGATCTTGGCCCCAGCTGCCTGGCACGCGGCCGTGTAGGCCTGGAGGCTCTGGCACAGCGTCTCTCCTGCCCCACTGGTGGCACACATGTCGTAGAGACAATGGTTGAAGTACTCGGCGGGGCTGACCAGCAAGTGACAGTCTCTGAAGGGACCCGAGGCGGCTCTGATCAGCCCACAGGAGCTTTCGACCAGGTACGGTGCTGTCTTGACTGCATCGCAGACGGGGCACCTCTCACCACAGCCATTGGTGCATGTGGCACCATCAACGGGCACCTTCCAGGAGGCCCCAAACTCATCCGCGTTCCGTGCGCTTTTCCCACCGGGCAGCAGGAAGTCATCGTTCTTGTCGCCGTTGAAGTTGCCACACAAGCCACATACATGTCCCTTGTAGGAGCTGGGAACGGACACCAAGGCGTAGTAGGAAGCATCATAAAGGACTTTGAGGCCAAAATCAGTCTGGACGACGACATTCTTCCCCTCCTGGTTCACACGGATTCTCCCGCTGTCTAGGGCCAGTGGCAGAGCATAGAGCTCCCCGTTCACCTGTGCCAAGGAAAGGGACGTTTGCCCATCACTGCATTAGATTCCGGAAAGACTGACCTGAGCTTTATCCTGTAGCTTCCATAGGGTGATCTACTGGGGCTTCCTGGGACTCCAAACCCATATTGGCTCTTCTTCCTAGGCAAGGCCAAGTTTTGTCTCTCCTCTAGCTAGTCCTCCAGGACATACACCTGGGCGAGACAAATCACCAAGGCCTCTCTCATTGCCATCTCTTTCTTTATTTATCTTGTCTTAGCTTAATGCACGATCTTGATTTAAATGCAGTTGGGAGACATTGGGTGGATTCTCGGGAGAGGCTGCCCCAATGTTCGCGAAGACGTAACCCATACTACCACCATTTTTGGCCCCACGCTTGGGGCTAGACTACCTCTAGACTCGACATATAAGACCGTCGGCATTTCCGAGTTAGTAGAACTGCTCTGAAAATGGGCTTTTTCCCACCCCTGCCTCAAGGAAAATTTCAAATTTTTTTCAGCCAAAACACCAAAATATTTCTGACATGGCGCCGTGGTGCCGCAGGAGAGTTTGTTATACAATCGGGGAAATGAGGCACATAAAGGGGGAGGGACCTGCCCACGATCAACCAGCAGAGCAGCTGGGAATAGAGCCCAGCTGCCCTTGATCTATTCTAGGTCCTTATCTGGCCTGCATTAATTTGGTATCTGAGCAGCCCTTTAGCATACAGCTCCACCTTGATATAACGCTGTCCTTAGGAGCCAGAAAATCTTACCGCTTTATAGGTGAAACCGCATTATATGGAACTTGCTTTGATCCACCGGAGTGCACAGCGCCCCCACCGGAGCGCTGATTTATTGCATTATATCCAAATTTGTGTTATATTGGGTCATGTTATATTGGGGTAGATGTGTATTTATTGTGACAATCTGCCTGGGAAGCAGGGCAGTGCCATTATCCCCATTGTACAACTGGGGAAACTGAGGCACAGATGGACAAAGAATCTGTCTTCATTGCACAGCTCACCCAAGTCATTGGTACTCGATTCTGAGCTTAGCTGAGCCTGGGTGTGTTCCTCCCCATATTCCCGTGCCCTTGCCATCACCGGGCTCGCCCTTGTCTGCCTGGGGGCGTAGCTTGAGTGATGAGACACTCTGGGATCCTTTCACAGTCAACTGCGAGAGAACTTGCCTGTCCTTAGGCAGGGATTGTGGGAAGGCACTGGAGGACCATGCACACTTGAATGACCGAGCCTGCGTCAGTTTCCAGCCCACGTTGAAATTCTAACCCACCAGGGGCTAGGTCCGCACGCCAGGGTTTAAAGCCCCAAGTCAGAGGTTTTTCCATGTGGACAGTAGAAAGGTTTGGGCTAACACACAGGTTACATATATAGGGACTTGCTCAAGGTCACACAGCAAGCCTCTGATGGAGCAGGGATTGGCACCCAAATCGCCTCA
Source organism: Chelonoidis abingdonii (assembly GCF_003597395.2). Taxonomy (NCBI): domain Eukaryota; kingdom Metazoa; phylum Chordata; order Testudines; family Testudinidae; genus Chelonoidis; species Chelonoidis abingdonii. The sequence goes on along the minus strand of NC_133779.1, from coordinate 56,439,699 downwards.
GCACCCTCACCATGGGGGTCATCCCTCCCCTGCACTCTAGCCACTAAGCTATGCTGCCTCTGGACGTCAGGGCACCTGGGTCAGGCTGCGGAACAACCAGCAAACATGGAGTTGGCCAGCAATGGGGCTCAAAGCACACAGGGACCTTACCACGACTGTCCATTTCCTCTTCCTCTCCACAGTGATGGCGTAGCCATGGACAGAGACTACCAGCGACCTCGTCCAAGCCACGCGACCATCGCCAGAGCTCTCCTTCTCCACCACCAAAGAGAAGTTTGTCAGTCGGGAACTGCTGCTGCAGAGCTCGGCTAAAGTGTAAGTGCAGGAGCCCTGAAAGTCAAAGGCCCGTCCGTCGAAGGTCAGGTAGTGGGAATCGCCAGCCACGGTGCATTTGCCGCAGCCCATGGCGTGGCAGCCTAGGATTCCATTCTCCACCCTGCACTGCTCGTTGGCTCCGCAGGAGGCCTCCTGGCACTCGATGACTCCGTTGTCTTTGCACCGGCACCATTCCTGGCAGGACGCGCTGGTGTAGAACTCCTCTCCCTTCCCGTAGTACCTGCCCTGGTGCACACAGCCGCACTGTGCGACGGGGACGCACCGGTCTCCACTCAGGAGGAACCCGGCGTCGCAGAAACACCCTTCGGCACAGGGGGCATTGCAGCCGTCCGGCGCCGAGAGGCCGTGGCAGGTGGCAGGGCAGCCGCTCCCACAGAGCTCATAGTGGGAGTTACGGGGGCAGGTGGGGCCTGCAGGAGAAGATCAGAGGGAACGTGCAGATGTGGGTGAGATAAAAGGCCCGTTAAGGTACAGTGGACAGAACTGCAGTGGGTGTGAAACTGGGAGTCAGGACTCCTGGGTTCTATCCCCAGCTCAGGGAGGGGAGTGGTGTCTAGTGGTTAGAGTGGGGGGAGCTGGGAGCCAGGACTCCTGTGCTCTATCCCTGGACCAGCTGCGTGAGCCTCAGGCCAATCCCCATTAGATAGCAATAAGCCACAAATGTGTGTGGCATGTGGGTGAAAAATTCTGATACACGTCCCCAGCAGCAGGGGCTGGTGCGCACGCGCCCGTCCCTAAAGCAGAGTCCTGCAGGCAACACTCACTGCAGAACGAGGCCGTCCTCCAAGGCCCTATCTGGATGCCCCCAGCCTGGCAGGCTGTCACGTAGGCACCAATCGCGTCGCACAGAGCCGAGTGATGCCCCTTGTACTTGCAGGTGTCGGAGAGACAATCATTGAAGAAGGGGGCTGGCTCGATGGCCCCGTGGCACTGTCTGAATGGCCCATCCCCTCTGGTGATGACCCCGCAGTACTGGTCTGCCTTATAGGGTTGTTTCTGAGCCTCACTGCAGACTGGGCAGTCCCCGGTGCAGCTAGACGAGCACCCCGGGATGTCACCAACCTTCCAACTCTCTGCGAACTGGACGGCGTTGGTGGCCTGGCTCCCGTCCCTCATGGTCAGATCTTGGCCAGGGCTCTGGTTGCTGTTGCCACACAGACCGCAGAGGGCTTTGGTGTAGGTGTTGGGCACGGTGACCCGAACCAGGCCACTCCCGTCGAAGGTCACCCTCAGGTCGAAGGCGGTCTTGATGAGGACTTGGGCTCCGCTGACGTAGGCCTGGAGAGTCTCCTCGTGGTAGAAAGGCAGGTCCACAAAGACTCCATCCACCTGGAACAGACATGGCAGAGCCTGGGCTTAATTTTGAATGAGCATCACAATGAGGGGGCAGGGGACAGGGACCCAGGACTCCAGAGTTCTATTCTTGACGAAGTTGGAGATTTTTGTACTGTTTTACATGAATAAGGTGTGTGTGCCTCAGTTTCCCTGTGTTGTCTGTTTAACACGGTGGTGGGAGAGGGTTTGTTGTTGCAAAGGACCAGGGGTGACCTCGCAGCCAGAACCCGTGGACAACAGCCTGGAGTTGGGGAACCCTAATAACTCGTGACCTGGTGACTAAGAGGCCCACCCCAGCTTGGCAGTCAGCTGGTTCTGGCCAGTGGGAGGACAAAGGGCTGAGGAGAGAGGACCCTGGTGACCTGACCAGCCAGTTCCAGCCAGTGGGGAACAAAGGACGGAAGAGAGAGGGCCCCAGTGAACTCTTTACCTGGGACAGAAGACAAAAGATGGGGGAGAAGCTGTTGGGGGAGGGGATATAGGATGCTCAGCTGGAAGAAGGGGGCTGCTGGACTGGAGAGACGGAGCAGGCAGAGCCCACCTGGATGCAGGAGAGACTTAGATGTGCTGTGCTGAGGAAGGCCAGGCCTGAGGCCCTGAGAGTTTCCTGTGCTGGGTTCACACGCTCAATAAACCCTCCTGTTTTACGCTGGCTGAGAGTCACTCCAGTCTAGAGATCAGGGTGGCATTATTCCCTCTGGGAGTGGAGGCCCCGAGGGTCCAGAGCGAGTGGACTCCCTGAGGGGGCCTATGGTGAGAGACGTGCTGAGGGCTCAGAGGGGTGTGGTTCCAGAAGGAGGAGGGGCCTACAGCTTGACCCCCAAGAAGGGCTATCGCACTGAAGGGAGTTGCCCCCAGGTATCATATGGAGCTGAGAGAGAGCACGAGTCCTGGGAGTCCATGACATATCCACAATTCTAGGTGGGAGTGGTGTCTAGTGATTAGGGCTGGGAGCCAGAACTCCTGGGTTCTATCCACAGCTCTGGGTGGGCGTAGTATCTAGTGGTTAGAGCTGTGAGCCAGGACTCCTGGGCTCTATTCCCAGCTCTACCACTGACTGTCTATGTAATTTTGGGCAAGCGTTTTTCCTGCTGTATGCCTCAGTTTCCCTGTTAATTAAACAGCAAGTGTTTGTCCTGCTGTATTCTTTCTACAGAGCCTGGAGACCTGTGCCTGAAAAATCACCAAGGAACGGCTGAGTAGAATCCTTGAGCTTTGTAACAGTAATCTCCTCCCTGTTTCCTGCACCACAGCTCTGCGCTGGGCAGCTGGGCTGAGCACTGACATTGAGACGAGAGCGCCCCCTACTGAGCCCCCACCCCCATTATGTAGCTGTGGATCATGCACACAACATGGCACTGAAATTTTCCAATATACCAGATACCTGCTTAACTATGGGCTCCTTGGTTTACACAGACACCAGAACTCACATCCTTTTCCACCAGCTGCAATCTGGCCCCATTAACCCCGATAGAGCTATGGCCGATTGACCCCAGCTGGGATCTGGCTCCACTGACTCCAATGGAGCTACGGCCAATAGACCCCAGCCGGGATCTGGCCCCATTGACTCCACTTCAGCGATAGCCCATTCCCACTCACTGGGGATCTGGCCCCAAGATCCCCGCTCTTCAGAGGGCCATGGCTGCATCCCTACCTGGATCCTGTGAGGGTACTGCTGGCTGACAGCGATGGTTCTGCCGTACACCTCCAAGGTCATCACCTTGGCAAAGGACAAGGCCCTGCTGCCACGGTTGTTCCAGATTGTGATGTTGAACGGGGTTAGCATGGGGTCCTTGGAGCAGAGCCCAGCCAGCTGGTAGATGCACGTGCCCTGGAAGTCATATCTTCGCCCAGTGAAGGTAGTGTAGTGATGGTCCCCGGAGGTCGTGCAGGTGGAGTAGCTGATTGCGTGGCAGCGACGGACCCCATTAACCACGGCGCATCTCTCACTGGCCTTGCAGCTGGTCTCCTGGCAAACAACCATGCCCAGGCTGGGGTCACACCTGCACCGAGAGCGGCAGTTCTCATCGGCCCAGAACTCCTCACTGGGTTTGTAGTATTGGCCGTTATAGTCGCATCCGCAGCTCCCAACGGGGACACACTGGCCGGCACTCAGGACATAACCATCATTACACTGGCAGGTCTCCACACAGGGCTCTCGGCAGGAGGAGGGGGCAGTTCGGTCAGAGCAGCTGGCTGGGCAGGCGTTCCCACAGGCCTTGTAGTGGCTGTTCTCAGGGCAGGGCAGGGCTGGGATCAGAGTTGGGCGAGAATTACCAATAGCCAAACTGACTGAACAGCTATCCCGATGCATAAGACTGTGTTCCAGCCAATCCTGTATCCCACTCCCCTTTGAGGATGCTACACACTCAAGCATCACACACGCAGCAGCTAGCTGCAGACTGGAGTAAAATCCCTTCCTGACCCTGCAGTCAGTCATACCCTGAAACCTGAGCGCTGATTGAAAAATGAGGGTTTTCCCCCCATGGAATATGTCAATTTTGGGTGAAAATTTCAGCTGACAACAAAGAAAGAGAAATCTAAAAAGTTCTATTCAGAAATGCTGTCCTACTGCCTCCTGGGGGCCATAGTTCAGGTGCCTCATTCTTATCTATAAACCAAGCTCTGTGTTGGATTGCATCACCCATGATGCACCATGCTCTCCCCTTTTGGAAAGGGGAAGCAGTGCATCATGGGAGTCAATAGCCCTGGTGCATCATGGGAGATGTAGAGCTGAGGATAGAACCCAGGAATCCAGACTCCCAGCCCACCCTGCTCTGACCCACTAGACCCCACTCCCTTCCCAGAGCTAGGGATAGAACCCAGAAGTCCTGGCTCCTAGCCCCCTGCTCTAACCCACTAGACCCCCCTCCCCTCCAACAGATGGGATAGAACCTAGGAGTCCTGGCTCTGAGCCCCCCTCTGCTCTAACCACCAGACCCCACTCCCTTTCCAGAGCCAGGAATAGAACCCAGGAGCCCAGCCCCTCCGCTCTAACCCTCTCCGCACTAGCCCCACACTCACTGCAGCCAGATTGCATCCTCCAATCGAGGACCATGACCCCCTCCTTGCGGCAGCTGGCAGCATAGGCACCCAGCGCCTGGCACAGCATGCTCTTGGCACCACCGTTGAGGCAGACGTCGTAGATGCAGCTGTCAAAGAAGTTGTCCGGGCTGAGCTTGTGGTGGCATTCGCGGAAGGGGCCATCCACCTTGGCAATCAGCCCGCAGGCCCCGTCTCGGTGGTAGCGCTGCCGCTGCTTCTCCTCACAGGTCGGGCATTTCCCCTCGCAGACGTGCCAGCAGAACAGGTCGCGGTCCCTCACCTTCCAGCTGGCAGCCCACTCCACCACCGAGCTGAGCCAGGCACCGGCCGGCGTCGCCATGTCGTCTGCTGGGTCCTGGTTGTAATTTCCACATAGGCCGCAGGTGGCACCATAGTAGCTGCTGGGCAGAGTCACCTCCAGCAGCCAGTTCCAGTCGAAGGAGACCTCCAGGCCGAAGGCCGTCTGCAGCACGGCGCTCAGGCCACTCTGGAAAAGCCGCAGCTTGCCGTCGGCCAGGGTCAGCGGCAGGCTGGTGACAACATCATTCAGCTGCAAAGGGGAAGGGTGAGGGCATTAGGGTCGCAGCCATCCACACCTGGGACAGCAAAGGGAGTGCATGGCAATGCAGCAGCGGGGCATGACGCATTAGGGTACAGGTGCTCCAGAAGATGCTCTATACAATATAGGTTGGTGTTGTGTGTTGTGATGTGTTGTGTTAGGCTTACTGGTGTATTGGAAGATGCTATACACAATACATGGTGGCCCTTTTCTGCTGGGGGTACGGGTGCTACGGAGGATGCAATACACAATGAAGTGGTAGCGTCGTGTGTTGGGGGTGACTGTATATTGGAAGACTGGGGAGGTCTAGGTTGGCTATTAGGAAACTCTATTTCACTCGGAGGGTGGTGAAGCACTGGAATGGGTTACCTAGGGGGGAGGTGGAATCTCCTTCCTTAGAGGTTTTTAAGGCCTGGCTTGACAAAGCCCTGGCTGGGATGATTTAGTTGGTGTTGGTCCTGCTTTGAGCAGGGGGGTGGACTGGATGACCTCAGAAGGTCTCTTCCAACCCTAATTTTCTGTGATTCTATGCCATACACAATAGAGTGGTGGCCTTGTGTGCTGGGGGTATGGGTGCTACAGAGGATGCAACACACAGTACAGTGGTAGCATTGTGTGTTGCGGGTGACGGTGTATTGGAGATGCCATACGCAATACAGTGGTGGCCTTGCGTGCTGGGGGTACAGATGCTATGGAGGAGGCTATAAGCAACGTAGTAAAAGTGTTGTGCTGGAAGTACCGTATATCGGAAGATGCTATATAGCACACAGTGGCAGCATTGTGTGTTGTGTTGGGAGTACAGATGCGACAGAAGATGCTACACAATACAGTGGTGGTGTATTGTGTTGCAGGTACCAGGGCTACAGAAGATGCTATACACAATACAGCGGCAATGTTGTGGTGCTGTGTCGTGTTGAGGGTACTGATCTGTTGGAAGATACTATATACAATACTGTCATAAACAGATAAGAAAAGTTAATAGCACAGAAGTACTTTCTATCTCTTTGACTGTAAAGGGTTAACAAGTTCAGTAAGCCTGGCTGTCGCCTGGCCAGAGAACCAATCAGGAGACAGGATACTTTCAAATCTTGAGGGAGGGAAGTTTCTGTGTGTGCTGTTAGTTTTTGGTTGTTGTTCACTCTGGGGGCTCAGAGGGACCAGATATGCAATCAGGTTTCTCTCCAATCTCCTGTACGAGGTTTTATAGATCCATGTAAGTACTAGGTAGATGGCGAGTTAGGTTTAGTTTTGTTTTCTTTATTTGCAAATGTGCATTTGTGGAAGAAGTTTAAATGTGCATTGGCTGGAAGGATTAATTGTGCATTTGGCTGAAGGAGTTCAAATTTGTATTTTGCTGAAAGATTTAATTTGTACTTGAATACTTAGGCTGGAGGGTATTCCAGTGCCTATAGCTAAAAACCCCTTCCTATTCCATTTAAATTACAAGATAATTTTTTTTCTCTCTTTAGTTAAATTTCTTGTTTAAGAACCTGATTGTTTTTTTTATTCTGTGTGAGACCCAGGGAACGGGTTGGATTCACCAGGGAATTGGTGGGGAGAAGGAGGAAGGGAGAGAAAGGTTAATTTCTCTCTGTGCCAGGATTACTGTCTCTCTCAGGAGATCTGGGGAGGAGAGAAGGAGGAAGGTGAATTTTCTCTCTGTTAAGATCAAGGAGTCTGAATCACAGTGATCTTCTAGGTGACCAGGGGGAAGCCTGGGAGAGGCAACGGTGGGGAAGGGTTCTTTCCTTGTGTTAATCCAGAGGTTGGGTCCTTGGGGTCCCGGCAAGTTTTGGGGGGACCAGAGTGTACCAGGCACTGGAATTCCTGGTTGGTGGCAGCGCTACAGGTTCTAAGCTGGTGATTAAGCTTAGAGGAATTCATGCTGGTACCCCATCTTTTGGACGCTAAGGTTCAGAGTGGGGATTTGTACCATGACAAATACCATTGCAGCACTGGGTGTTGTGGCGTGTTGGTAGTACCAGTGCTACAGAAAACGCTATATAGAACATTGTGTCAGTGTTGTCTGTTGTGGTATATTGTGTTGCAGGTGTTATGGAAGATACTATACACAATACAGTGGCAGCACTGTGTGTTGTGTTGAGGGTTCAGGTGTACAAGAATAGGTTGTGTTGCTGTGAAGCGTGTTGTGGTGGCGTGATGCTATGTGTGCTGTCTTGTGCCACAGTTGCGCTGTGCAAAGCTGTCTTGTGTTGCCATAAGGTTTTGTGTGTTGCAGTCATGCTATGCTGTGTTGCGTTGGTGTGAAGCACGTTGTGTTGCAGTTGTGCTGTGCCGTATTGGTGTGAAGTATGTTGTGTTGCAGTTGTGCTGTGCTGTGTTGTGTTGGTGTGACGCGTGGTGTGTTGTCCTTGGTCTGGCTGGAAGCCCGACCCGACCCAGGAGACTCACCCGGACTTTGCCGACCTCTTTCTTGTAGATGGAGATATTGTACCCATAGACATAGATGTTGGTCAGGCGCACGTAGGAGACAGCCTGGTTGCCCCCCCTGTTGTCGTTCTTCTCATCGATGGTGAAGGGCACCAGGGTGGGGTCGGTCCCGCAGTACTTGGCCAGGGTGTAGGTGCAGGTACCCTGGAAGTCAAAGTTCAGCCCATCGAAGGTGTGATAGTGTGGGTCTCCCCATCCCCAGCAGGTCTTCTTGTAGTCAGGGACACACATTGCACGACCATTCTCGACCTTACATGTCTCCTTGGTCCGGCATCTCAGGGATTTGCAGGGGTCTGCAGGGAGAAAGCCCAGCCGGGGCAGGATGGGAGGGTGAGAGCTGGTTGGGGAGCTGGCATGAGGTACGCTCAGAGCCACCCCCATCAGCCCAAGGAGGTGTCCAGCAGAACAAAGCAGAGGTCAGGGCTAGACTTTCAGTAATTGCAAGGCAGTAGCAGATCTGGGGAAAGAACCCAGGAGTCCGGACCCCTAGCCTCCATTCCTGCTCTAACCCACTAGGCCTCATTCCCTGCTCAGAGCTGGGATACAACCCAGGAGTCCTGACTCCAAGCCCCCCATCCCAACCACTAGACCCAAATCCCCACCTAAAGCTGGGATAGACCCCAGGAGTCCTGACTCCCAGCCCTTCCCCCCACTCTAACCCTGAGACCCCATTCTTAGCTGGTAGTATTGACAATCATCTACATACTATGGCCCCGATAACCCCTCACGGCATGTTTACATCAGCCACCGTCCTTTACCTTTGTTGATGCAGCCCATGACACCATCTTTGATCTCACAGGTCTCATCACTGGCACAGCTATGGGACTCGCAGCTCAGCCCTCGGGCTGGGCTGCAGCTGCATCTTTGCTGACACTCGCTCACCAGCACCGTCTCATTGGGCTGTTTGAGGAAGAGGAAATAATCCTGTGTCACAGAGCAGAAAAATCAAGTTCTGCTTCATCAACCTGTGGAACCTACTGCTGCAGGAGGTTAGACAGAGGATGCTGCAGCGGGAGCTTGCTTAGATTTCTGATGGATCATCTCATCTGATCTCCCGTAGAATACAGGCCAGGGAACTTCCCCCAGTTATTCCCGGGTTGAGCCCAATCATTCATGTTTGGCTAAAGCATCTTCCACAAATGCAGCCAGACGGGGTTGGAAGACACTAAGGAACGAAGAATCCAGCATTCCCCTTGGAATTTCGTCCCACTGGTTAATCACTCACGCTGCCAAACAACTTTGCCTTATTTCCGATCTAAATTTGTCTGGCGACGACAAGAAGAAAGAGCAAGTTACAGGAAGCTCCAGTCTCTTTCAGGGAACAGGCCAATCAGGGAGATGACCCCAGCGCTGTGGGATAGTGTTGACCAATATATGTGGGGCTAACATTGAAAAAAATCACATTAATGATATGTATTATTCCCACCACGCACATTAATATGTGGGGGTCAGGATGGATAATCAGCTAAACATGAGCAATGGCCAAAAGAACTAATGTGATCCTGAGATGCATAAACAGAGGAGACTCAAGTAGGAGCAGAGAGATTATTTTGTCCTCTATATCTGGCCCTCATGCGACCAATGCTCGAATCCGGTGTCCAGTTTTGGTGACTGCAGGTCAAGAGGATGTTGATAAATTGGAGAGGGGACAGAGAGCAGCCAGGAGAATGATGAAAACATTAGAAAACATGGCTTCTAGGGATAGACTCTAGGAGCTCAGTTTCTTTACTTTAACAAAGAGACGGTTAAGGAGTAACTTGATGCCAGTCTGTAAGTATCTACCCAGGGAACAACTAGTGAATAATGGGCTCTTCGCTCTAGCAGAAAAAGATCTAACATGATCCAATGGCTGGAACTTGAAGCTAGACAAATTCCAACAGGAACGGAGGCCTATATTTTTAATGGTGAGAGCAGTTACCTACTGGAACTATTTCCCACAAGGCGAGGTCCATCACTGACAATCTTTAAATCATGATTGGATGGTTTTTTTCTAACAGATCTGCTCTAGGAATGGTCTGGGGGCAGCTCTCTGGCCTTTGTTATGCAGAAGGCCCGACTAGATGTCCACAGTGGTCCCTCCCAGACAAAGCACTATAACATTATATTGTGGGAATATTTCTAGCAGTTACCAAGCCTGAACTGACCTACATCATCCTATAAACCAGTTTACTTGTGCTAAGTATCACATAATGTCCTGCATTGACTTTGGAGAAGCTGATAAAAAAACTGTCAGGATTAAGATAGGGGTGTTACCCTGGTGCAAGCCGAGGAGATGCCTTCCCACCCATGTGTCAGAACACAGGGATAAGAAGTACACCGCGGTACCCAAAAAACAAGATACAAAGATGATTGGTTACTTCTAGCCTCTGGGTGATGGTTACAGTAGCTTTTTATCTGTAAACAGGATGGGTGTAAAAAGGAGCAGTAACTTTGGACACACACCTTCTTTCTAGGGGGAATTCAACAATGTGCTATGCGACAGCTTCCCAGAAATTTCTATTGTATTGAACTCTTTTTTCTTGTACTATTTTTTAGGCTTGGAATGATTAGATTTGTACCGGCAAATGTCGACAAACATTGATTTCACCGTACACACAAACCAAGGACAAAAATATTTCCATCCATAATAGTCGAAATTCACAGCGAGGTGAAGTAAGAAAAATGCCGCATCTTATCAGAGTTTGATTTAAGGCTGTTCACTTTGTGTATTTTGATACAAGGTTGACAGTTTGTGTTTTAATGGTTATAAAGTTGTAACTTTTTGAATCTCCGCAGCTACTGTCGTTAATTAATTATAGTCTGACACACCCCCGCCTCATAATTATGTGCAACTGTGCAAACTTAAATCCATTAAAAAAATTAAAAATGCTTCAGATCCACAAATGTCATCCAACTGTTAAACTGTCAATAAATATAAAAAATTAAAATGGTTAAAACCCACAGCTTTGCACAACTGTGAAAATTTAAATAAGCCAAAATAAAATAAATGTTTAAAACCCACAATTTTGCAAATTGTGAAAATTTAAATTGATAAAAACAAAAAATGCTTAAACATAAACCTCAGTAAAAGCAGCAGAGAATCCTGTGGCACTTTATAGACTAACAGACGTTTTGGAGCATGAGCTTTTGTGGGTGAATACCCACTTCATCAGATGCATGTCACCCACGAAAGCTCATGCTCCAAAATGTCTGTTAGTCTATAAGGTGCCACAGGATTCTCTGCTGCTTTTACAGATCCAGACTAACACAGCTACCCCTCTGATACTTGACATAAACCTCAATATTATCGATTAAAATTATAAAACCATAAAAACTGAATTCTGCTGAGCTGAACTGCAAGGCGGTGACTACACTCCTATAAAGGACTCCAAGAAGACCTCACACTACAGTTTACCCAGGAATTGAAGGAGATCATCAAATCCTTCCCCAAACAACTCCATGCGAAACTCTACAAACTCATCCCTTCTCTAATATTCTGGGACAGACACAGCTACACCCACACTGCATCAGCCTAGCTCTACTGCTATCGAGAAAGCTAACTGATGTTGGTTATTTGATCTCTTGAGTATCAAGGAGCTGACTACAGAATGCAACAACAAGCGGCACGTTAGGGTTCTTTGCCTGTCTCTAGAGATCGGGAATTAAGCATGGCCAATGGGTTGGAAGCCAAGCCCAGGGGACCAATGTTTTGATCCAGCATACGCGCCCCTGGGCTGTAGATCTGCTTCGTTCCAACTGAGGAGCTAGTCTTAGGTTCCCAGTTCGGGGTAACAGGATCAGATCCTCATCTACCAGCAGGGGGCAGTACCTTGTAGTATCTCCCCTTCTCGAAGCAGCCACAACTCTCCACAGTCACGCAGTCCTGGCCATCGAAGAAGAAGCCATCATCGCACTGGCAGCCTTCGGCGCAGGTCTCCAGGCATGGGGTGGACTCAGGGATCCCGGCGCAGGTTGCAGTGCAGAGGTCGGCACACACCTCATAATGGCTGTTGGCTGGGCAACTCAGAGCTAAAATAAAGAGAGAAATTATTGATTCACAGAGCCATAGATTTGCAGGAACCATCATGAGCAACCAGTCTGCCCTGGCCCAGATCTGATAGTCAAGCTAGAGCACAGCTTTAGAGAGAGATTTCCCTAGAAAGACTCAGAGGCCTGGAAACTGCCCTGTTCCTGGGACAGCCATTCCCAGGATCAGTTCCCCTCCCTGGGGAAAATCTGCCTTTTATTCCCAGTCTCGATTTCTCTGATTTCATCCCCCAACCCACCAACCATCAACTCTCACTGTGCCTCTGTCTATTAGGTTAACGAGCCCTCCACAACCCAATATCACCTCTCCAGGTACGTGCTGATAGACCAGGACTAGCCCCTGAGCCTTCTCTGGGTTAAACACGCTAGATCAAGCTCCTTCAGTCAGGCAGGTTTTCCAGCCCTCAGATCATTCCTGTAACTCTTCTCTGACCCCTCCCCCATTTCCAATGTTCTGTCTGATATGTGGCACCCCAGAGCTGGGCACAGTCTCCAATCATGGACTCCCCAATGCTGTATCTCAAGGGGACCCCATCTTCCTGCTTCTGCTCACTTCTCCAGACCAGGGTCATGCTCACCCTCTTGGCCACAGCATCGCCCAGGGAACTCATGGGCAGCTGCTTTCCAGGAGACAGCCCCGCCCCCAAAGTCTGCGAATCTGACCCACAGGCTATATCCTTCTGTGCAGAACTTTAGGACTAAGTGAACATGTGGCTCAGATTATTCTGTGCACCAGCATGGATGGAAATGGAGTCAGAGTGGAAGGACGAGGAGAGACTGAGTGAGAAGAAACAGATAAGCTAAGGGTCTGGAATGAGATGCCCAGACCTGATGCTCCCCAGGACAGCCCTCCACACCCCATCAGCATCGCGGCACTTACGGCAGAAGGAGGTGCTCCTCCAGGGCTGGATGGGGGCCCCGGCATCCTGGCAGGCTGTCACGTAGCTGTGGATGCTCTGGCACAGGAGCTGGGAGTCCCCATTGCCCAGGCACAGATCATACAAGCAGTTGTTGAAATACACACTGGGGCTGACTGTGCCATGGCAGGCGGCAAAGGGGCCATCAGGGGCTGTGAGCAGCCCGCAGTAGTTGCGCTGTTTGAAGACGTCCTTTTTGGTCTCTTCGCAAACCGGGCAGCTGTTCCCGGCACATCCGTCCTCACAGGCCGCTCCCGGGATTGGGACTTTCCAGGCGGAACCGAATGCTGCCACGTTAGGGGCCGCTCTGCCATCGGGGAGCAGGAACTCGTCGTCCTGACGCCCGTTGTAGTTCCCGCACAGGCCACATGTCTGGCTCTGGTAGTTCCCCGGGACGGTGACTCTCACGTTGTACAGGAGGTTGTAGCTCACGGTGAGACCGAAGTCAGTTTGCACCAGGACATTCCTGCCGTGCTGATATGCCCAGAGCCGCCCGTCAGCCACGACCACAGGCAGGTTGTGGGACACCCCGTCCACCTGGGAGAGAGAGAGCATTCTCTGTGAGCCGGGGGAGCGGACACTGGGGCGGGGGAGAGATGCAACAGGAAAGCATGCAGGCTGAATTCCACCCTGTTCTACGCACGTAAATCCCAACAGCCAGGGCCAGATTCGGTGTAAATCTAGAGTCACCCCTGACTGAAATAGGGTCAAGGCTGGATTTTTATTGAAGCTTCCCCAGGATAAATCCAGAGCCAGCTCACAGATTTCAGAGGGTTGACTCCAGAGTCACACAGGATCAACCCCTCTCTTCCCCCGCCCCAGGTCGCTGAACCCGTGTAGAGGGGTCTAATGCTATGGCCCTGGAGGGGCAGGTCCCAGATACAGATGGGGGGACAGAGCTCAGCTGGGAGCACCCCTCTTAGCCAGCAGGCACTCTGCTGTCTCTGAGATGTAGGAACTGGCCCTGCTATTCTGTCCACCCCACTACAGAGTCCACCCTTCCTTGGCCCATCCCATGAGCAAGACTTACCCTGATCAGCCCCTTCATGCCCTGCAGCAGGGCAAGGGTGGTCCCATAGAGGCGGATGGACACCAGCTTGGCCACAGAGACCTGCCTGGTGCCCCACGGCTTGTTCTCCAGGTGGACGGCGAAGGGCGTCAGCTTCTGAGCGTTGGCGCAGGTCGTGGCCAGGGCATAGGTGCAGGTACCCTGGAAGTTGGCAGCAGTGCCGTCGAAGGTGATGTAACGAGAGCTGCCAGAGACAGTGCAGGTGGCAGATCCCACAGGGTGGCATCTCCGGATGCCGCCCATCACCTTGCACTCCTCGTTGGGGCCACAGGACAAGCCCTTGCAGGCCACATCCCCACCGGCCTGGCAGACGCACTGCTCCTGGCACGTTGGGTGGAAGGTCTCCCCGGCCTGGTAGTAAATTCCCTGGTGAATGCAGCCACACTGGGACATGGGCACGCAGTGGTCGCCACTCAGAACAAAGCCCTCATCACAGACGCAGCCCTCCCAGCACTGGGCCGAGCACTGAACTGGGGCGTAGAGGCTGCTGCAGGTTGGCTGGCAGCCCCAGGCGCAGATCTCGTAGTGGCTGTTCCGGGGACAGGCTGGTTCTGCGACAGGAGCAGAATGAGGTGTCATTGCAGCAGCTTCTGATCACAGCTGGTGCCCCCTGGAGGGAAAAGGCCCTGCCCCATTCCCCACCTCCCTGAGGCAGCCAGCCCAACAACCTGGGGCGGGATAGGAGTCAGCACCCCCTAGAGGGGAAAGGCCCCGTGCCCCATTCCCTATGCCTCTTACCCTTTCCCCCACACACACTCAGCCAGCCAGTCCCTACCCTGGGGCTGGATGGGAGCCAGCACCTCCTGGAGGGGAAAGAACATAAGAACACAAGAACGGCCATACTGGGTCAGATCAAAGGTCCATCCAGCCCAGTATCCTGTCTACCAACAGTGGCCAATGCCAGGTGCCCCAGAGGGAGTGAACCTAACAAGTAATGATCAACTGATCTCTCTCCTGCCATCCATCTCCATCCTCTGACAAACAGAGGCTAGGGACACCATTCCTTACCCATCCTGGCTAATAGCCATTAATGGACTTGACCTCCATGAATTTATCTAGTTCTCTTTTAAACCCTGTTATAGTCCTAACCTTCACAACCTCCTCAGGCAAGGAGTTCCACATGTTGACTTTGCGCTGTGTGAAGAAGAATGTCCTTTTATTTGTTTTAAACCTGCTGC
>NC_133779.1:56403524-56423334 GCF_003597395.2 Chelonoidis abingdonii | reverse complement strand
GTGACTTATTACTCTTTAATTTATCAGTTTGTTCCAAAAATACTTCTACTGACACCTCAATCTGTGATAATTCCTCAGATTTGTCACTACAAAGGGTGGCTCAGGTTTGGGAATCTCCCTAACATCCTCAGCCATGAAGACTGAAGCAAAGAATTCATTTAGTTTCTCCGCAATGACTTTATCATCTTCAAGCGCTCCTTTTGTATCTCGATTGTCCAGGGGCCCCACTGGTTGTTTAGCAGGCTTCCTGCTTCTGATGTACTTAAAAAACACTGTGTTATTACCTTTTGAGTTTTTGGCTAGCCGTTCTTCACACTCCTTTTTTGCTTTTCTTATTACATTTTCACACTTAATTTGGTAGTGTTTATGCTCCTTTCTATTTACCTCACTAGGATTTGGCTTCCACTTTTTAAAAGATGCCTTTTTATGTCTCACAGCTTCTTTTACATGGTTGTTAAGCCACAGTGGCTGTTTTTTAGTTCTTCTACTGTGTTTCTTAATTTGGGGTATACATTTAAGTTGGGCATCTATTATGGTGTCTTTAAAAAGCGCTCATGCAGCTTGCAGGGATTTCACTCTAGTCACTGTACCTTTTAATTTCTGTTTACCTAACCCCCTCATTTTTGCATAGTTCCCCTTTTTGAAATTAAATGCCACAGTGTTGTGCTGTTGAGATGTTCTTCCCACAACAGAGATGTTAAATGTTATATTAGGTCACTATTTCCAAGCGGTCCTGTTATAGTTACCTCTTGGACCAGCTTCTGCACTCCACTCAGGATTAAATCTAGAGGTGCCTCTCCCCTTGTGGATTCCCGTACTAGCTGCTCCAAGCAGCAGTTATTTAAAGTATCGAGAAATTTTGTCTCTGCATTTCGTCCTGAGCCGACATGTACACAGATAATATGGGGATAATTGAAATCCCCTACTAGTTAATTAATTAATTTTGATAGCCTCTCTCATTTCCCTTAGCATTTCAGTGTCACTATCACTGTCCTGGTCAGGTGATCAATAATAGATCCCTACTGATATATTCTTATTAGAGCATGAAATTACTATCCATAGAGATTCTATGGAACATGTGGATTCACTTAAGATTTTCACTTCACTTGAATCTACATTGTCTTTACATATAGTGCCACTCCTGTCCCCCTGCATGACCTGTTCTGTCCTTCTGGTATATTTGTACCCTGGAATGATTGTGTCCCATTGATTGGCCTCAGTCCACCAGGTTTCTGTGATGCCTATTATATCAATATCCTCCTTTATCACAAGGCACTCTAGTTCACCCACCTTATTATTTAGACTTCTAGCATTTGTGTACAAGCACTTTAAAACTTGTCACTGTTTATTTGTCTGCCCTTTTCCCCATTCCGCCCCCACCCCCACCCCTCGAGCCAGCCAGTCCCTGCCCTGGGGCAGGATTGGAGATAGCGCCCCCTAGAGGGGAAAGGCCCATTCTCTCAGCCAGCTCTGGGGATAAAAACAGAGCAAAACCTGCGTTGCTGTTTTTCAGTGTAACACAATTGGTTTGAATGCAATGGTGCTGATTCACACCAGTTGGGATCCAGCCCCATCGACTCTAGTGGGGCTATGACCAATTGACCCCAGCTGGGATCTGGCCCCATTGACTCCAATGGAGCTACGGCTGATAGATCCCAGCTGGGATCTGGTTGGACTTATCCAGGTTTATAAATATTCTCCCTCATCAGAGATAAAGCAATGCACAGAGTCACGCATGGGAGACCAGAGGGCCCCTCATGCCAGCCAGCCTGCCCTGTGTGGTAGGCCGGCTCAGGAACCCTGCCCAGTGGACACTCACTCCAGAAGACATGGTATCTCCAGGGATATACAGTCAGCCCAGCGGCCTGACAGGCTGAGGCATAGCCAGCGATCACCTGCCCTAGCATGGCCAGCTGCCCCTTGGATGCACAGTAGTCGGACACGCAGTCAAGGAAGAAGCCCTCGGGGTCAATTTTGCTGTGGCACTCCCTGAAGGGGCCAGTTTTCTCCAGGATGATCCCGCACTCGGTGTTGATGCCCTGTTGGCGATTGGCGAGGGCTTCCAGGTTGGGACAGGCCCCCAAGTCGACTTCGCCACAGCCCACAGGCTCGGCCACCCTCCAGCTGCGCCCGGCACCCGCACCGTCCTTCCCAGCCAGCTCATCACTCCTGTCCCCATCGAAGTTGCCACACAGACCACCCAGGGCACCGGCGTAGGTGCTGGGCACGGTGACGGTGGCCCGGCTGTGCCAGTC
Source organism: Chelonoidis abingdonii (assembly GCF_003597395.2). Taxonomy (NCBI): domain Eukaryota; kingdom Metazoa; phylum Chordata; order Testudines; family Testudinidae; genus Chelonoidis; species Chelonoidis abingdonii. The sequence goes on along the minus strand of NC_133779.1, from coordinate 56,421,079 downwards.
AAAGGTGACAGTGAGGCCAAAATCTGTCTGGATCACGGCATCCCAGCTTCTCTGGTATATGGAGATCTTTCCTGTGCCTACTTGGTATGGCAGGTTGGTCAAAACACCATTCACCTAGGAATAAAGACAGGCACCTTGATACAGGTTGAAGACTGTGCAGTTTTCACTGAGCCCCAGTGCAGAAATGCAACTGCCTCTAAGGTGGAGCATCTGGGGAACAGCCACACATAATGCCACCTAAGGATGGCTCGCCCTGCTCTAAGATGCAGCCACATCTGGGGTAGGGCAGCTGATTCACAAACCACAAGTTACGGAGGAGGACAGATGGTCTTGAGGTTAAGGCACAGTATTGGGAGCTCTGGGTTCTCTCCCCAGCTCTGGGAAGGCAGTGGGGTCTAGTGGTTAGAGCAGAGGGGTGCTGGGAGCCAGGATTCTTGAGTTCTATTCCCATCTTTGAGGTGAGTGGAGTCTACTGGTTACAGTGGCAGGGTAATGATAGGTTCTAGTCCAGACTTGCTGGGTGATTGTGTGACAGTCCCTTAAACTGTCAATGCCTCAGTTTCCCCAGCTGTGAAATGGGCACTTCCCAGGCTCAGGAAAGGGTTGTGTCGAAGTCTGTGCTTTGGACTTCTCTGAAAGGACCAGGGGGAGGCTACTACTGGACATGCATCTGACGAAGTGGTTATTCACCCACGAAAGCTCATGCTCCAATACTTCTATTAGTCTATAAGTTGCCAAAGGACTCTTTGTCACTTTTTACTACTGGACAGAGAGTTTAGGACAGGAAGTGTAGAAACTCAGGCTGACGTAGAAGCAGACCAGCTGGGGAGCCAGCCCTTGCCCTTGACAGGTTGGCGTCTCCCCAGTCCAGGCTCACAGACTTACCATGATCTTGCCCCGATAGGCCCAGCTGATAGTGGTCTCCACTCCGTAGACATGGACCTGCACTACTTTTCTGAAGGACACCGATCGGCCACCCCGGCGGGCATTCTGCACCAGAACCCGAAAATCCACCAGCTCCTGGCTCCTCTTGCTCAGCCCGGCAAGCTGGTACTGGCAGGTGCCCTGGAAGTCGAATCTCTGCCCATCAAAGCTGCGGTAGTGGGAATACCCGCTGGTCGCACAGCTAGCATAGCTGATGGGGTAGCAATTCTGGATGCCTTTCTCCACCCGGCACTGCTCCCCAGTCCTGCACCCCGCGACCTGGCAGCTCGCCTGCCTGGTTTGCGGGTTGCAGACGCAGCGTCTCATGCAGGTGCCGTCCCCCCAGAATTGCTCTCCAGGGGCGTAGAGGCGGCCCTCAAACTCACACCCGCAGCCGGCCTTGGGGATGCATTTCCCAGCATCCAGCACGAATCCCTTGTTGCACTGGCAGGTCTCCACGCAGGGCGAGGAGCAGTTGTTAGGGGCCGCTTGGTCATTGCAGGTGGCAGGACATGCAGAGCCACAGAGCTGGTACTGGCTGTTCTCCGGACAGGGCAAAACTGTTAAAGGAATGGGACACGGTTCACTGGGAATATCGCTGCATTCAACACATGCTGCAGCTTGAACCACCAGCTTCTTGCATCAGCCTCAGACATAGATAAGAGCTCTACTACTGCTGCCCACTGAGGGAGCTCCCCTTTATCTCAAGCATCGGAGGCCTGCGCTCTTGCTAATCAAGACACTTAAAAGAATCCCCCTGCCAGCCCACCGAAAAATGGAGAGATTGGTCAAAACTCATAAAATTTTTGTAGATTAAGTTAAATAAATATCTTGTGTCAGGCGGGCATTGGTCATTTCCAGCTTCTGTAACCTGCAGCTCCCCACCGCCACCAACAACTGTTGTTAGGAGTTATCTGCAACGCGGCAGAGGCCAGAGTCCTGAGAAAACAGCTCTGTCCTGAGGGAGGTGGGGGAGAGTTCACTGCAAGACAGTCTCAGGTTAAGAGAGAGAGAGAGCGTGTGCACGTGTGTGTGTGTGTGTGTGTGAACATTGCCCTCTGTCGGACGGGATGGGTCCTGCTGTGTGTGTGTAGGCTGCCCCCTGCTGGAGGGTAAGGACACTGATCTGTGTGTGTGTCCCTTCTGCCCCCCTTTCTGCCCCATCTTTTCCTCCCTGCCTCTCAACCTCAGACCCTTCTGGACCCCAAAAATCCAGCTTTCCACTCCTCTGTTCTCCCACATTTCTCCCCACCACACTCTGCCCCCCCAAACTCTCCTTGTCCCCCATATTATTCCCCCGACATGCCTCTGTCCCCCAGACCCTATTCCTTTCTCTCCTGCCTCCCACATCTGCCTGCCCACTAGTCTCTTCCCTGCTGCCTCCTCTGTCCCCCAAATTAACCATCTTCCAAGTCTATCCTCCCATCCCCCATTGCCTGGAAGCAGAACCCCATAAGCACATCCTGGTGTCAGTCCCACCGGAGGGGGGCGGGGTTGCTGCCATATTTATTAAGGGAATCTTTGTGATACTATGGCGCGCAATGGTTCTCAACCTGCAGCCCAATCAGCATACAGCTGTGGCCCATGTGACACCCTCATGGCCATACAGGTCATATTGGATGCAGCCTATATCATAGGCGCCGACTCTAGGGTGACCAGATGTCCTGATTTTATAGGAACAGTCCCAATATTTGGGGCGTTTTCTTATATAGGCTCCTATTACCCCCCACCCCCATCCCAATTTTTCACACTTGCTGTCTGGTCACCCTAGCCAACTCCTATGGGGAAAAATTAGTGGGCACTCTGCACCAACTGGCAGACAAGCTCCCTGCCCTGCCCCGCCTCACGTCATCTCCTCCTCTGCCTCCTCCCCTGAGCTTGCCACATCCTCGCACCTCTGCCTGCCTCCCAGCGCTTGTCATCACCAAACAGCTGTAGGGAGTGGGGAGGAGCAGGAATGTGGTGCCCTCAGGGGAGGAGGTGGGGAAGAGTCGGGGACAGGGCAGGGATTTGGGGAAGGAGTTAGAATAAAGCCAGGGAGGGGGCGGAGTTGGGGCGGGAACTTTGAAGAAAGGATTGGAATGGGGGCAGGAGGGGGCCCAGAAGGAGTGGAGTTGGGGTGGGGCCGGGGGCAGAGGGGGATCGAGCACCCACCAGCGCCATTAGAAGTCAGCGCCTATGGCCCACATAACGCATTGTTATGCAGCCCACAATGGTAAATAGGTTGAGAACCACTGTTGCAGCTCTGAGAGGCGACAGACGTGGCTTCCAGGTCTCCTCCCCAAACTGGGTGCACTAGTAAATGGATCTGTGTAACAAGGATCTGCCACAAATTCCTTGCCAGAAACGGGCCAGCTTGTTCCCACTTCCCTAAAACAGCCCGTCTCCCAATGACGCCCCCTAGAAGGGAAAGGCCACATGCCCCATTCCAAGCCCCCGCAGAGCCAGCCAGTCCCCCACCCTGGGTCCAGATGGGAGCCACTGCCCCCTAGAGGGGAAAGACTCCATGCCCATCCCCTGAGCAGCCAGTGCTCTGAATTTCTTTGGCACTAGCTACCATGATCAAACCAGGGGTTAACCCCACTCACTGCAGCCTGTGAGACTTCTCCACTCGGAGATATCCACCCCCTCTCTCTGGCAGGCATCGGCGTAGCTCGTCAGCGCCTGGCATAGCATCTCCTTGAGGCCATCATTCATGCACAGATCATAGATGCAGTTGTCCAGGTAGATTTTGGGGTCAATCACGGAGTGGCATCTGCTGAAGGGGCTGCCCGCCCCTTTGGTGATCCAGCCACAGAAAGCCTCAGCTTTGTACCTGCTGACCAGCTCTGGGGAGCAGCTCTTGCACACCCCATGGCAGTCGTCCCAGCAGAACCTGTCCCCATCCTCCACCTTCCAGCTCTTTCCAAACTCCACGGGGCTGGCAGCCAGCACCCCCATGGGGGTGGCAAAGTCATCCCCAGGTTCCCCATTGTAGTTGCCACACAGGCCACGCACACTCTCCCAGAAGCTGCTGGAGATCTTCACCACCAGGGAGCTGGCCCAGTCATAGGAGACCCTCAGGGAGAAGTCAGTCTCAATGACCACAGAGCTCCCACTCTGATACAGCTTCAGTTTCCCCTCCATCAGGGAGATTGGAAGGCGGGAGTGCTGGGCATTCACCTGGGAGGGCAACCACAAGCAATGGCCATCATTTCAGGCAAATCTTTCAGCCCATGTCCTATTCCCAGCAACCTCTCCCTTAAAAACCAGGCAAGTCCAAAGCCCACCCAGGCCAAGTCAAGAGAACCCACTTCACCTTGATCCACTTGGTGTTTACAAGAGATATTTGCCAGAGCAGATAACTCTGCCACCACCTCCCACAGGTTCCCTGTACCTTCCCCTGGAACATCTGCAGCTGCTAGAAGTGGTACCCTGATAGGTGGACTCCCAGCCCTGCCTGACAATAGAGCTGGGGGAAATTTTCAACTATAATAGTTTTTCAGCCTCCAAAAAAGCAGATTTGGTGACACCAAAACAATTCAATGAAAAAGAAAAATCCTCAAAAAAATATTCTGGAAAAAATCAAAATGTTTCGATCTTTCAATTCGAGACAACTTCTCAATTCAAAAGTTCCTTTAATTTTTTTAAAATGTAATATATGGAAATCAAAATGAAACTTTTGTTTAACCCAAAACAAAAAAGTCAACTTTTCAACTTGGCAAAAATTTCTACTTTATTTTTGTTTTGATTGAAATTATTTTTTTTATTTTAGAAAAGAAAAGAAGAGAGAGAGAAATATGAAGGGGAAAAAAATAAGAAAGAAAGGAAAAGAAAAGACGGGAGAAAGAGAAACCAAGGAAGAAAAATAAAGAAATGAAGACGGAGAAGCAAAGAAAAGGCCGATGGATAGATAAGGAAGGGGATGGGTACACTCTTACCCTCACAAGTCCGTATTCATTTCTGACCACAGAGATGGTGTAGCCATAAACCTGCACGGTCACAAAGCCCACGTAGGCAACTCTCTGGTTGCCCCGGTTCTCGTTCTTAGCCCTGACGTGGAAAGCTGGGAGAGCTGAATCCGAGCTGAAGGTCTTGGCCAGGGTGTAGGTGCAGGTGCCCATGAAGTCATAGTTGCGCCCATCAAAGGTGCGGTAGTGGGGATCACCAAGCGCCCAGCAAGTTGCCAAAGAGATGGCCACACACTCGGGTTTGCCATTGGTCATCTGGCAGGTCTCCTTCTTCCGGCACTGCACAGAGCTGCAGGAGGGCACTGGGATTGCTGGGGACAGGATGGGAAGGAAAGGGCGAGCAGAGAGATAGACAGGACATTATAACAGGAAGCAAACTGGCCACCAGGTCAACCCACAGGATCCAGTGGGTTGACCTGGTGGCTTAGAGCAGATAGGCAGAGCATTATAACATGGTGAAGTATGGGATGGATGGAAGGGAAGAAGGCTTGGTGGGATTGATTGGAGATGGACAGATGGGTGGATGGATGGATGGATTTTGCTGTGAATGCTTGTTGGGGTGACCATAGCAGGATCGTGCCAGGCTCCCTGTGCAACACCCCTGCCCTAGAGACACCCCCATGTCCATCCATAGGGGCTATTCACACAGCTCACCACCCTAAGATTTCACAATTACAACAAGGCAAGCACACAGATACATCCCATAGTCCCCTTTTCCCTCAGATACCCCCCACTCACCACTCTGGCAAAGGGCAGCCAGACCGTAGCCATTCTGCTGAGCGATGCCGACGCTCAGCAGCCCAAAGGTGGCACTGGGGTGCTCCACCGAGCGGGTACTGGCCCCGATTCCCAGTTTGAACTCTCCCCAGGAATACTGCGTGCCAGGAATCGGGTTCCAGCGCACTCCGCTCAGGAGTTGCCGATCCATGGTGATGTCGGCAGCTGATGCAGTCTTGGCCACAATGATGGCATAGTTTTGGAAGCCCTGCTGGCCAGCGATGGAGTAGGAAGCACAGTAGCTGGAGATGTCCGGGATGCTAACCAAGAAGGGGTCATAATGCATGATGCCTTGAGTCCCGCCGGTGCAGAAGAAGAAGACTTGAATGCCAGCACTGGCGGATAGATACAGTGGTTTGGCCAGACTCACCTTCAACTGCAGGACCTGCCCAGACCCCAGATCCTGGCTCCTCTGGGCCCCGCCAGTGAGATAGGTGAGCTGCGTGGCTTGGGAGGCGACCACATATACCAGGTCGTAGCTGGCCTGGAAGGGCATCGGTGGCACGAAGAAAGCCGTGCCCCACCTGGAGACGGGCAACAGCTGCTCGGCCACATGGTTGCACTTGGTGTTCTTCTGGGCACAGCTGTGCCCGCTCTGCACTGCCACCGGCTTCAGGGACACCACCCGGGTGCCAGACAGGTCCTGGCTGCTCTGGAATTGGACAGCCTCGTAGGGTTCAAGGGAGACAATGATCTTGCTGCCGGCCGGGTAGACCTGCTCTTGAAACCTCACACTGCCCTTCAGGTAGATTTCCACTGTGGTGAGCTCCCGCCATGCCATGACAGAGAACTCTTTGTAGGTCCCGGAGACGTCTCCAGCTGGCGTGAGGATGTAGTACTCTACGCCCAGGCTCTGGACCGGGTACACCACGCCAGTGTCAGCTGTCAGCTCCTTGGCATTGAGCGACATCACCGAGACATCCTTGTCCGCCTGCACCAGGATGGTGTTGCAGAACTTGGTGGTACCGGACATCTCAGCATTGGCCGGGATCTTCACCGAGATCGTCTGACCCTGGCCGAGCTGGAAGCTGTGGCGGAACTGGGACTTATTCACCTCAACGGTGACGGTGGTAGAGGGTGAGTAGCCAGAGACAAAGAGCTGGAAGTCAGCCTGGGAGTAGCTGATCTGGTAATTCTGCATGAAGGCCGTGATGAATTCCCGGCCCATGGTGGCGGCCGTGCTGGGCTCTGAGGGGAGAGGGACAGAGAGGGGTCACCAAGTCTGCAGCTCTAGTGGGTCTTGCAGCTGCTTTTATGTGTCTTAGTGATGGAAAAGAGCTAATAGCAATGCCTAAAGCTCTCAGTAACCCATACACTGCTCTGCCAGTGCCCCTCAGTTCTGACCTGTAGACCCCAGTCATGGGAAGCCCCTCACACAGCTCTGCTGGCCCCTCAGTGGGGCCAATTCACCTCTTACTCAGTGTAGTGTGATGAGGAGTAACCCCAAGGAAGTTACATTTGGGTGTGTGAGAGCTGAGTCCAGGTGCTACTGTTACTGTCTGGGGCCAGCTCATCTCTAAAGCCAGTGGATTTACCCCCAGTGAGCTGGGAAACCAGATTTCAGCTTCCAAATGTAAGGGGAAACTCAGTGGGGTTTTTGGTTGCTAGCTCCCAGTACTAAAAGGGGAGGGGTCAATGGGAAATCAGGACCCTAAGACTGACAGTCCCCAGGGGCAATGGGAAGAGGCCCATGCTCCAGTTCAGCCTGATTGACAGGACGGGCAGGCTAATGAGGGAGTCAGGAGGTCAGGGGGTCCCGTCCTGCGCATGAGCTGGAATTGCCTGGGTCAGACAGAGTGGGGCTGAGCTAAGGAGAGAGCAGTGGTCCAAGTGGAGCTGGGTACCAGAGCCGGGCTGGCCAGAGGGGCCAGAGAAGCAGCCCAGGGAGCAGGTCAGAGCTGGGAGTAGGGCCACAGAAGCGGCCTCGGAAGCAGATCTGCGCTGGGATGGGGAGAGCTGAAGTAACCAGAGCCAGAGGGGCCAGAGAAGCAGCCCAGGGAGCTGGAGGCAGAGCAGCAGCAGCACAGAAGCAGAGTGAAGTTGGGGCTGGGGTGAGGCTGGGGCTGGAGCTGGAGCTGTCCGGCGCTGAGTGCAATGAGCAGCTAGGGAAAGCGATGGGGACCCTGGGCAGCAGACCCAGCGCAAGGAGACACCCCCAGCTAAGAGGCCTTGCAGGTCAGACTCGGAGGGGGATTGTCACCCCAATGGGGCAGGGGTGACGCTGGGCAGAATGGTCCTGCCATTTAGTGCCTGAGAGCATGTGGCCACCGCCAGAGCAAGTGTCCAATCTGCAGCATCCCTGCAGCACTGCCAGGGCCTCGGCAGAGCCCTGGGTCGTGTAAGGAACAGACCAAACTTCCCTGACATCCCAGAGATGCTGGTTGTGATGTCTCTGTGCCACAGAGCAGGGTGACAGGTTTTCCTTTAACCTTTCCCGTTTTTTCCTTTTTTTTAAAATTGGTTGTGGTTTAATAAATTGCATTTGCTTTGAACTGTATGTAACGATCAGCAGGTCAGTGAATCATCCAATGTAGAGAGAGCACCCCAGAGTGGGGACACCCTAGCCCCTGCCATAAGTGACCAAAACAAGGTTGGGGGTCGAACCCCCAGGACATCTGGGCCCAGCCTTGTTGGGGTTACGAGGACTCTGTCACACAGAAGATGGAAGGGGAGCCCCTGAGGTCAGGCAGGCCTCTGGGTAAAGGGAGTGGGAGCGAAGACTCAGATCCTTTCACTAGCCCTTTTCACCAGGGTAGTGTATAAGCCAAGAAAGTTCCCCACAATAGTGGGACCATTCCACTGCTTACACAGATACTCCTGACTCTAACCACTAAACATCTCCCTGAGCTGGGGATGGAACCCAGGAGTCCTGGCTCCCAGGCCCTCCACCACTCTTGCAGGCCTCATAGCCCAGCTCAATGCTGGCAGGAAACACCCCTAAATCTGGGGTAACCAGCTCTGCCCCTTCCTGCCACTAGCACCGCGGTGGGCAAGTGAGGCTGAGTGTCGGGGAAAAGGCTTGGCCAGAGGGGAACGGGCATGATCGAATGGCGGGTATGTCCAGGTGGGAAAGGCATGGCCAGAGGAGGAAAGAATGTGGCAAAAAGGGGAAATGGGTGTGGTCAGATCAAATGGACAATGGCGTGGTCAACAGGAGAAAGATCAGAGGGAAAGGCGTGTGGTCACAAGAAATATAAGAGTGACCAGGGGAAAGGGTGTGGTCAGAGGGGAAAGGGGCGTGGCCAGCAGGAGAAGGGGTGTGGTCAGAGGAAATGCAAGAGTGATCAGCAGGCAAAGGGGTGAGTTCAGAGAGGAAAGAGGTGGCCAAAGAGGAAAGGAGGTGTGGTCAAACTGAAGCAGGGTATTGCCAGCAGACCCTTGCTCTGTACCCATCCTCCGCTGTATTTGCAGCCCCTTCCCCAGCTCGGGGCAACCAGGCTGCAGGAGGTGCAGGGCAGAGGCAAAGAGCTAAACCACCCATGCACACTGACATGCACACATGCTGACACACACAAACACAGAGACACATGCTGACACACATACACACATGCTGATGTACACACACTAACATACACACACTGATGCACACATAGAAACATACACTTACACACAGAGATGCTGACTTACACACGCACACACACTGACATGCATAAAACATCCAGAGACACACTGACACAGAGACCCATGCTGACACACACACACTGACACACATACACACGCAAACACGCAGATCTACACACACATTGACACACACAGACACACTGACATTCACAAACACACGGACACATGCTGACACACAAACATGGAGACCTACACACACTGACATACATATCTATGATAGCATACGTGCTCACAAGTGCATGAGCATGCACACACACGCTGATGAGCTCTATGCAGCTCCCTCTCCCCTATTGAATGTGAAAAGTGAGTGTGATGCACCCTCTGAGTGTGCAAACGAGCCACGTGAGCTTTGCACACCTGGGGCATGGCCCCAGCCAGGGTGGACGGAGGGGTGATACCCTGGTAGAGCGTAGCAGTAGCTGAAGTTATGCCACACCCCTTCCTCAACATAGGGGTGTGGCTAAGGTAACGGAGTGTGATCCCAGCCACCCACCCCCTGCAAACGTTACAGCAGCCCCAAAGCTGTGTGAACTATGTCTATCTGGAGCAGCACCCCTAGAACCCCGGCTGTGCTGGGCACCGGGGAGGTTGGCTCGGGGGGCTGGCCCAACAGTGAGCTTGAGTTCACACAGAGAGAAAAATCTGACCCAGCGACTCCAGTAGGGTTACTCCAGATTTATACTGGGGTGAGCAAGAGGTGAATCAGCCTCATTTACCCCAGTGAAGTCACTCCTGATTTACAGCGGTGTGTGTGAAAGAGAGATCACCTCCAGTGATTTACCCAGGGTGACTGGAGAATGTTCTGTTCCTCCCTGCCCTGTGGTTTCCCCCTTGCCCAGGTCCCAGCCCCTGGGTGCTCTTTACTGCCCCACTCTCAGTCTAGTAACCCCATCCCCTGCTCCGCCCTTGGGACCCTCTCTCACCCTGAGGTCCCTTGGCCCTGGGTTGGATCCCCACTCACCTGCCAGCAGCGCCAGCCCGGCCCAGAGCAGCAGCAGCATGCTTGTCGCCATGGCTGAAACACAAGGGGGTGATCAGGGGGTTAATCAGGGAAGACAGAGTAGGGGGCTTGGGGTCACCTTTGCCCCAGGAGTTGTGGAGCCTGCGGGGAGTGGAGGTGAGCAGACTAGGGGACCCACTGATTATGGGGATAGGGGGAGGCAGCACTGATGGGGAATTGGGATTCCCAAGGCAACAGGGAGCCAGGACTCCTGGGTTCTACCCCCAGCTCTGGGAGGAGAGAGGGGTCTAGAGGTTGGGATGGCTAGGAGTCAGGATTCCTGGGTTCTATTCCCAGCTCTGGGAGAGGAATGGGGTTTATTGAATGGGGGGGGGCTGGGAGCCAGGACTTCTGGGTTCTATCCCCAGCTCTCGGAGGGTCTCCTGTCTGTTACAGGATGAATCTCTGTCCCACACCCCAATAATGTCACAACCACAAAAAGGTTAAAATAGGGCCATCCATCCCTATATTGCCTTAGCAAAGTGGTAATGGAGGAGGAGCTGGACACTGCCAGGCATGTGGTCCCATATGGACAGATCCCCCTGAGACCCGTCCCTCCTGGCATGAGGTGAATCAGCAACTTTCCCTGTGGCATGTCATTCCTTCATTGGCTATCAGGTGGTGTCCTGCACCTACTCTAATGCCACTGGGACTGGTCGCTGTTGGCAACAGGATACCAGGATAGATGGGCCCATTGGTCTGATCTGTTCCGCTGGGTCTAGAGGCAGGCGATGCCTTATATGGGCCCTGCAGTATGCTCCCCACCCCAAAACATCCCTGTCCGTCACTTATCTCTCTGGTCCTACTCCAGAGCAACCCCCTTCTCCATCTACCCCACGCTCTCCTCTGTCACCCTCCATTATCTGAGTATCTGCTCCCCTCTTGTCTCTCTCGCTATGCCTTAGTGCACATCTGTCTGTCTATTGATCTATGTCCATACATACCCCATCATATGGCTAGCTAGCCACCCATCCACCCCCATGTGAGCCCATCATCTATCTATCTACATATACACCTTCTATCTAGCCCTATATACAAACTCTCTCTCCCCCTCCCCCATCCCCATACACCTCCTCTATCTGTCTATCTGACAGCCACTGAATTTGAATCCAAGCAGCATTAAATCCCCAGGCCCCAAAATGTCCCCTCTGGTTCCCCCACCCCACCCTTTTGCCGAGTGAGTGGCTGGGGCAAGAGAGGAAGGAAAGAATTTGGACTCACCTGCTGGGAGCACCTGGCTAGCTCAGCAGCAGAGCCTGAGGGGCTTATACGACAAGGGATTCCCCCAGGCGGGTGGTGACACTCATGGGTGAGGCAAATGGGTGGGGTTTCATCACAGCTTCCTGGAGGAGGGCAATTCTACACAGAGTCGGCAAAGGGAGCTGGAGAATGAGGTGTGGAGAGATGACAAATAGGAGGGGCTGTGTCAGAGGGTTACAATCTCTGGACTGGGAGAGAAGGCAGAGTCAGGTCCCTTTGCGCTGTAATTCAAAGAACGAGGGGTGGGACAATGCAACAGAGGCCTGTGGAACTCCTTGCCACAGGGTGCCCTTGGGATCAAGGACTCAGCAAGGCTTGCAAAAAGGGCAGAGTTCTTATACAGTTGCTGCAGTTGAGGAAGGAGCATCAGAGTATTATGGGACAGAACTCCACAATGCCTCGGGTTAAAGAGAACTGCCCCCCCACCCCCAAATGCCACTAGCAGGTTTCTTTACCTTCTTGTGGCAAACCCTAATCCTAAAACCACCAGAGACAGGATACTGAGGTAATGGGCCCCTGCAGCATCTGTGAGGGGTGGACATGGCAGAGACAGGGGATGTGAGTCGGATGCCTCTCCTGGGATTTATTTCCTCACCAATTTATTTCCTCTCCAGTCACTCACAATTAAAGGGCCCACTGCTTGACTTCCAGCTACTTAACCCCCCTCAGTTCCTGACTCCTAGCTCCCCCTGCTCTAACCCACCAGACCCCATTCCCCTCCCAGATACAGGGATAAAACCTAGGAGTCCTGGATCCGAGCGCCCCAATCTCTCTGCCCCCCTGAATCTTCATCCTCTCCCTACCCCCCATGCAGCCCCACCCCTTGGCCCAGCACTCCCCCATTAGTGTCAATATTTGTGACTGTTTTCACACAGGCTGGGTCAGATCAGGGCCACCGCAGGCATAGCTTCCTCATCCCACTGCTGACACCAGTGGAGGCAGTGCAGGCACTGTCATAGCTGCTCCACTGCCAGGACCTCTTCCTGAGCCCCCTTTCCCCCCTTCCTGTGCTCCTCGGGCATCTACCTCTGCCAGGATCTTTCTCTGATCACCCCCAGCTGCATGCCCCATGACACTCACCTCCAGCACTGCCCGGATCCTCCGATCCCCCTCCCTCTCCCCCTCAGTCTTCCCACACTTCCCACATCCCCCACTGCCAGGATCCCTCCATTCCCCTCCTTGCCCAGCCTGTGCTCCCCACACCACCCACTTGCCCCCCTGCCAGCATCCCCCCATTCTCCTCCGCCCCAGTCTGCGCTTCCCATGCTGCCCATTTCCCTCACTCCCAGGATCCCCCCATTCCCCTCCCCCACAGCCTGCACTCCCCACACCAACAACCTCCCCTGCTTCCAGAATCCCCCTCAACCTTCCCCCCAGCCTGCACTTCCCACACCACCCGCCTCCCCTGCTGTCAGGTTCCCCCCATTCCCCCCCAGCCTGCACTGCCCACCTCCCCCACTGCCAGGATCCCTGCCTGGTTCACGGCGGGGCTGGAGACCCCAGCACACTGCCCTTTCACACAGTGGGTACGGCAGGCCCCACATGTAAATCGCTGGCACAGCCGGTTCCCTGCAAACTGGCCACAGCTGACCATGGTCCGTCACAGTTCAGGGGATCCCGCAGCCTGGACACTGTATCGCACAACCACCTCTGTTTGGGGAACTTCTCTGCCTGGCTGCTGGGAGCATGCCGAAGCCATGGGGAACTTCTCTGCCTGGCTGCTGGGAGCGTGCCGAGGCCATGGGGAACTTCTCTGCCTGGCTGCTGGGAGCGTGCCGAGGCCATGGGGAACTTCTCTGCCTGGCTGCTGGGAGCGTGCCGAGGCCATGCCCTGCACCCAGCCAGGGGGGCGCTGCTGTGAGGAGCCAGGGCTGTGAGCATCCATGAGAGGAGGTGTGGAATGAGCACCCCCACAGAGCCCCCCAGTGCTCCCCATAGCACAGCCCCTTATGGATCTGCCACCCCGCTGCCTGCAGTATGGCGCCCCCTGCTGAGTCCCTCCTGCCACCCTCCCTACAGCACAACCCCTTACTGACCCTCGCCGCGCTCCCTGCAGCACAGCATCCCCTCCTGAGTCCCCTCCTGCTACCCTCCCTGCAGCACAGCTCCCTACAGACCCCACCCCGCTCCCCACAACACAGTGCCCCTTGTGGAGCCTCCACCCAACTGCCTGCAGCACAGTGCCCCGTACTGACCCCCCGCTCCTCTCCCTGCAGCATGGTGCCCCCTACTAAGTCCTCCACGTGCTCCCTGCAGCATGACCCCCCCATACTGAGCCCAGCACCCTGCTCCCTACAGCACAGTGCCCCCTACTGAGCCCCCACTCCCCCTTCCTGCAGCATGGCACCCCCTGCTGAGCCCACCCCCGTTCCTGCAGCCCAGTGCCCAGCCCAGCCTTACACAATCTCTCCCCTGCCTGTCTGCAGGTGGGCGAGGCTCAGCAGCTGTATGCTCAGCACTAACCCGTGCCTGGTGTGATGTTTGAGAAGGAGGAGAGCTCACATTAGCATGCAGCTCCGCTCACAGCCCAACCACAGGCCCTGGCTCCCATGGCCTCAGCCAGATCCCCTGCAGGTGTGAACCAGCCCTGTTTCCGTGACTCCTGAGGCGCTACGGCCAACTGCCAGCAGCTGGGAAATGGGCCCAAAACCCACATGGGCAGAGAAGGCCAGTCACAGTCAGTGCTAGGGGAGGCCTGAAGGTTATTTTTAGCTGTTTCAATATGTTTAGTGAGTAATAGAGATGCTATGGAGCTGGATTCTCTCACACAGGGTCAATCTGAAATGACTCCCAGTGGAGTCACTCCTGATTTACAGGGGTCACTGGGCTGATTCCCCTTTTGCTCCCCCTGAGTAAATCCGGAGTGATTCCACAGGTGTCACTGGGGTCGATTCCCCTCTCACTCCCCCCGCCGTGTAAATCAGGAGTGACAATAGAAAAATCAGCCCCACTGACCACCATGAGTTACTCTTGATTTACACCAGGATGAGCAAGAGGAGAATGAGCCCCAGTGACCCAGTGGAGTCACTCCGGATTTACACCAGGGTGAGCAGGAGGCGATTGAGCCCCAGTGCCCCCCCCATGGGTTACTCCTGATTTACACCCCGGTTAGCGCAAGGGGAAAGAGCCCTAGTGACCCCAATGGGTTACTCCTGATTTACACCGGGATTTGTCAGTGTTACATCTCGCTCCACTCACTATTTACCCTCCTATAAAGGCCAGTAACTTTTATCTCCCCCAGCTAGATACACACAGGCACAAAACAAGAGCAGGAAATGCCCAATTACTGTTTATCGACTTCCGATGCCTGCCTGCACCCCATCCAGGCATTGCTGTCTCAGTGCAGTTAGCACTGCTGTGTGCCAACAGGACAGAGAGACCCTGGGCTCAGCTCCCTGAGTCATCCCTCATCCACTGAGCGCAATGGAGCCACCACCGGATTCTGCTCCCAATCACACAGGGTAAATCTGGGTAGCTCACGGTCTGTGATGGGGTCACGCTTTGCCTGGAGGAAACCTAGAGGAACTCCACAGATTTTAATCCAGATTCTGATGTCTGTTATGCTGGTGTCAATCTGGCCTCACCCCTTTCACCCCAGTAGCAGTAGCGCGAGATGCTAATCTCCACAACCTCAGATGCCGTCCAGAGATGGACTAGCTAACTGAATGGAATGAGTGAATGAGCAGGGAATGAGCCCCATTGATCCCAGGGGAGTTACTCCTGATTTACCCCAAGGTGAGTGAGAGGGGAATTGGCCCCATTGATCCCAGGGGAGTTACTCCTGATTTACACCAAGGTGAGTGAGAGGGGAATTGGCCCCATTGATCCCAGGGGAGTTACTCCTGATTTACACCAAGGTGAGTGAGAGGGGAATTGGCCCCATTGATCCCAGGGGAGTTACTCCTGATTTACACCAAGGTGAGTGAGAGGGGAATTGGCCCCATTGATCCCAGGGGAGTTACTCCTGATTTACACCAAGGTGAGTGAGAGGGGAATTGGCCCCATTGATCCCAGGGGAGTTACTCCTGATTTACACCAAGGTGAGTGAGAGGGGAATTGGCCCCATTGATCCCAGGGGAGTTACTCCTGATTTACACCAAGGTGAGTGAGAGGGGAATTGGCCCCATTGATCCCAGGGGAGTTACTCCTGATTTACACCAAGGTGAGTGAGAGGGGAATTGGCCCCATTGATCCCAGGGGAGTTACTCCTGATTTACACCAAGGTGAGTGAGAGGGGAATTGGCCCCATTGATCCCAGGGGAGTTACTCCTGATTTACACCAAGGTGAGTGAGAGGGGAATTGGCCCCATTGATCCCAGGGGAGTTACTCCTGATTTACACCAAGGTGAGTGAGAGGGGAATTGGCCCCATTGATCCCAGGGGAGTTACTCCTGATTTACACCAAGGTGAGTGAGAGGGGAATTGGCCCCATTGATCCCAGGGGAGTTACTCCTGATTTACACCAAGGTGAGTGAGAGGGGAATTGGCCCCATTGATCCCAGGGGAGTTACTCCTGATTTACACCAAGGTGAGTGAGAGGGGAATTGGCCCCATTGATCCCAGGGGAGTTACTCCTGATTTACACCAAGGTGAGTGAGAGGGGAATTGGCCCCATTGATCCCAGGGGAGTTACTCCTGATTTACACCAAGGTGAGTGAGAGGGGAATTGGCCCCATTGATCCCAGGGGAGTTACTCCTGATTTACACCAAGGTGAGTGAGAGGGGAATTGGCCCCATTGATCCCAGGGGAGTTACTCCTGATTTACACCAAGGTGAGTGAGAGGGGAATTGGCCCCATTGATCCCAGGGGAGTTACTCCTGATTTACACCAAGGTGAGTGAGAGGGGAATTGGCCCCATTGATCCCAGGGGAGTTACTCCTGATTTACACCAAGGTGAGTGAGAGGGGAATTGGCCCCATTGATCCCAGGGGAGTTACTCCTGATTTACACCAAGGTGAGTGAGAGGGGAATTGGCCCCATTGATCCCAGGGGAGTTACTCCTGATTTACACCAAGGTGAGTGAGAGGGGAATTGGCCCCATTGATCCCAGGGGAGTTACTCCTGATTTACACCAAGGTGAGTGAGAGGGGAATTGGCCCCATTGATCCCAGGGGAGTTACTCCTGATTTACCCCAAGGTGAGTGAGAGGGGAATTGGCCCCATTGATCCCAGGGGAGTTACTCCTGATTTACACCAAGGTGAGTGAGAGGGGAATTGGCCCCATTGATCCCAGGGGAGTTACTCCTGATTTACACTAGGGTGAGTGAGGGGGAATTGGACCCAGTGACTCCTGATTCCTGCAACGTAACTGACTCGGGGGCTGTATTTGCTGGGGTATGGAAGAGCCATGCTGAGCATTGTCATGCTCATGCTCCTGAACTCAGCCCTGGGGCTCTGTGTGTGTAAGCAGCCCACAGCCCTGTGCACACGTTACACCCCTGTTAGCCCAGGGTGTTCGTCAAATATTTGCAGATACTTTTCTACTCATGGCACCTTCAGAGGCATGATACTTCCGTGTGCAAAATACTTGTTGATGTCAGCTTTACCACTAGTGCAAATTCTAACCAGGGAGCACTCTTCCCTGCCCAGAGCTAGGGCTAGAACCTAGGAGCCCTGGCTCCCAAACCCCCTGGATCCCCAACCCTCTCCTAGAAGCAAGAACAGAACCCACAAGTCCAACTTCTACTTGTTCTCAAGACAAATGTTTATTTGGGGACCAATCACCTTACCATCATAGCATATCAGGGTTGGAAGGGACCTCAGGAGGTCATCCAGTTGAACCCCCTGCTCAAAGCAGGACCAACACCAACTAAATCATCCCAGCCAAGGCTTTGTCAAGCCAGGCCTTAAAAACCTCTAAGGATGGAGATTCTACCACCTCCCTAGGTAACCCATTCCAGTGCTTCACCACCCTCCTAGTGAAAAAGTTTTTCCTAATATCCAACCTAAACCTCCCCCACTGCAACTTGAGACCATTACTCCTTGTTCTGTCATCTGGTACCACTGAGAACAGTCTAAATCC
>NC_133779.1:56383133-56401368 GCF_003597395.2 Chelonoidis abingdonii | reverse complement strand
CCCATCCACTTTTGCTTCCCCTACTAACTCTTCCCTGTTTCTGAGCAGCAGGTCAAGAAGAGCTCTGCTCTTAGTTGGTTCCTCCAGCACTTGCACCAGGAAATTGTCCCCTACAGTTTCCAAAAACTTCCTGGATTGTCTGTGCACTGCCGTCTTGCTCCCCCAGCAGATATCGGGGTGATTGAAGGCCCCCATGAGAACCAAGGCCAAATCTCCAGCTGGAGTAAATCAAAAAGGATTCATTAATTTCAGTGGAGCTACAGTCAATTGACCCCAGCTGGGATCTGGCCCCACTGCTTTATTCCATCCCTATGGCTGGGGTGCAGGTACTCCAGCTGCACTGACACCTCATCTGCCAAATTTCAGGCATTTATCTGATGACGTGGAGCAAACTCAGCTTTTGTCTGTAATCTGATAATCCCCCAGCAATTTACCTACTCACATTACAGTGTACAACACCCTAGGGCCCAGAGCCAAGGCTGCAGCTGGTTCTCACATCACAGGAGTAACACAGCCACAGGTTGAGTAGCAGACCTCAGAATAGAACCAGGAGTTCTGAGTCTGAGCCCCCTCAATCTAACCACCACAGGCCCCCGCTGCCCTCCCAGAGCTGGGATAGAACCCAAGAGTCCTGGATCCCAGCCCCCCTCTTCTCCCAGAGCCAAGATTACAACATCATTCCCCAGTATGCTGCTTGGGAATCTTCTGGTACAGGAAGTTATTCTCACATGCAAGCTAGAATCAAGGTCTTCCTCATGCCTCAAAATCACAGATGCAGAAAAGCCCCACTGAATTAAATCAGACGGCTCCCTTGCAAATCCTTTCCCCACAGTTGCTGCCCATGTTTACTCTGTCGCCTGAGCTGGAATTCTAAGAAAGGCCCCTTTGTTTGCTAAGTGCTCTTCTCATATTAAGTTGCAGTTTCAACATGAAGCTGGCAAATAAAGTATTAAGAGGGAAGTCCTGCTCCACAGGGCTGCCGAGTGTGAAAGCTGGGATTCGGGGACAAGGCACACATGAGGATGGCCTAGTCTCGCTCAAACCATATACAGGCCTAGATACGTTGGTCAAGAGTGAGAAAACCCTCGCGGCATAGCTGTGCTGGCAAAAACCCCAGTGTAGACCCAGCTACACCAACAGAAGAGCACTTCTGTCAACACAGCGAATGGCATTTGGTGGCATGGCATTCCTATCCCACCAGAAAAATTCCATCTGCTGGGGTCTACACAAGGGGTTTGTGCCTGCCTAGCTACGCTTCTCCAGACCTCAGAGGCTGCCAGTTGGGAGAGCAAGGACTGGAGGACCTGGATGCTGGACAGCAGGTGGAACAACCAGGAGTGAAAGAAGCGTGTGCTCCAAGAAAAGCAGAGAGAGGCAGGGGACAGAGAGCTACATAAAGTCCCCCAGGACTCTTCTCAAGCAGCACAAACAATCGCTGCAGAACATAATGGAGCAAACCACCCCCAAATCTCTCTGCACCATGGATGGTGCGATGTACACAGAGCCATTCATGCCACACGTGTACATGGCGCCTGCATGGCCGGCCTCCCATTCCATGTGGATGGAAGATAGATGGGTAGAGAACTATCACAATGCACATTGTGAACCATGCCCGGTCAGACAATGAGCTCCCAGTGCATTTCAGTCTGGGGTGTGTAATAGACTCATAGACTTTAAGGCTAGAAGATACCATCATAATCATCTAGTCTGACCTCCTCTGCATTGCTGGCCGCAGAACCTCACCTTCACTCCTGTAATAGACCCCTAGCCTCTGGCTGAGTTACGGATGTCCTCAAATCATGATTTAAAGATTTCGTGTTCCAGAGAATCCACCATCTACACTAGTTTATACCAGCCAATGATCCATGCCCCATGCTGCAGGCGAAGGTGAAAAAACCCCAAGGTCTCTGTCAATCTGACTTGGAGGATTATTCCTTCCTGATCCCAAATAACACAGTGAGTGGTCTACCTTTTAATAAGGTTGCATGTGAGGTTTTCCAGCTGGTGATACCACTCAGTGTTTGCTGTTCTTAAGCCATCTGGTTTTTCGCACTCAATAAAGTTTGCTTTTGAAAATCTCTGTTTGTTTTATTGGGTGTCAGACGTGTCCCAAACCAAATCTCCCATGTCCCTTGCCCTTCCTCCCCCACCATGCCAACTATCACATTCACAGCAGACATTTATAGGATCAGAGAAATGTCAGGCTGGAAGGGTCACCTTGTCCAGTCTCTTGCGGCAAGAAAAACAAAGTAAACCAAGACCACACTGACAAGGTGTTTGTCTAACCTGTTCTTAAAACCTCCAGGGATGGGGATCCCACAACCTCCCTAGGTCACCTGTCCCACTGCTGACCTAGCCTGAAAGCATGGATGACTCATGCAGCCCCGCTATGGGGAGGCTAGCCCCCCGCCCCTCCCCTTCCACCCAAGGCCCCGCCCCCACTCTGCTCTTGCCAGCTGGCCCACCAGCGCAGCCCTGAATCCCTGCCAATGCCCGGAGCAGCCCTGAACCCCTGCCGGCCTGCTGGTGCCTGGCGCAGTTTGGAGGGCCGAGCCCTAAGCCCGGGTCACCCAAAGGAGCTCTGAGCCCCACAGCAACCTGGCACTGGGGCCACGGTGGGGAGCATTAGTGGAAGTTTGAGGAGACGTAGCCTCCCCCAATCTCCATTACCCATCACCCATGCCTTAGAGTTAGAAAGATTTTCCCAATATCTAACCTGCTACACCAATTCCTTCTTGTCCTACTCTTGATGGACATGGAGAACAATTGATCCTCACGTTCAGTATAACAGCCATTGACATATTGGAAGATTGTTATCACGGCCCCCCTCAGCCTTCTCCTCTCTGGATGAAATCACACACTCCCGCAATGGAGCACACTACACAAAGCAGCACACAGCAATGCTGTGCTCTATGGGCCAAGTGATCTTTATGGCACATAAGCAATGTGATTTTTTAAGGCTACCGTCAGCCCTACCACTCCTCCACGGGCTTTGATTCCTGCTCTCGCATCTGGCTGTCCTAGATCGGCAGACTGCCTTTCCATTTTGCCCATCCACCCGTCCAGGAGCAAGTCAGGAGCGTAGTATTGGAGAGACACGGTGAGCAAGGGAATATCTTTCGTTGGACCAACTCCTGCTGGTGAAAGAGGCAAGCTTTCCAGTTCCACAGAGCTCCTCTTCATGTCATCGATCAGGCATGGGAGGTCATTGTCCCACTCTGCTCAACACTGGGGAGGCCTTGGCTAGAGTCCTGGGTCCAGTTCCAGCTGCCGCACTTTAGGAAAGATGAGGACATATTGGAGAGAGTCCTAGGGAAAGCAACGAAAATGATCTGAGGTTCAGAAAAGGAACAGTTCTTTAGAAAGAACTGGGCCTGTTGGGTCTAGAGAAGGGAAGGCTGAGGGGGGACCTGATGACAGTCTCCAAATATGTTATGAGCCGTTATAAAGAGCATCAAGTGTTCTCAATGTGCACTGAAGACAGGACAAGCAGGAATGGGCTTAATCTGCAGCAAGAGAGATTTAGGTTAGATATTAGGAAAACCTTTCTAACTCTAAGGGTAGTTGAGCTCTGGAACAGGCTTCCAGGGGAGGCTGTGGAAGCCCCGTCACTGGAGGGTTTTAAGGGCAGTTGGACAAACACCCGTCAGGGAAGGTCTAAATTTACTTGGTCCTGCCTCAGTGCAGAGGGCTGGACTAGATGCCCTCTCATAGTTCCTTCCAGACTGACCTCTCCATGATTCCCCACTTTGCTTCACAACTATGAGGTGATACACACCATGAAGCAATAACAAGGAAAACGGCTGCCTGGCTGTGCCCCAGAGTACCCAGAAAGCATCACCAAGCATCTGTTTCAGTCTACCAAACCCACATTCTGCAGCCATCCTGCAGCTGCCCAGACAAAAGCTAAACCTCTCCTTGCTGCTCTCCAGGTGTCCAGTGAAGGGTTCCACAAACCAGGGAACAAAGAGTAGGCCAGGTGTCACGGAATCACCGGGCGATGCTCTGGAACTACTTCCTATGAAGCCAACCAGGACTCTGGGGGAGCCTCCTCTCTCTGAGCAGATTGTCTCCAGGGCAAGAAGCTTACACAGCTTCGACCTTCTTGGGTCTGATGTCGGAGCATTCAGCATCCCCTTTTCACACCATGCGCTTCCCTCAACAAGTCCGCACAGGCGGGGCTCCCGGGGAAGTCAGAGGTCCCTACACCCCAACTCTGCAGTCAGACGTGACTCTCAGCCAGCTGCTAAAAAAGAAGGTTTATTAGACGGCAGGAACTTGGTCTAAAACAGAGCTTGTAGGTATAGAGAACAGGACCCCTCAGTCAGTTCCATCTTGGGGGTTAGGGATCCCAGACCCCGGTTCTGGGTCTCCCTCCGTTTCCCCAGCCAGCTCTAAACTGAAACTCTCCAGCCCCTCCTCTGGCCTTTGTCTCTTTTTCCGGGCCAAAGGAGTCACCTGGTCACACCCCTCTCCTGGGTCTCAGGTTACACAGGTGCAAATAGCTGGGCAGTCTCACCTGTCCCACGGGCCTCAGCAAAATCACACACCCAATTTCCCACCACCTAAGTATTGGTTCAGTACACAGGGAAACTAGGGTACACACAGTATATAGGACAGTAAGACTCAGATGCAACATAACAAGATGAATAAAACCCCACTTCATCACATCAGGTGCCCCAGAATCACCACTGGCATTGCAATTCCAGGATCTAAACTAGGAATTATGTGGGGCAGTTCTCTGGCCTATGCTATGTAGGTCAGACTAGATGATCACAATGGTCCTTTCTGGCCTTGGAATCTATGAACTCTGATTTAAATAAGCCATAGCCCTACTTGCATCTTTGGGGAAAGCTCTGTGTGCTCAAAGATGTCAGGGCCACGCACCTTCCCAGACTAGCTGCCATTCACAGCAGTGAAATATCCCTGGTGATCCACCAGCACAGTGCCACGGATTCACAGCATCTCGGTGCTACCCTGGCCTTGAAACAGGCTTACCACCTTTATTGAGCCAGAGACCCCCAAGGGGGGTCGCACTGCTCCATGCAGCCTCAGCACTGCCAAGACTAGGCCTTTGGGCTCCAGCACTCCTGGGTCTGACTGGGGTCTCTGATTAGCCCAACCGCAATCGGACCCCAGATAGGGCCTTGTCCTTCCTAGGGAGCAATGCAGAGAGCAGGGATCTGCAATGATGCTGGACAGACTTTTCAAAACCCTGTGGCTTTGATCAGTCACCCGGAATCCAGCATGCTAAAGACCTTAGGTCAGCACTGTAAAGGGAAGCATAAGACAGAGGTCCATCCTTGCTCGCTCTGTCCGAGTGAGTCTCTCTGTTCACCACAGCATCCTTAAAAGACACCCCCTTGGCAGCCCCGTTCCTTGGTTTTCAGGTTTTCACTCTCCTTCCCTGCAGAGCTTTGGAGGCAATCGCCAGCTTTCAGCTGCCCCACTTTTAGGCTCTTCCATTGTCCACACCAGGTCTTCCATGCATGGGTGGAAAGTCCAGGCAGTTCTCGTTCAGCTGCCTCATTCCAAACCCAGCCTCCACCCCATAGCTGTTATGTCCCTTGTCCTAGGGAGGAGAATAAGTCTGTCCCTAGTGGGTAACCATAAGCAGTGGGTAGGTCACCCTGAGTCAGGTGTAGGGTTCATTAGAATATGACAGAAAACTCTCACCTTCATCCCAGCTTTCACAGGCTGGAGAACTAGCAAGGTGGGACAGGGCCTCCCCTCTATTGCCTCCCTGCATTTGGGGCAGCCCATTGCTTCACATCCTTCTCTTATTTCCTGTCCTTCACCCAGGCTATATCTACACTATGGGATAATTTCGAATTAGCATAAACCGGTTTTATAAAACAGATATTGTAAAGTCGATTGCACGCAGCCACACTAGACACGTTAATTCGGCGGTGTGCATCCCTGGTCCAAGGCTAGCGTCGATTTCTGGAGCGTTGCACTGTGGGTAGCTATTCCGTAGCTATCCCATAGTTCCCACAGTCTCCCCTGCCCCTTGGAATTCTGGGTTGAGAGCGCAGTGCCTGATGGGGCAAAAATCATTGTTGTAGGTGGTTGGGTGCAGCCTCACTCCTCCCTTCGTGAAAAGCAGCAGACAACCATTTCGAACGCCTTTTTTCCTGGGTGAACTGATGCAAACGCCATAGCACAGCAAGCATGGACCCTGCTCCAATCAGTAACAGCAATCGTGACGTTGTAAACCACCTCACACGTCAGTCTATTGGTGAAACCTGACCTGCAAAGGCCAGGCGAGGAGGCAGCTACGGCAGCGCGGCAACGAGAGTGATGAGACATAGACACTGAATTTCTCCCTAACCGCGGGCCCCTGCGCTTTGGAGCTCCTGCTGGTAATGGGGCAGGTTCTACCCATTGAACGCCGATTTTGGGCGCGGGAAACACAAGCACAGACTGGTGGGACCGCATAGTTTGTGCAGGTGTGGGACGATTCGCAGTGGCTGCAAAACTTTCGCATGCGTAAGAGCACTTTCTTTGAACTTTGTGACTTGCTTTCCCCTGCCCTGAAACCATAATACCAAGATGAGAGCAGCCCTCACAGTGTGAGAAGCGAGTGGCAATAGCCCTCTGGAAGCTTGCAATGCCAGACAGCTACCGGTCAGTCGGAATCAATTTGGAGTGGGAAATCTACTGTGGGGGCTGCTGTGATGCAAGTAGCCAAAGCAATCATTAAGCTGCTGCTACGAAAGGTTGTGACTCTGGGAAACGTGCAGGTCATTAGTGGATGGCTTTGCTGCAATGGGATTCCCTAACTGTGGGGGGCGATAGATGGAACCCATATCCCTATCTTGGCACCGGAGCACCAGGGCACCCAGTACATAAACCGCAAAGGGTACTTTTCAATGGTGCTGCAAGCACTGGTGGATCACAAGGGACGTTTCACCAACATCCACGTGGATGGCCAGGAAGGGTTCATGACGCTGCGTCTTCAGGAAGCACTACTCTGTTTAAACAGGCTGCAGCAAGGAATTACTTCCCACCCCCCCCCCCCCCCCCCCCCCCCCCCCCCCCCCCCCCCCCCCCCCCCCCCCCCCCCCCCCCCCCCCCCCCCC
Organism: Chelonoidis abingdonii; assembly: GCF_003597395.2. Lineage (NCBI taxonomy): Eukaryota > Metazoa > Chordata > Testudines > Testudinidae > Chelonoidis > Chelonoidis abingdonii. Next base: position 56,394,286 of record NC_133779.1, on the reverse strand, counting down.
CCCCCCCCCCCCCCCCCCCCCCCCCCCCCCCCCCCCCCCCCCCCCCCCCCCCCCCAGACCAGAAAATAACAGTTGGGGATGTTGAAATGCCTGTCGTTATCCTGGGGACCCAGCCTACCCCTTGATGCCAGGCTCATGAAGCCATACACAGGCAGCCTGGACAGTGGTCAGGAGCTGTTCAACTACAGGCTGAGCAAGTGCAGTGGATGGTGGTAGAATGTGCATTTGGCCGTTTAAAGGCGTCGCGGGCGCACATTACTGACTCGCTCAGACCTCAGCCAAACCAATGTCCCCTTTTGTTATTGCTGCTTGCTGTGTGCTCCACAATCTCTGTGAGAGTAAGGGGGAGACCTTTATGGCGAGGTGGGAGGCTGAGGCAAATCACCTGGGCCGCTGATTACGCGCAGCCAGACACCAGGGCGATTAGAAGAGCACACCACAGGAAGCGGTGCGCATCAGAGAAGCTTTGAAACGAGTTTCATCACGGGCCAGAGTACGGTGTGACTGCTGTGTTTGTTTCCCTTCATGAACCCCCCCCCTTTATTGACTCCTTCCTGTAAGCAACCACCCTCCCCTTTGATTACAGCTTGCTTAAGGAAATAAAGTCACTATCATTTAAAAATCATGTATTCTTTATTCCCTGTAAAAATTCGATTATGCTTTTAATTCTTTATTAAAAAGAGAGCAGAGAATTACAAGGTATCCCGGGGATGTGGTTTGGGAGGAGGATAGGAGGGAAGGAAAAGGCCATTAAGCACATTTCAATGTAATGACAGCCTTTTGGTTGGACTGTCCACAGGGGGTGGAGTGGGCGGGTGCAAAGCCTTCCCCCACGTGTTCTTACACGTCTGGGTGAGGAAGATATGGAACATGGTGAGTACTGAGGGTGGTTAAACAGGGGCTGCAGCGGCACTCTGTGACCCGCTGCTCTTCCTGAAGATCCACCAGACGTCGGAGGATATCAGTTTGATCACGCAGCAGCTCCAGCGTTGCATCCGCCACCGCTGATCTTCCTGCCTACACCTCTGATCTCCTGAGCATCTCTCTGAGCGTCCTCCTCCTCCGTTGTCCCTCCTGTCCTCATGTTCACTGGCATCTTCCTGTACTTTGCTACCACGTCCTTCCACTCATTCAGATGAGCTCTTTCATTGCAGGGTTACTTCCATGATTTCAGAGAACATTTCATCTCGCGTCCTCTTCTTCCTCCTGCCTTATCTGAGCTAGCCTTCGGGATGGAGTAGGGAGGCTTGAAAAATGTGCAGCTGCATGAGGGAGGGAAAAACAGGGAGAGAAGTATTTAAAAAGATACATTTTACAGAACAATGGTTATACTCTTCACAGTGAACAACACTATTCACCTTACATAGCACATGTGATTTCACTACAAGGTCGCATTTTGCATCTTTAATATTGAGTGCCTGCGGCTGTGCTCTGGTGTTACAGATCTCACAGACGCAGGTCCGGGCATCAGATTCAGCTTGCATGTGCGGCCATGGTAAGGCTTTGTCTTTTGGCTTCTCCAGCCTTCATATACACAGTGCCCTCTGATGCTTTTTTCCTGTTAACAAGCAGCAGCAGATGCCAACCCCCCCCCCCCAATCCAATTCTCTGGGATTGCTTTACCCTCCCCCACCGCATGGCTGGTATCATGGGAAGATCACTGCTAATCACCCCCTTTCCCCCCCCCCCACCGCGTGGCTGGTAGCTGGGAAGATTCCTGCTGGCCAAAATGCAAAAAAAGCTCAGCGCTATCTTCCTCCCCTCCCCCCGCTTGCTACTGTGCAAGGAAGGATTTCTTTTAAGCAACAGCCCAGTAGGAAAATGGCCATCTCTGTCCCCTTAATTAAATTCCTGAATTTCAACAGGTTACCATGAACGATATCACTCTGCTGAGGATAACACAGCGAGATAAAGAACGGATGTTTCTTGAATGCCAGCAATCACCAGGGACCATACGCAGCTATGCTTTGTCATGCAATGATACCCGATTACTTGCTACATGCATGGCGTGGTAAAGTGTCCTACCATGGTGGACGGAACAAGGCTGCCTTGCCCAGAAACCTTCTGCAAAGGCTTTTGGAGTACCTCCAGGAGAGCTTCATGGAGATGTCCCTGGAGGATTTCTGCTCCATCCCAGACATGTTAACAGACTTTTCCAGTAACTTTACTGGCGCGAATGCATCCCAAGCCCCCATGGCAAATCAATCATTTAAAAAATGCTTGCTTTTAAACCATGTTTTATATTTACAAAAGGTACACTCACCAGAGGTCGCTTCCATGGCTTCATGTCTGGGCTGCGGATAGTGGCTTGGGAGGGCTGAGAGGTAATTCTGTCAGGGTCACAAAAAGCTCCTGGCTGTTGGGGCTAACGGAGTGCTGTGTGCTCTCTGCAAGTCCTCTTCCTCCTCCTCCTCCTCATCTTCCCCCTCCGCAGAATCATCAGCCATGGTTGAGATTATAACCCCCACCTCGGAATCCACAGACAAGGGGCGGGGTTGTGGTGGCGCAGCCCCCTAAAATTGCATGCAGCTCAGCGTAGAAGCAGCATGTTTTCGGCCCTGACCCAGATCTTCCATTTGCTTCTTTGGTTTTCTGGTAGGCTTGTCTGAACTCCTTAACTTTCACTCTGCACTGCGCTGAGTCCCTGGTGTGGCCTTTTCCCATCATAGCCTTGGAAATTTTTTCAAATATTTTTTCATTTCTTCTCGAACGGAGTTCTGTTAGCACTGAATCCTCTCCCCATATAGCGATCAGATCCAGTACTTCTCATGCGGTCCACGCTGGTGCTTTTTTTCGATTCTCAGGAGACTGCATTGTTACCTGTGCTGATGAGCTCTGCGTGCTCACCTGTGCTGATCAGAACTCCACGCTGGCCAAACAGGAAATGCAATTCAAAAGTTCGTGAGGCTTTTCCTGTCTACCTGGCCAGTGCCTCTGAGTTCAGATTGCTGTCCAGAGTCGTCACAGTGGTGCACTGTGGGATACCGCCCGGAGGCCAATAACGTCGATTTGTGTCCACACTAACCCTAATCCCATATGTTAATATCGATTTTAGCGTTACTCCTCTCGTTGGGGAGGAGTACAGAAATCGATTTAAAGAGCCCTTTAAGTCGATATAAAGAGCATTGTAGCATGGACGGGTATAGCGTTAAATAGATTTAACGCTGTTAAAATCGGTTTAACAGCATAGTGTAGACCAGGCCCCAGAGTCACAAGTCCACACAGCCAGAGACGGCCTTGCCCACCTGGAGGGCAATGCTGTGAATGCTGTGGATGTGCCAGTCCCAAATCGATTGCACCTCAATCAGTAGCCATCCACCAGTGCAAGCTCCTGGAGCGCAGTGTTTCAGCACTGCCTAAGCAGCTCTCTGGGCGGGAGGGCTGGGATGAGCATAGCCCACAGACACCGTAGCGTGGCCTCCCCCTGTAGGAGGGGGGAATTTTTGATAGCCTAGAGCCCAGTAACAAGCTTAGACCACTGCCCACAGCTGGACTACCAATTGTTATACTAATGGCTAAAGCAGCTAGACAGGCCATTTCTGAAACTTTAGCACAGGGGTCGGCAACCTTTCAGAAGTGCTGTGCCGAGTCTTCATTTATTCACTCTGATTTAAGGTTTCTCCTGCCAGTCATACATTTCAACGTTTTTAGAAGGTCTCATTCTATACATCTATAATATAGAACTAAACTATTGTTGTAAAGTAAATAAGGTTTTTAAAATGTTTAAGAAGCTTCATTTAAAATTAAATTAAAATGCAGAGCCTCTCGGACTGGTGGCCAGGACCCGAGCAGTGTGAGTGCCGCTGAAAATCAGTTCGCGTGCTGCCTTCAGCACCCGTTCCATAGGTTACCTACCCCTGCTTTAGCACAACTAATAGACCAGGAGGGGAGGGGGAAGTGAGTGGGCACAAGGCATAAACATGCCCCTGTGCCCTCCTGACTGGAGGTATTTTCCCGAAGCATCCAGTTGTGCAAGATGGGAAGTCTGGCAATAGTTAGCTATTGCTATATGAAGTCCAGCTGGTTAACTGATGGGAAATGCCCTGCCTGACGGGCTGGAAAACTCCACACTTAACTTATTCTGCTCAGCAGGGGTTTTTTTTAAAATGATCAAGCTAAGTGATACTAACAAATTGGGTATAAAAAGAGGAAGAGATCTGAACTGGTTAGACAATTGAACTCTTGGACATTTCTTGGACACCTCTCAAGTCCCCCTGCAGACAGAAGGCTGGCCGCTAGATGTCTACAAATATCCACTCAAGACCTCCTCAAGATCTTGGGTAAATATTAATCTGGGGTTAATTTGGGGTGCTCTGCTAACCTGTTGCAGATGTACGTAAGGGCTGGAGGCTAAATCAAGTAGAAGCTTTGATTGACAGCTCTTTTGTTTGCCTGCTTGCATCAACTATCAGCCAGACGAACCGTGTCCCCATTGATTTATTTCCTGCCACTGCTTTGCAAAGAGAAAAGTTACCAAGAACTTTGAGTTCAGCAAAACCCCAGGTAACACCTCAGCCAAAAATCCTGTGTCTGCTGGTGCGTCATGCGCCATTCCAAACACTCAGTTGCTCATCTCGCAGGCCCATGTGGGACTGGTCAGTGGGCATCCTGTCTCTAAAACTAGCATGTGGACTTTGCACCACTCTACTGGACCCATGCTTCTGATGGTGAGAGGCCAGATAGAACAAATAATTGGTATGAGCCTCACGAATATTGAAGACAAGTCAATAGGGTGATGCTGCTGCGAAAAAAAAATGGTCATTCTGGGCTTGCTCCTAGGAGACAAGGAGTGAGGGCAGCTGAGGTAGGCTGCTTGGAGAGGCAGCCACAGCTGTGACTACACCCTATCAGGCCACAGCTGGCCCTGATATAGGGGCTAAGGCAGGAGCTGGGTCAGTCTCACTCCAGCCTTGAAGTGAGAAGGACCTCACTGCCTGGGAGTTCATGGTACCTGGAGCAGGGCAAGGGGAGCTCCAGCCCAGCAGCTTCCCCAGGCTGAGACCTTCTCAAAGGCCTAGGGAGATACTGGGGCTGCAGAGAAAGGCAGCTTGTCTAACCCCCTTGCCAGTGATGAGTGGCCATCACAGACTGCAGTTTGCCCCAGTGAGGGGGGGCTAGATGATGACTGGCAGTAGCCACTGAGGCAAGGTGGGCATGGGGGAGGGGGTTCACCTGGGAGGGGAAGCCCAGAGTTATGGGGTACTGCTGTGGGGGCAGAACCCCAAGGTAAGGGGCACTGAGGTCCAGGAGGGACATGGTGTTGTGAGGCAGGAGAGACCCTGGCCAGCAGGAGGTGCTCTGTGCTGGAATTGAGCTAATTCCTGGATGACCAGCAGGAGGTGCTGTGCCGGTGAGTCAGTGACCTGCTACAGGGCTGTTGTGACAAACTGTGGGTGTCATGCTGTCCTGCAGTGGCTCATGAGCATGGGAACCAACCTCAGGGCAGACTGTTAGGAACCAGGGAACAAACCCCAAACTGACAGTGAGATCTATACTTTGATTTCACCAACCAGCTCGCAACTACAAACTCCTCAGGCACTATGACAGCTGGACCATGGAGTCACAGCTGCCAGACCCCTTGGGTATTCCCACAGGCATAGTGTGACTGCTATGTTTGGGGTGGGGGTGAAGTAAGCACACATACACACACATGCATGCTGAAGCCAGACCTCTTGGTTCACTGGCTCTCTCCCCCTGCCTCCAGTGTACCTGGGCTGCTGGTGCTGGGGGAGACAGAACAGTGAACAGGGAGCCTCAGCTGCTGGTGCTGACCACTGCGCCACTGGCTCCTGCAGTGATGTCACTGCTCTGGGGCTGCTGCTGCTGCCAAGGGAATGCCACATGCTGGGGTCCTACTTCCCCCCTGGCGCTGCCCAGTCCCATGTTCCCTTGTCTTCCCCATCCCCTCCCCCATCCTGTCCTCTTGCCTCCCTTCCCCACTGTCTCTTCTCCTTACCCCACCCCCTTGCTCTGCCCCACTCCCATGGGCACTCATGGTTGTAGAGTAAACAAGTGGTCATTAGGACCCAGGAGGCAGCCTCCAGTGGCTGAGGCAGGACCCAGAGCAGACGGGAAAAACAGCTCGGTCTGCTCCCCACAAGCCAAAACGTATTGAGGGGGCTGCAGCATGGGAATGACAAAGCCGCTGCCTCTCCCCAATCCCTGGGTGAGCCGAGCAAGCTCCGCAGGCAGCTCAGTGCTCACAGAAATGGGGGGAGTGACATGTGACCCCCTCATGCTTTGCTTCTGTTTGGGGGGGCAATGCCCCTCCCTATCTCCTCAAACTATGTCTATAGGTATTCTGGTCCATCTTGTCACCTAGCAAGTTTGCCATTGTGATAGATGGTTCCTGTCACCAAAAATCATAGGAATATTCAGGTTACTCCCAGTCCCAAAGGACCAGTCACTTACCCCAGGTCAATTGCACTTTAGATCTCCCACCAAAGACAACGCTTATAGCCAAGTCTATAACACACTTTCTAAAGGAAAAAGAAATAAGACAGTTATTTCCAAGGATAACACAGGTAAATACATACACACACATATTAGTTTTAAGTTTTTTTCAAAAGGTGACAGCAGCTTCTATAATAAGCAAGCACCATATGCCCCTTAGAGCTAACCCAGGCTAAGCACTCAGGATTTCTTGCTTATGCCTAGAAAACCCCTGAGAGATGAAGGGAAAATGGGGAAATTCCAACCCAATTTCAAACCAAAAAGGCTTTGGGGTGGCAGGGGAATGGGAGGGTGGGGTTCCAAAGCATCCTCAGAGTGTCATCTAAAGGACAAGTCCTCCAGGAGGCTGTGAACCCGCTTGATAGCATGCTAGGAAAACAGGATGTTTGATTGCTTAGAAACTGGGCTGTACGGATCCTGAATGTGCCAGTGTGACGCTCTGCACCACAGGGCAACACCCTACACCCCCATGTTTATCTTTCTAAAAGGACAGTGTTGGATCCAGTGCAAAGTTTGTCATGTTGGGTGTTTTTGGAAGGCTCATGATGCACTTAGCATGGTTGTTATAGTGATGTTATAGTAAGTTTATAATTTCATGTGTATAGTTATGAGGCTGAAAACGTATCCTCATGGCTTAAAGTGAGCCCATGCAAAAACTCTCCAGGAAGATCTAGGTTGGATATTAGGAAATACTATTTCACTAGGAGGGTGGTGAAGCACTGGAATGGGTTCCCTAGGGAGGTGGTGGAATCTCCTTCCTTAGAGGTTTTTAAGGCCCCGCTTGACAAAGCCCTGGCTGGGATGATTTAGTTGGTGGTGGTCCTGCACTGAGCAGGGGATTGGACTAGATACCTCCTGAGGTCTCTTCCAACCCTAATATTCTATGATTCTAACAGAGAGGCAGCTCACACCTCGTCAGGGCATGGATGGGGCAAACCCAGCCCAGCTTCATAGGAACAATGGACACTGGCTTAAGCAGCAACGAAAGAATCTGTTAGACCCTTTAGGGAGTCACCCCCCTTTCTTTGGTCAGTTTAGGACTGCGATGAGGTAATGCTCACCTGACTTGAGGGGGTGGCAAAGTCAAGAGGGAAGAAAGTACACAATAAAAGACAGAGACATTTTGCTGTGCTTTCTCTCTTCTACCTACGTCTACAGACACAAGTCCAAACAACTGAAGCACTGATTAAAGGGGAGCGCCTGACTGAAAAGTAACCAGCCAGTCTGTGGCGAAAAGGATCTAAGTTTGTAAAGACATTGAAAGTTTTTTAAAATCAGTTTAGAATGTGTTTTGCTTTTATTTCATTTGACCAAATCTGACTTGCTATGCTTTGACTTGTACTCACTTAAAATCCATCCTTATAGTTAATAAATCTGTTCGTTTACTCTACCTGGAGCAGTGCATTTGGTATGAAGTGTGTCAGAGACTCCCCTTGGGAGAATAAGCCTGGTACATATCAAATTCTTTGTTAAACTGACTAATTTATATAAGCTTGCAGCGTCTAGGGGGCATAACTGGACACAGTGAGATGGAGGTTCCTAGGGTTGTGTCTGGAACCGGAGATATTGGTTAGTTTCATTTGCTTGCAAAGAGCTGAAAGCACCTTACATGCCAGAGGCTGTATGTGAACAGTCCAGGAGTGGGGTTCTCACAGCAGAGCAGGGTAAGGCTGGTTCCCAGAGTCAAGGATTGGAGTGACCAAGCAGATTACCAGTCCGGATAACACCAGAGAGGAATTTCACTGCCACATAGCAGGGCAGCAGAGGGGATGGGAAAGATGCATTAAGATCTATGGATAACAGTCGTGGTTTCACCTGAACTCACAAGTGCCAAGCTAGTAGAGGGTTGGAGCTCACCCTGGTTCAAGTGACCCTGCTTAATGCAGTCTTGACGTAGGAAGAGATCTGTCAAAAATGGGAATTTGGGTAATGTTTTTATCATGCTGCTGCATGTCTCACTTTCCCTCGGTGCTTCGTACTGCTGTCCACTGAGTGGGAAGGGAGAGGGTCAAGGTGTTGGCCTCATGAAACCAGAATCATCAACAAATGGGACATAGCCAGTGCGTGTGAATGGAGGGTCTGGAAGAGACAGTGGAAAGCCAGTGGCTGGGACGTTCCTACTAAATGAGTAACAATCAAGAAGCAGGAAATTTCCCTCCACTGCTCATCAGGGAAGCAGACTAGAGGCTCTGAGCTGCAGAAGGAAGGGGAAAGGTCTCTGGTGCCTGGGGAAAGAACTGAGCTGGTAGATATACAGGGGTTCTACCTGGAAGATGGAGAGGAGTCAGAGACAGGAAGCAAAGATGATTCCTGCTGCAGCCTGGTACAAGAGTCTGGAGAGAAAAGTAGATAGAAATCTGGCTAGATCATCGGGCTCAACAGGTAGTGATCAACAGCTCAATGGATAGTTGGCAGCCACTATCAAGCAGAGTGCCCCAGGGGTCGGTCCTGGGACCGATTTTGTTCAACAGTTTTATTAATGATCTGGATGATGGGATGGATTGCACCCCCAGCAAGTTTGCAGATGACACTAAGCTGGGGGAAGAGGTAGATACGCTGGAGGGTAGGGATAGGGTTCAAAGTGACCTAGACAAATTGCAGGATTGGACCAAAAGAAATGTGATGAGGTTCAGTAAGGACAAGGGCAGAGTCTTGCACTTAGGACAGAAGAATCCCATGTACACTACAGGCTGGGGACCAACTGGCTAAGCAGCAGTTCCACAGGAAAGGACCTGGGGATGACAGTGGATGAGAAGCTGGATATGTCAGCAGTGTGTCCTTATTGCCAAGAGGGCTAATGGCATGTTGGGCTGCATTAGTAAGAGCACTGCGAGCAGATTGAGGGACGTGATTATTCCCCTCTATTCGACACTGGTGAGGCTATATCTGGAGTATTGCATCCAGGGTTGGGCCCCCTGCTACAGAAAGGATGTGGACAAATTGGAGAGAGTCCAGTGGAGGGCAACAGAAATGATTAGGGGGCTGGAGCACATGACTTATGAGGAGAGGCTGAGAGAACTGGGGTTATTTAGTCTGCGGAAGAGAAGAGTGAGGGGGGATTTGATAGCAGCCTTCAACTAACTGAAAGGTGATTCCAAAGAGATTAGACCTCAGAGGGATAGCTTGAGCATTACTTTGCTAAACCCAGGGTTGTGAGCCCTAATCTTTAAGGGGGGCACTTAGGGATCTGGAGCAAAAATCAGTATGTGGTTGTGCTAATGAAGGCAGGAGGCTGGACTCCATGACCTTTTTGGGGTCCCTTCCAGTTCTAAGAGATAGGTATGTCTATGATGTTCTCAGTGGTGGCAGATGACAACAATCATCAATGGTCTCAAGATGCAGTGGTGGGGTGTCTAGGTTGGATATTAGGAAACACTATTTCACTAGGAGGGTGGTGAAGCACTGGAAGGGGTTCCCTAGGGAGGTGGTGGAATCTCCATCCTTAGAGGTTTTTAAGGTCTGGCTCGACAAAGCCCTGGCCGGGATGATTTTCAGTTGATGTTGGTCCTACTTTGAGGAAGGGGTTGAACTAGATGACCTCCTGAGGTCTCTTCCAACCCAAATCTTCTATGATACTGGCTTCGCTGCAGGAAGCCACGTAGCAAGATGGGGTGAACTGGCCCCCATAGATCCCATCTCAGAGTCATGTAGGCCACGGGCTGCCCCTGTGGAGCTGTATGGCGGCAAACTAAAGGGGTCACCCCCCAGGTCCTGCTTCCAGGCAGGGGTGGTGTATCTGCAAGTGCTGTAGGAACAGGTGTGCCATAAAAGAGATCCCTTCACCCACCTTGTCTGTCTATTATCTGACCAACTTCTCTTACCGGTTTCAGACATGGGGGGGGGGTTCAGTCTCGGGGCATCAGACATGGGGGGTCAGTCAGTCTCAGGGGGGCAGACACAGGGGTCACACTCAAGGGGGTCAGACATGGGGAGACCATACTTGGGGGTGTCAGTCTGACCTCAGGTGGTCAGTCTAGGGGTCAGACATGGGAGGCCAGTCAGTCGCAGGGGGGTCAGACATCGGGAGTCAGATACTGGGAGGGTCAGTCTCATTGGGGTCCATCTTGGGGGGGGTCAGTCAGACACAGGGGTTCAGACACAGGGAGTGTCAGTCAGTCTCAGAGGGATCCCTCTGGGATGGGTCACACTCGGGGGCGTCAGTCAGTCTTTGGGGGTCAGTCCTTGGGGGGGGCTGAGACTCAGGGGGTCAGACACTGGGAGGGTGTCTTGGGTGTCAGACACTGGGGGAGGGTCCAGTCAAACTTGAGGGGGGGGTCAGTCTTGGGGGGGGCTGAGATTAAGGGGGTCAGACACTGGAAGGGTCAGTCTCAGGTGTCAGACACTGGGAGGGGGGGTTCAGTCAGACTTGGGGGGGTCAGTTTCAGGGCATCAGACACGGGGGTCAGTCTCAGGGGGTTCAGTCAGTTACAGTTCAGACAGGGCAGGCTCAGTCTCCTGGGGATCAGTCCGGAGGGGGGGTCAGTCAGACACTGGGGGGGTCAGTTGTGGGGGTCACACTCAAAGGGGCCACTCAGACACTGGGAGGCTGTCTCAGTCTCAGGGGGCTGAGACCAGGGGGGGTCAGACACGCAGGGGTCGGTCTTGGGGGGATCAGACACTGGGGGTAGGTCTCGTCAGGGATCAGACACTGGGGATGGGTCTAAGCGGGGATCAGACACAGGGGGTCGGTCTCGGGGGGG
>NC_133779.1:56365192-56379054 GCF_003597395.2 Chelonoidis abingdonii | reverse complement strand
GGGGGTGGGTCTCGGAGGGATCAGACACAGGGGGTCTCGGGGGGGATCAGACACCGGGGGTCTCGGGGGGGGATCAGACAACACTGGTTTCACGGCGCAGATATTGGGGTTCACACTCAGAGCCTTACAGCTCCCCCCCGCCCCCAGCGCGCAGCCACACACTCTCCGCGGCGCGTCTCGCGGGGCCGCTCCCGAGTCCCGCCCTGCGGCCCCTGCCCGGCGCAGCGAGCTTGGCAAGTCCGCCGAACCCGGCCACGGGCCCTCGAGCCCGCGGTGCCCGGCGGGCGGGCTCCCTCTGCTGGGGGCTCGTGGAACTGCTCGCTCCGGGAGCCCAGGGCGAGGCCATGGTCCGTCCTGCAGGGGGCAGCGCTCACACACACCACAGCTACATACCGCTCCCGGCTTCGGCTCTGGTGCGGAGGGGCTGGGAGCCCGGACTCCTGGGTTCTCTCCCCAGCTCTGGTTCAGGGTGGGGTCTAGTGGTTAGAGTGGGAGGTCTGGGAGCCAGGACGCCTGAGCTCTGGGAGGAGAGTGGGGTCTAGTGGTGGAGCTGGGCATTATGACTCCTGGTTCTGTTTTGAGTTCAGTGTGTGACCTTTTACCCAAGCTGCTGCTGTTTGCCTGACTCAGTTTCCCTGGGTGGATACACTCCTATGGCAGTAGCTGATGAGGGTGGACCCAGGCTTATATCCCAGGACTTTCTCCCTTTCCCAGAGTTCCTCCTTATATAGAAATCAAACTGGGGGTACCATCCTGGAGGGGGAAGGGGCGTTGGAAACCATGTGTGTCAGTCTGTCCCCATCCCCTATGTCCCTGGAGCACATACAAGGTAACAACCTCCTAGTGCTGCACCTTAAAGATCTGACTCCTGTAGCTCAATGTGGGGGTTCTGTACTATGGAGTCTCAGTTCCCCCTGTCCTATGGGGCTGGTAGCTAGCCAGGGCAGTGTTAAGACAATTGGGGACCCCTGCAGTCCCACCCCCTGTGCCATGCCTCCCCCTGGCAGCATGTGGTCACCTTCTTCCCCTCCAAAGTAAGAGCAAGGGACTGCTGTCCTCCTGCAACTGGGATGTTTGTGCTTAGGTAGGAGGTTGGGCCACCCCCTTTGTGGCCCCCCAACTCCCTGCTGGGGTAGGGCTGGCATGACCCCAAGGGCAGTGGGGTGGGAGATTGACACCCCTTTGAGATGCACAGGGAAGTTCTTGCCCCTCAAAACGATGCGCTCACGCTTAGACAGCGTTGCTGCATCAGTCACATCAGGGCAGTTCCCCCCTCTCTGAGCGATGGGCTCAGGCTGTTTGCAGATGCAGCAGTGTCACTGTATTGGTCACACATGGGGAAGCTCCCCACTTTCTCGACAATGGGTGCACACTCAGGCATTTTTTTGGCACAACCACATGGACCAGAGTCTCCATATTTTTTTCAGTGCACCTGGGAGCCTGCTGGACTCTTCATGACTCCAGGAGCTGGCACCCCAGACTGGAGGCTATAATGCCTATGCCTTAATCCACCATGGCACCTGCTGGTCTTGACATACGCTGATCCCTGAGAATGCTGGACCTGTCCAAGGAGTATAGACTGCGCCCCAAGTAGGATAGCGGGGGTGGGGGGTTAGAACCCTAGTTAATCACTGCACTGAAGTAATCTATTTCCTGAACACAGCATTTCCCAACTGTCCTTGGCCCATTTTTGTCCACTCCCCAGCCTTGTTACATTGTGCTGGGTGCAGTGCTCTGTCCCAGACAGGGCTGCTTCTCAGGGGCAGCATGCTTCCTATTCAGCCCCTTAGACATGTTAAAGACTCAATTATCAGTGCTCCCCTGTGAAGGAGAGAAGTGATTTTATAGCCTAGGAAACAGAGGCGTGGAGAAGGGAAGTGAATTGCAAAAGGCCTGCGAGGGAGACAGTGGTACAACTAGCACCCAAATCCAGGTGTTCTGACTCCCAGCCCCCCCTGCTTTAACCACCATACCCCACTCCCCTTCCAGGGCTAGAACCTGGGAGTCATAGCTCCTAGCCCCCCCTAGAACCACCAGACCCATGGATAGAACCCAAGACGCCCAGCCCCCCCTGCTCTAACCACTAGACCTCACTCCTCTCCCAGAAGAGTGCTAGAACCCAGACTCTGTAATTTTTTTGGCCTGTAGACAATTCACCCTTCTCTCCCGACATCTCCCAGCTGGTGTCTGCAGGGACATCCGGGTTGTGGTGTCGCTGGGTCCCAAGGACTGGGTTGGGTGGTGTCGGCGCCTATTGTTATCTGGTCGCTGGCGGGGGGTGGGGGGAACATTTGTGTCCTCTCAGGTTCTCTTGCTCCCTTGCTCATGATAATTGAGGCTACAAAGGAATTAACTCAGGATCTTTTTGTTCTATTAAACAATAGGTAACTCATAACCACCATCCCCCACAACCCCTCCTCCCCTGAGGGACCTCTGCCCCTTTTGCATGATCCAATCTCCTGCTTTGGAACAATGTGTTCCAGAAAGAAGGATCTTAAAGCACTCTGCAGGGAGCACCCACCCAGCACTAAGATGCAGCCACCTGTGGGGCAAGGCAGCTAGATAGTAGCCACACAGTAATACCACATGGGGATGGCTCGTTTGGTGCTGAAATGCAGCCACTTCTGGGGTGGGGCAGCTGGGGAACAGCCACACAGCAGCAGTGCATGGAGAGGACTCATGCAGGGCTCAGATTCAGCCATCTCTACGGTGTAACAGCTGCGCCATAATTTAGGACGTGACATGAAAGGGAACCCTGCATCTAATCCAATCGTGAGGGGTAGTTTTTAACAGATGGACTGGGTATGAATTTAACCAGGACTATGGCTGGTCTGAGAACACAGATTCCATTTTACAAAGAGTTTTAACAGGGGTTTCAAAATTATTTTTTCTTCCTCGGCAGGACAAAAAAACCCAAGATTGTTCAAAAAGTTCACGAGGGGATTGAGAAAGCTGCATCCCAGCATAGTCAATACCCCGGTGGTTTACCTCATCTATGGACTAGAGCAGGGGTTCTCAAACTGGGGCTCGGGACCCCTCAGGGGGCCCTGGGGTTATTACAGGGGAGGTCACAAGCTGTCAGCCTCCACCCTAAACCCCGCTTTGCTCCCAGCATTTATAATGGTGTTAAATATATTTAAAAAGTGTTTTTAATGTATAAGGGGGGGGTCACACTCAGAGGCTTGATGTGTGAAAGAAGTCACCAGTACAAAAGTTTGAGAACCATTGGACTAGAGAGTCAAGCACTTTCCTCACATAGGATAAAGGAGATCCAGCTTTGAAGCTTAAACCAGGTGGAGAGGGGCTTGAACCCATGTCTTTACTCCCCAGCCAAACATCCTAACCCCCTAGACTGCCAGCTAATTCAGTTGCACCTGCTTGGTGCAGAAATGTCATGCTGGCACTGAGACTCTCTGCCCTCCTGACCTGTCCCCAAAAAGTTTTCTTTTCTCTGAGTTTGCTCTTTTCCCAAAAGAAAAACGTTTACTGAAAAGTTCCTGACTAAGCAGGACACTGGGGGAATACCCTTCAGCGTCTGCAACCGGCCTGGGATCTCGATCAAGCCTGCAAGGACTTTGCTTTAAAGATCTGGCCCCAGGGCTGGCTGGGGTGGCAGGGAATGAGGAACAGGGCCTTTCCCCACTAGGGGGTGCTGTGAGTGATGAGATGAGTCCATTTATTCTGCCCGGTTTCTGGCAGGACAGTTGCCCACAGCCCAAGCCTCAGAGCCCATGTCCTTTAGCTCCCAGAAGACAGGACCAGGGTCCATATGGTTTCCCAGTGCCCAAGCCCCCCACCCCCTCCCTGCGGTTCAGATTGGTATCAATACTGGGTCGGCCTGTGCTTGCTGTGAGATGTGCAGAGACAGCCACATGCTAAGGCGCTGAGGGGCGCGGTGGGCACCGTTTCCAGGTCAGACCTAGTTGGGCCAGACAAGCTCCCCTGGGAAGGCAGCTCTTTGATCCTGACAATGCACAGAGACATGGGGCATCCACCCCTGGATTCCACATCATCAAAGAGATGGGGAGAGGGGGGCTGGGACCTAGGATTCCTGGGTTCTATCCTTGGCTCTGGGAGGGCAGTGGGATCTAGTGCGTTAGAGTGGGGAGACTGGTAGTCAGAACTCCTGGGTTCTAACCTCAGCTCTGGGAGGGGAGTGGGTTCTAGTGGTTAGAGCAGGGGGGCTGGAAGGACTCCTAGGTTCTAGCCTCAGCACACACAGGCAGAACCTCATTGCTGATGGAGTTCCCTCACCCCAGTCCTCTTGCAAGGCTCATCTGAGCAACATGTATTAAAACAGCCCAGTGGAAGGTCATACGTGGGGGGTCACAGACTGTCAGTCAGGCTGTGGGGGAAGCTGTACCCTGGAAAGCAGCAACTCTGGGAAGAACCCAGGTGTCCTGGTGGAGCCAGCTCCCCAGGCAGTGCTGTGGCTAAGAGGGTGAGCGTGACCCTGGGCTGCAGAACCAAGGGGATAGCGAGTTGGAGTTGGGGTTGAATTGGGAAGAAACTGGAGCCTGCACCCAACCCGGGGGGGGGGGGCGTGCACACTTCAAACAGAGTATTGGGAAGGGGTCAGAGAAGAGCCTCAGGAATGATCCAAGGGCTGTAAAACCTGCCCAAGAGCCAGGGACTGAAGGAGCTCAAACTAGTGTGTTTAACCCAAAGAAGACTCAGAGGGGACTAGATCCCTGTCTGTCTGACCTCCCCAGGGAGGAGGTTTCAGGGAGCAGAGGAGTCATTAACCCAACAGACAAGGGCAGAGCAAAAGTCTACAGCTGAGGGAGGGAGTCAGACACATCGAGACTGGGAACAAGGGGCAGATTTCTCAGACGACTGCCTCAGGGAAAGGGAAGAGTCTCTGACCTTCAGAGTCTTTCCATGGTGATCAGGCACCTCTCTCAAAGCTGCGCTCTAGCTCAAGCATCAGGTCTGGGCTGGAGGCCAGGATCCCTGGGGGAGGTTCTCAGCCTGGGCCAGGCAGGAGAGACGAGTGGGTGGGCTCAACAGTCCCTCGTCGCCTTGGGTTCTATTAATCTGTTCACTCCTGTATTAGGTGTAGTTAGTGGTAGGGTGGATAACTCCCAGCTGGTACAAGAGCCCTGTTGTGCCAAGCCGAGCCCAGATACACAAAAGACAGACCCTGCTCTAAAGAGCTTACAGGCTAATGCAGTCAGCCGCACACATTTCAGGATTGTGCCCCCCTTACACCTGTCCATGCCTCCCTGCCTCCTGGGGTCGGGAGCAGGGCCACAGCTCCCGGAAGGAGGGATCACAGACAGTGGTAAAGGAGCTGGGGTGGGGCTGCAGCTTGGGGGGAGGGCTGGGACTGGGGCCAGGCGCAGAGCCGCAGCCACTCCGTGGTTGGGGACTGAGGCTGGGGGTGGGCCCAGGGCCAGAACAGAACCGGAAGCAGAGCAGGGCTGAGTAGCACTCCATCCCCACCCCCTGATTGGCCCAGGCCCTGCTGCACCTCCCCAAATGTTCCTCCATGGCCTCCTAGGATCTCTGGTCTCGTGAATTAATCTAATTAATGGGTTTTCCCTATAACCCTCTTGTGACATAAGGAGGTGTTGTCGTCTCCATTTTACAGATGGGAAAATTGAGGCACAGAGAAATTAAGCAACCTGCCCCTGATGCAAGTTAGTGGTAGAGCCAGGCCTTGAATACAAGAGTCGTGACTCCCCTCCTCTTCCCAAACTAGGAATAGAACCCTGTAGTCCTGGCTCCCATTTCCCTGCCCCTGTCTCTAACCACTAGACTACATCATAGAAGAGACCATCCTCAACATCTTTACCTTTGTCCAAATTCTGCACAGAACCACAGCATGATGTTAAACTATTGTCTTTGGAAAGACACAGCATGTCCTCTACTATCCTCGTGTGGCTGGAATTCTGTGCAGTCAGAATGTATTGGCAAATATCCCCAGACTCACACCAGTGAGTTTCAGCTGTACCTTGGAAACTGTCTCTCTATCTCACTAACCACTTATATGGCCACCATCAGCATCCCAGCTCAGTACCTCACAATCGTTAATAGATTTTCTCCCCATGGCCCTACTGTCAGGTAGGGAAACTGAGACACGGTGTGGGGCAGTAACTTGCTCAGGGTCACCCAGGGAGTTCATGGCAGAGCCAGGAAAATAACTCCGGTGTCCTGAGTCCCAGCCCAGAGTCTAAGCCAAGGTGCCCCTTCCCTGCCTCCCAGGGCACAAAGCTCTAGCCAGAGGTGTACAGAAAAAACCCAAATTGTGCTTCACAATCTAAGTTCCCGCTAAACAAAATTATACAATGGTCTAGCTGTCATGGTTGCAAAAAAGCCTTGAAAATGTGATGGAAGTGTAACCAACGCAGTACTACTGCCTGAGTTTGCAGAGAGCCTGAATCAATTGCTCTGATAGCGCGTCGCTGTACCAAATGCAACAGATGCAGTGACACAGATTGGAACTGGCTCCCTCAGAAGGCCCCACATCCCATTCCTGACCCAGTTAGTTTCCCTCTTGCCCGTATCAAGTTAAGCAAAATCAATATTACATCATAGATGTCTTAAAAGAACATGACCAAGGGTGCAAAGTCAAGCACTCCAAAGGTAGGAAATGTCAGAGTTAATGCTGTCTGTGCAACCTCAATTTAGGCACCTGCATTGTGAGACAGTCTCTGATTACAAGTTCACATATGCTATTGTTTCCAGAAGATGCCAGCCTTGTGCTAATGAAGTAACTGATAGTAGTAGTAGGTTGTTATGCTCTGTGCAGACCAGCCACTAGAGGTGGCTGAGACACACACTTTTCCAATAGGTTTCATAGAACATTAGGGGGTGGAAGAGACCTCAGGAGGCCATCTAGTCCAACCTGCTCAAAACAGGGCCAATTCCCAGACAAATTTTTGCCCTAGATCCCTAAGTGGCCCCCTGAAGTATTGAATTCACAACCCTAGGTTTAAGCAGGCCAACGCTCAGACCACTGAGGGATCCCTCCCCCACAAACAGCGGCTGACAGCCGAGGACTGATGAGACTCAGAGCACTTCAGTTCCATTGTAGGCTTTGGAGAGGAGCATGTTCTTGTGGTCACAGCCCCTTTTGTCCATTTCTCCTCAATCCTGACCCCTTCTGCCCCACCCAGCCAGTCCCTTCCCCCATCCTGTCTCCTCCCCACCCCCAGCTCCTTGTCCTAGGGTACATCTACACTACCTGCTGATCCGGCAGGTAGTGATTGTTCTATCGGGGATCAATTTATCACATCTAATCAATCCCTGATCACTCTGCCGTCGACTCCAGAACTCCACCGCACGTGAGAAGGAGAAGTGGGATCAATGGAGGAGCGGCAGTGGTCGACTCGCCGCCGTCCTCATGGCCAGGTAAATCGACCTAAGATACGCCAATTTTAGCTACGCTGTTTGCATAGCTGAAGTTGCACATCTTAGGTCGACACCCCCACCCCCACCAAGGGGAGACCAAGCGCTAGTCTCTCCTCATCTCAGGCTCCTTGTCCAGCCAGTCCTAGTCTCTCCCTCTAGGTGCCGCCTTCCAAGTTCCAATCTTCATCCCCTGGCTCCCAATCTTCCCTACAAGTCTTCTTGTCCCAGGCTTCTCCCACACCTGAGATCCAGCTGTTGTCTCCTCTCCATTCAAGTCCAGCTACTCCCTCGTCCATGCTACCTGGGTCCAGCAACGGGGCACTGGCAGCATGGGAGAAACACCGTCACTGCTGCCTGTTCCACTTCCACAGCATGTGGAGGAGCAATGCCAGGGAAAGTCCAGCTGAGACCCAGCAGCCCTAGGCTGGAGCATTCCCCATTCCGCAGGGATGTGCAGACCAAGCAATGTAGGAGCCGTAGGCTGGAGCATGCTCAGTGCAGATGGAATCACTGGCTAATTTAGCTGCCAGCTCTATTGAGCACATGAGAACTGAGAGTTTCATTTTTGGCCAAATTCTGGCAGATTTTCACAAACCCAGGAAAAGGCATATCCCTGACACCAGAGGGACCACCCTCTTCCAAATTTCCAGTCTCTGCTCCAAAGCACTGATGTGCTAGAGCTACTCAAGGCAACAGTTGTAAAAAAAAAAAAAAATTAACGCAGGCAAAACAAAGTTAGGATTACCAGATGTCCCAATTTTATAGGGACGGTCCAGATTTTTGGGTCTTTTTCTTATATAGGCTCCTATTGCCCCCATCCCATCCTGATTTTTCACAATTGCTGTCTGGTCACCCTAAACAAAATGTTCACCCTTAACATTGAAAATGGCTAAATTGTTTATGCTGAAACTTTAAAAACAAAATCAAAAACAAAACAAAATCCAGCATGGAAGATTTTAGCCAAATGGATAAAATTTAGCAAAGTTACAAGCAGCTGAAAATAGGCTGTTATAATGGGACATGCCAGGCAACATTAACTAAAGCAGTGCTACTAGCAATGCTTATAATAAAGTAGGTTTAATTTAGATTAAGTATGTCCACACCACATTTTGTAGCCTTTTAAGTAAATTGATTTAAATCTGATTTAAAGTTAAAACAGTGCAACCATGAATATAAACAAGACATCCATCCTTTGTCAGCCATCACTGTTTAGATTTTGAGCTCAGGGGCACAGCAACTATCTCTCACTGGTGTCTGGGCAGCACTCAGCACAATGGGGCCCTGATTTCAGTTACTGTTTTTCTGTGCAGTATCTGACACAATAAGGCCCCGATCTCAGCTGGCAACCTTCTGGGGGATACTGTAAAAGAAATATTAATAAGTAAATACATCTTGGGAAAGCCAAAAAAGTATTTGAAAAACAGCTAGCCAAAGACTCAAAAAGTAAAAGCAAAAACATTTTTAAGTACATCAGAAACAGGAAGCCTGGTAAACAGCCAGTGGGGCCACTAGGGGATCAAGATGCTAAAGGAGCATTCAAGGACGATAAGGCCATTGCACAGAAACTAAATGAATTCTTTGCATCTGTCTTCACAGCTGAGGATGTGAGGGAGATTCCCAAACTTGAGCCATTTTTTAGGTGACAAATTTGAGGAACTGTCTCAGATTGAGGGTCATTAGAGGAGATTTTGGAACAAATTGATAAACTAAATAGTAATAAATCACCAGGACCAGATGGTATTCACCCAAGAGTTCTGAAAGAATTCAAATGTGAAATTGCAGAACTGCTAACTGTAGTTTGTAACCTATCATTTAAATCAACTTCTGTACCAGATGACTGGAGGATAGCTAATGTGACACTGATTTTTAAAAAGGGCTCCAGAGGTGATCCTTGCAATTATCTGCTAATTAGTATAGAACAAAATTATCAGACACATAGATGAACATGATTTGTTGGAGAAGAGTCAACATGTTTTCTGTAAAGGGAAATCATGCCTCACCAATCTACTATAATTCTTTGTGGGGGTCAACAAGCATGTGGACAAGGGAGATCCAGTGGATATAGTGTACTTGGATTTTCAGAAAGCCTGTGACAAGGTCCCTCACCCAAAGGCTCTTAAGCAAAGTAAGCTGTCATGGGATAAGAGGGAAGGTTCTCTCATGGATCAGGAACTGGTTAAAAGATAGGAAACAAAGGGTAGGAATAAATGGTCAGTTTTCAGAATGGTCACTATTCATAAATAGTGGTGTGCTGGGACCAGTCCTATTTAACATATTCATAAATGATCTGAAAAAATGGGTAAACAGTGAAGAGGCAAATTTGCAGGTGATACAAAACTACTCAAGATAGTTAAGATCCAGACAGACTGCGAAGAGCTTCAAAAGGCTCTTCCAAAATTGGGCGACTGGGCAACAAAATGGCAGATGAAATTCAATGTTGATAAATGCAAAGTAACGCACATTGGAAAACATAATCCCAACTATACATATAAAATGATGGGGTCTAAATTAGCTGTTACCACTCGAGAGAGATCTTGGAGTCATTGTGGATAGTTCTCTGAAAACATCCATGCAATGTGCAGTGGCAGTCAAAAAAGCAAACAGAATGTTAGGAATCATTAAGAAAGGGATAGATAATAAGACAGAAAATATCATATTGCCTCTATATAAATCTATGGTATGCCCATATCTTGAATACTGCATGCAGTTGTGGTCCCTCATCTCAAAAAAGATATATTGGGATTGGAAAAGGTTCAGAAAAGGGCAACAAAAATTATTAGGGTTATGGAACAGCTTCCATATGAGGAGAGATTAATAAGACTGGGACTTTTCAGCTTGGAAAAGAGACAACTAAAGGGTGATGTGATTGAGGTCTATAAAATCATGACTGATATGAAGACAGTAAATAGGGAAGTGTCATTTACTGTCTCATAACATAAGAACTAGGGGTCACCAAATGAAATTAATAGGCAGCAGGTTTAAAACAAACAAAAGGAAGTATTTCTTCACAAAACACACAGTCAACCTGTGGAACTCCTTGCCAGAGGATGTTGTGAAGGCTATAACAGGGTTCAAAAAGGAACTAAATCAGTTCATGGAGGATGGGTCCATCAATGGCTATTGGCTATTAGGGATGGTGCCCCTAGCCTCTGTTTGCCATAAGCTGGGAATGGGTGACAGGGAATGGATCACTTGATGTTCACCTGTTCTGTCCATTCCTACTGGGGCACTTGGCATTGGCCAGTGTTGGAAGACAGGATACTGGGCTAGAAGAACCTTTGGTCTGACCCAGTATGGCCATTCTTATGTTCTTATCTGTATTGCAATGTTTTGATGCACAAATCCCCAGCCTGGAAAAAAAAACTTTCAACCAGCATTTTCTGGCTCAGTTTTGTGTTTTTATACAATCAAACTTTTCACTAATAAACAGAGAGCATTGCGTCCTGGAAAATGATTAAGTCCCAGCTGTTCCTTTGCTCAGCAATTATCAGAAGAAAAGGCAGAAGCGATAGTGTAGAGTTGACCCAATGCTGAATGGATAAAATCAGTCTGGGTAACTCCATTCTGGGTCACAGACATTCAAACAAAGCACCATATCCCACATACCACACTCCAACCAGCTGGCACTGTGTGCACATTCATGTCATAATGGGCCATGCTTTTCAGAAGGGGTTCATGATATTGACAACAGCCTGATATCTGCTCCCAGATCTGGAGGGGAGTTGGGTCTACAGGGTCAGAGCAGGGGGAGCTGGGAGTCAGGACTCCTGGGTTATATCCCTAGCTGTGGAAGAGGAGTGGGGTGTAGTGCTTAGCACTGAGACCTGAGAATCAAGACTCCTGGCTTCTATTCTCAGTTCTGCTATTAGAAACATCTCCGGAGCAGGATTTAACTGTCACCTGAGATCAGGGCCCTATTGTGCCAGATGCTGCACAAACACAACAAGAGACAGTCCTTGCCACAGTTGAGATCAGGTCCCCATTGTACCAGGTGCTGCACAGACACACGAGAGGCAGTCCCTGCTCCAAAAGCTCACAATATAGATAGACAAAGGAGGCAGGAAGTGGGACAAAGAGGGGGAGAGGCCAGCCCAAGGTCCCACAGTACATCAATGGCAAAGCCAGGAACAGAATCCAGGAGCCCTGCCCCCAATGCAGTGTCATTGCCACTAGGTCCCACTGACACCCAGTGGCAAAAGAGATTTGCCAAAAGATGAGTGCAAACCAACTTCAACCAAGGCACAATGATTCCCAACAGGCTGCTTCTCATGGTTCTACACAGTCCTAGCGCTTAATGTCCTGAGAGATGGGGCTTTCACCCCACTCGGGAGCTGATTTCCCAGCTGCCCAGAGCCCTCTTTGCTGGGAAATGGCCATTGGGTCCCAGTATGACATTCTTCTCACCTTTGTCTTCATGATGATGAGGCATTGGGCACTCTGAAAATGAATGTTAGTTGATAGGTATGGCAGAATGGCCATACAATTGATAGATAGATAGATAGAGGGGGTGTATGGGGATAGATAGATAGATAGATAGATAGATGATAGATAGATAGATAGATCCTGCACCCAGCACTAATGGCTGCCCCCATGTGGCAGCTGGCAGTACTTCAGCGCAGCACTGGGCGGGTCCCACAGGCTCTCCAGAAGGATCCAGCCCACCGTTCCCGTCTACTGAGTCTCTGAGCAGCCAATGAGCAGGCGGCACCACCCACCCTGAAAGGGACTGGGGATGAAATATTGCTGAAGGGTGCCAAGTGGGCATGTCCCTCACGCCATTGGCTGGACCCCCAGACGCGGATAGTACAAAAGCCTTACAATCCAGATGAGGTTTCAGCCAGATGGCCCTGATGAGGTAAGTCCAGTCACGTGGTTACAGCATGCAGGGGCGGGAGCTGGGTGCCAGGGTTCCTGGGTTCTATCCATGGCTCTGGGAGGGGAGGGGAATTGAGTGGTTAGGGCAGGGAGGGGCGGGGGGGCAGGACTCCTGGGTTCTATCCTGGGCTCTGGGAGAGGAGTGGGGTCTAGTGGTTAGAGTTGGGGCTGTCAGTCTATTTCTAGCTCTTTCTTTTCCAGTTCCCATTTTTATTGTCTCTTGTTTGTTGCAGAAATGGGGCCCATACGAACACTACTGCTCTGGGCCTGGCTCTCTCTCCTCTGTGGTGAGTTGAACTGTGGGCTAGGTACTGTATACTGGATGGAGGTTGATGCTGTATTCAGGGGGCCATATGCTATATGTGGGGGGCGGGATGGCCTGTGTATATGGGGTTATGCCATGTTCTGGTGGTAAGATCTACCAAATTCATGGCCATGAAAAATGTCATGGACTGTGAAATCTGGTCTCCTCCATGAAATCTGTCTATTTTAGGGGGGTCGCAGTATTGCCACCCTTACTTCTGTGCTGCCTTCAGAGCTGTGCAGCTGCAGAGCAGCAGCTGCTGGCCAGGCAACCAGCTCTGAAGGCAGTGCTGCTGCCAGCAGCAGCGTAGAAGTGAGAGTGGCATGATATGGGGGCATTGTCAGGGCTGGCCTTATGGATGGGTGATGTGGGCAGCCACCCAAGGCACCACGGAGGGAGGGTACTGTGGTCACCACCACCCACCCACACACACACACACACACACACATACACTGCCAGCCCAAGGCTCCTTTAACCCCGGAGGGATGGGGCCAGAGCCAGGGAGGGGCAGGGCTGGGGGCACCCCAGCCAAGGGCTCCTACTGGGCTCGAGCTGCTAGTCCTGGCTGAGGAGGGATTGGACTTCCTCTTCTCCTGCACAGGCCACTCCAGGGCCAGGTCAGACCCAACTCCAAGGACCTCCCCTGGCTGCAGGAAGCTCCGTTGCTGTTGCTGGTAGCTGTACAGAAGTAAGGGTGGCAATATGCTAGCATGCCACTCTCACAGACTCTTAAAATGCTGACCACAAAATTTACCAAAATGGAATGTGAATTTGTTAGGGCCCTAGCTGTGGGAGATGTGTTGTATGCGGGGGGGGGAAGGGGTGGATTAAGACCCTGGTAGAGCAAAGAATTTAAACACATGCTTACATTTTAGCATGTGAGTTAGTTCCACTGACTTCACTTTGACTATTCACATGTTTAAAGCTAAGTATGTACTTAAGTGCCCAGTTTGTTGAAACTTTCTAAGTTATTTTGACTAATTAAAAAGTGGTAATTCAGTTATTTTTAGCAACCAACACAAGGTGTTGTAGTAATCACCATTTCATTCATTGCAGTTGATCCGCCCTCTCAGAGAAGATACCAGTTAGCAATTTGAGCTTCCGTAATAGTCTCACACTTCACTTTAATATATATATTAAATTAAATCTCATGTCTGCACATCCCCTGTGCAGACATGAGATTTAATCCATTGTTTGTTTGTTTATAGGTTTCATATCTTTAGCACTTCCACTATATACTATATTCTGACAGTATATACTGTATACAATACCAGAGTCTTTAAGATTATCGTGCCTTTTAATGCAGATACTAATCAATGTGGGAAAT
>NC_133779.1:56278555-56364929 GCF_003597395.2 Chelonoidis abingdonii | reverse complement strand
CCCCCCCCGCCCAGCTCCCCCCCTGCCCCCCCATCCCCCTGGTCCCCCCTCAGCCGCCCTCCTGCCCCCACATCCCCCTGCCCCTTCAGTCTCCTTCCTACCCCACCACATCCCCCTGCTCCCCATTCAGCCTCCCTCCTGGCCCCCACAACACCTTGTTCCCCCCTCAGCCTCTCTCCTACCCCCCACATTCCCCTGTCCCCTATATCTCCCAGCTTTCCTCCTCTCCCCTTCAGAAAGAGGACCAAAAAATGCCACCATGGGAGCAAAAGGGGTGGTTAGAGACCAAAGAGCATCCTTTAAAAAATGGAAGTCAAATCCTAGTGAAGAAAATAGAAAAGAGCATAGACTGGCATGGCAGTAAAATTAGCCTGGCCAAAAAAAATCTGAAGAACAACTAGCAAAAGACACAAAAACTAACAGGAAAAGATCGTTTAAGTACATCAGAAGCAGAAGGCTGCCAAACAATCAGTGGGGCCAGTGGGCGACCGAGGTGCTAAAGGAGCACTCAAGGAAGACAAGGCCATTGGGGCGAAGCTAAATGAATTCTTTGCATCAGTCTTCACTGCAGAGGATGTGAGGGACATTCCAACACCTGAGCCATTCTTTTAGGTGACAAATTTGAGGAACTGTCCCAGATTGAAGTGTCAATAGAAGAGGTTTTGGAACAAATTGATAAGTCACCAAGACCTGATAGGATTCACCCAAAAGTTTTGAAGGAACTCAACCATGAAATTGCAGAACTAATGACTGTGGTATGTAATCTATTGCTTAAATCAGCCTTTGTACAAGATGACTGGCGGATAGCTAAGGTAACGCTGATTATTTAAGAGGCTTCAGAGGCAACCCTAGCATTTACAGGTCGGTAAGCCTGACTTCAGTAGCAGGCAAATTGGTTGAAACTATAGTAAAGGACAGAATTGTCAGACACATAGATGAACACAATTTTGGGGGAGAGAGTCAACAGGGCTTTTGTAAAGGGAAATCATGCCTCACCAATCTCCCAGAATTCTTCGAGGGGGCAAACAAAAGGGTGATCCAGTGGCTATAGTGTACTTGGACTTTCAGAAAGCCTTTAACAAGGTGCCTCACTAAAGGCTCTTAAGCAAAATAAAGAGTGATGGGATAAGAGGTCCTCTTATGGATCAGGAATGGGTTAAAAGACAGAAAACAAAGGATAGGAAGTTTTCAGTATAGAGAGAGGTAAATAATGGCGTCTCCCTCCAGGGGTCTATACTGGGACCCCTGGAGGGAGTGATCATGGAGGGAATGATCATGATTACTGGGTGAAAGTGATCATGAAATCATAGAGTTTGCAATTCTAAGGAAGGGTAGAAGGGAGTACAGCAAAATAGAGACAATGGAATTCAGGAAGGCGGATTTTGGTAAGCTCAGAGAGTTGACAGTAGGTCCATGGAATCAGGACTGAGAGAAAAACAACTGAGGAGAGGTTGGCAGTTTTCAAAAGGACATATTAAAGGGCCCAAAAGCAAGCTATTCCGCTGAGAAGATGAAATTACTGCAAAACCACTCTGGCTTATACCCACGAAATGTTTGCAATGATCTAAATAAAAAGGAGTCATATAAAAATGAGAACTAAGGACAGATTATAAAGGATGAAGTATAGGCCAAACAACACAGGAATGCAAGGGGCACAATTGAAAGGCAAAGCTTCAAAATGAAGCTCACTAGCTATGGGAATAAAAGGAAACAAAAACTTTTTATTAATACATAGAAGCAAGAGGAAGACTAGGACAGGTAGGCCCACCTGCCAGTGAAGAGGGAGAAACAGTAACAGGAAACTTGAAATGGCAGAGATGCTTTATGACTTTCTTGTTTCGGTTATTCACCGAGGAAGTCGAAGGAAGCTAACACAGTAATGCTAAGGGAAGGGGGTAAGGTTTAGAGAGAGAAAAAAAAAGAACAAGTTAAAAAATCACTAGAAGTTAGCATGCCTGCAAGTCCCAGGGGCCGATGAAAGCGCATCTAGACTATACGCTCAAGGAGCTAATAGAGGAGGTTCTCTGAGCCTCTCTAGCTATTATCTTTGGGAAATCATGGGGAGACAGGAGAGATTCCAGAGAAGCTGGAAAGGGCAAAATATAGTGCCATGACTTAAATGAGAATAAAAAACCAGGAAACACAGACCAGTTAGTTTTATTTCTGTGCAAGGGCAAGATAAGGACAAGTAATTTAATGGAAATCAATCTGCAACACTTGGAAGGTGGTAAGGTGATAGGGACTAGCAGCATGCGATTTGTAAAGAAAATTTGTGTCAAACCGATCTGATGCTTCTTTGAGTAGGAAGACGAGTCTTGTGGTATAGGAGAGAAGCGGTGGACTGTGATATACCAGACTTAGTAAAGCGTTGTGATTACGGTTTGCATGATATTCTTATAATAAACTAGACAAGTACAATTGTAGATGGGCTAGTATAGGGGGTGGCATAATGGCTTGATACCATACTCAGAAGGTAGTTATTAATGGTTCCAGAATCCTGCTGGAAAGGTTATAACGAGTGGGTTCGCAGCGGGTCTGTTTGGGACCGGATTTCGTTCAATATCCTCACAACGACTTAGATATGGTAAGAAAGTACGCTTATTAAGTTTGCAGATGATACCCGTTGTAAACAACTCGGGCGTTTCTTATTTGTTTTTTATGGGAGTGATGCCAAACTGCCTGTTGGAGGACAGGGTCATAAATTTCAAACATGATCGGACACATTGGAGAAAATGATCTGAGGTAAACAGGGAGAAGTTTAACAAAGAACAAATGCAAAGTGCTCCACTTAGAGAAGTGCAAAAAATCAGTTCACACATACAGGAATGGGAAGACTGTCTAGAAGGAAGTACGGCAGAAAGGGATCTAGGATTACAGTGGAACACAATGTAATTGATGAGCAAACAGTGTGATGCTGGTTGCAAAAAAAGCAAACGTGATTCTGGGATGCATTAATAGGTGTGTTTGTGCAGCAAGAACACAAGAAGTCTTCTTCTGCTCTATCTGCGCTGGTTTATGGCCTCTAATCTGGAGTATTGTGTCAGTCCTGGGCACCGATTTCAAGAAGATATGGAGAATTGGAGAAGGGTCAGAGAAGAGCAACAAGAATGATTAAAGGTCTTAAGAACATGACTATGGAAGGAAGGTCTGGAAGAACTGGGTTGTTTCGTTTGGAAAGAGAAGACTGGAGAGTGGCATGCTAGCAGTTTTTTAGGTATCTAAAAGGGTTTCATAAGGGGAGGGGGAAAACTTTCTGAGAAAGAACAAAGCAAGGGCTTAAACTGCAGCAGGGAGGTTAGGTGGACATTAGTGAAAAAGTTACTAACTGTCAGGGCGGTTATAACAGATTGGAATAAACTGCCTAGGGGTGTGGAATCTCGTCTCTGGGATATTTAAGAGTAGGTTAAGTAAATGCTATCAGGGATGGTCAGACAGTATTGGTCCTGCCAATGAGGGCAGGGAACTGGCTCAAATGACCGCTCGAGAGTCCTTCCATCTAGAATCTATAATATACTTCCAAAATGATCTGGGAAAAAGGAGTAATACATGAGGGTGGTCAAGTTTGAAGACGATAAAATTACTGCTAGATAGTTGAGATCCAAAGCAGAATGTGAAAGAGTTGCCAAAGGGATCTCCAACAAAATAGTGACTGGGCTACAAATGGCAGAATGAATTTAATGTTGTATAAATGCAAAGTAAGCACACGT
Organism: Chelonoidis abingdonii; assembly: GCF_003597395.2. NCBI lineage: Eukaryota > Metazoa > Chordata > Testudines > Testudinidae > Chelonoidis > Chelonoidis abingdonii. The sequence goes on along the minus strand of NC_133779.1, from coordinate 56,361,222 downwards.
GAAAACATAATCCCAATATACATATAAAGAGATGGGTAAATTAGCTGTTACGCTCAAGAAAGATTTGAGATCACTGTGGATAGTTCTCTGAAAACGTCACTATTTGTAGCAAGTCAAAAGAATACAGCATGTTAGGAAAAAAGGGACAAGTAAATGTAATGCACTATATAAATCCTGGTACAACCCACAACCTGAATTCTCTGTGAGTTCTGGTACCCATCTCTGAAAAGATATATTAAGAAATGAATTGGAAAAGTACGAGATGGGCAGCAGAAACTTATAGGGTTGGAACAGCTTCCATAGAAACAGAGATTAATAAAGACTGGGACTTTCAGCTTTGGAAAAAAGACTACTGGGGGCGGGGTGGAAATATATGAGTCTATAAAAATCACAATGGTGAGAGAAAGTAAATAGGAAGTGTCATGTATTTATCTCTTCATATAAGAGACCTGGGGTCACCTGATAAATTATAAGCAGCAGGTTTAAACCAAACAAAAGGAAGTATTTTCAAACAAGCACAATTGTTGAGTGGAGGGAGAAGGGGATTGTGTGGGGCAGGAGAGCTGAGGGGACGCCAGGTGGAAATTCATTCAGGGATGTGGTGGTGGCCAAAAGTATACTGGGTGTTCAAAAAGGAATGTGCTACGGTCCGTCATGGCTATATAGGCCAGAGGATGTCAGGAGCAACAGCACGCTTAGCTGTCACTTTGCCTTCAGGTATGTCCAGCACTACGGGATTATCGACTTTACATAACCGTTTGTAAAACAGATTGTAATAAAGACGAGTGCACGCGGCCAACTAAGCTACATTAAATTCGGTGGTGGTGCGTCCAATGTCCGAGCTAGCATCAATTCTGGACATTTGGCACTGTGGGTAGCTATCCCATAGTTCCCGCAGTCTCCCCCGCCCACTGGAATTCTGGGTTGAGATCCCAATGCATGATGGTGCAAAAACAGTGTGGGGGGGTGATTCTGGGTAAATGTCGTCACTCATTCCTTCCTTCGTGAAAGCAACGGCAGACAATCATTTTGCACCCTTTTTCCCTGGATTGCCCTGGCAGACACCATAGCATGGCAACAATGGAGCCTGTTTTGCCTTTTCTCACTGTCACCGTATGTGTACTGGATGCCGCTAACAGAGGCGGTACTGCAGCGCTACACAGCAGTATTCATTTGTCTTTGCAAGGTAGCAGAGATGGTTGCCAGTTGTTCTGTACCATCTGCTGTGCCATTGTAAATTGGTGATAAGATGACAGTTATCAGTCATTCTGTACCATCTGCTGCTGTCATGGGTGCTCCTGGCTGACCTTTTCTGAGGTTGGCTGGGGGTGCAAAGACAAAAATGGGAATGACCCCCTGGGTCATTCCCTCCTTTATGTTGTATCTAAAAATAGAGTCAGTCCTGCCTAGAATATGGAGCAAGTGTGCTAGAGAACCAGTGTACCAGAGAGCAAAGCCGCTCCGTGTCAGATCCCGCAGAAATGATGAGCTGCATGCTATTCTAGGGGGTGCCCCTGCTACAACCCCACCTGTTGCTTCCCTGCTTCCCCCAACCCTCCTGGGCTACTGTTGCAGTGTCCCCCCCATTTTTGTGATGAAGTAATAAAGAATGCAGGAATAAGAAACACTGAGTTTTGAGTGAGATAAATTGAGGGGGAGGCAGCCTCCAGTTGCTATGATGGTCCAGGTAGGACATTAAACGGTGCGGGGGAGAGAAGCCCAGCGTCCCACTGCTATGATAGTCCAGGCAGTACAGAATCTTTTCTTTAGACATGAAATGGGGGGGACTGATGGAGCTCAGCCCCCAGTTGCTATAATGAAGACAGTTATCAGCCATTCTGTACCATCTACCAGGAATGATCGAGAGTCATTCCTATTTTTACCCAGGCACCCCCGGCTGACCTCACCTGAGGCCAGCCAGGAGTACTCACAGGATGATGACAAGGATGGCTATCAGTTCTTTTGTACAGTACCATCTGCCACCGGGGAGGGGAGAGGATGCTGCTGTTCACTTCCGCTGCACCGTGTCTACCAGCAGCATGCAGTAGACATAGGATGACATATAAAAAAGTCAAGAAATGATTTTTTTCCCTTTTCTTTCATGGGGGGGAAGGGGGGTAAATTGACGAGATATACCCTGAACCACCCCGGACAATGTGTTTGACCCTTCAGGCATTGGGAGCTCAGCCAAGAATGCAAATGATTTTCGGAGACTGTAGGATAGCTGGAGTCCTCAGTACCCCCTCCCTCCCTCCTTGAGCCATCCATTTGATTTTTTGGCTTTTCGTTATGCTTGTCACACTGTGGATTCTGTATCATAGCCTGGAGATTTTTTTCAAATGCTTTGGCATTTTGTCTTCTGTAACGGAGCTCAGATAGAACAGATTTGTCTCCCCATACGCGATCGATCCAGTATCTCCGATGATCCATGCTGGAGCTCTTTGTGGATTTGGGACTGCACGCACCGTCTGATCAGAGCTCCACGCTGGGCAAACAGAAATGAAATTCAAAGTTTGGCAGGACTTGTTCCTGTCTACCTGGCCAGTGCTCAAGTTTCAGATTGCTGCCAAGCGTCAGCAATGATGCACTGGGATACCACCCGGAGCCAATACCGGTCGATTCTGCAGCCCACACTTAACCCTATACCAGATTGTAATACATTTCAAACGCTACGCTCCTCTCGTCGGGGAGGGTAACAGAAACTGATTAAAGGCCCTTATATCGATATAAAGCCTCGTTGTGTGAACAGGTGCATCAGGACGTTAAAATCGGTTAACCGCTTGCAAACGGACGGTTAAAGACGCATAGTGTAGACAGCGCTAGACTCAGAAGCGATGGCGGGAGGAGGACACTCCATGATGTCCTGGTCGTTCATTTCCTTGAAGCATCTGCATCTGGCCACTTCAGGGATGCTGAGCTAGATGGGCCATGGGTCTGCTCTAGTATGGCGTCCTTCATGTCCTCCGCCTCATCACATCCTCACGCTTCCCTCAGCTCTCCTTTTGCCCTCCTCCTGCCTCGGATTCAGTGGGATGCCAACACCAGTAAAGAACTAACCCATCTCTGTCAAAGAAGAGTTGACTCCATTTGATATATGGAGCAGGTGTTCTCAACAGGGGTACCTGTACCCTGGGGTATGCAAGGTCTTCCAGGGGACACATCAAACTTCATCTAGATATTTACCTAATTTACAACGGGCTACATAAAAAGCATTAGCGAAGTCAGTACAAACTAAAATTTCATACAGACAATGACTTGTTTATGCTGCTCTATATGCTATACGCTGAAATGGAAGTACAGTATTTATATTCCAATTGGTTTATTTTATAATTAGGGCTGTCAAGCGGTTAAAAAAATTAATCATGATTAATCACGCTGTTAATAGAATACCATTTCAATATTTTTGGATGTTTTCTACATTTTCAAATATACTGATTTCAATTACAACACAGAATACAAAGTGGACCGTGTTCATTTTATATTCATTTTTATTACAAATATTTGCACTGTAAAAAACAAAAGAAATCGTATTTTTCAATTCATTTAATACAAGTAGTGTAGTGCAATCTTTGTCATGAAAGTTGAACTTACAAATGTAGAGTTATGTATAAAAAATGACTGCACTCAAAAATAAAACAATGTAAAACTTTAGAGCCTACAGGTCTGCTCAGTCCTACTTCAGCCAATCGCTCAGACAAACAAGTTTGTTTACGTTTACAGGAGATAGTGCTGCCTGTTTCTTGTTTCAGTGTCACCTGAAAATGAGACATGCCCTTCACATGGCACTGCTGTAGCCAGCATTGCAAGGTATTTATATGCCAGACACATAAAGATACATCTATCCCTTCATGCTTCAACCACCATTCGAGGGGACATGCGTCCATGCTGCTGATAGGTTCACTTGACAACGATCCAAAGCCGTGTGGACCAACGCATGTTCATTTTCTTCATCTAAGTCAGATGCCACCCGCAGAAGGTTGATTATATGTTTTTATTTTGGTGGTTCAGGTTCTGTAGTTTTCTGCATCAGAGTATTGCTCTTTTAAGACTTCTGAAAGCATGCTCCACCCCTCCTCCCTCTCAGATTTTGGAAAGCACTTCAGATTCTTAAACTTTGGGTCAAGTACTGTAGCTATCTTTAGAAAGCTCATATTAGTGCCTCCTGCATTTTGTCAAATCTGCAGTTAAAGTATTCTTGAAACAAACGTCCTGAGTCATCATCTAAGACTGCTTTAACATGAAATATATGGCAGAATGCGGGTAAAACAGAGCAGGGGACATCTAACTCTCCACCAAGGAGTTCAGTCATCAGCATGGAAGCATCTGCAGCGAGTTATATGGGCCCGTGGTGCCTGTGGTCCAGCAAATTCAGGTCACAGGAGCCTGGCACCACCAATGTTTGGGGCCGGGTCTCTCCCTTGGCCCTGCTTGCTGCCCCGCATGCCTCCCCTGGAGCGTCTCCCGGCCCCACTGACACCCTTGGCGCCTCCCCTGGAGCATCCCAGGGCACTGGGCAACTGCCCTGCTGCTCCGCACTGAGTTCTCTTGCCAGCCGCTGCTGCCGCTGGCTACAAAAGGGACCAGTGCTGGTGGCAGGCTGAGGTGGTGGCACAGCCACTGCCTGCGGAGGGAGGAGGGGAAGAGGCATGCACATGATGGTAGCCCTCCCACTCCTTCCCCGGCATCCACCACAGGGGAGGCGAGGGCAGGACCAGTGCCTAAGAGGGCCCTGCACCCTAAAGAAGAGCACCTTTTTAATTTTTACTCACCCAGTGGCACTCCGGGTCTTCAGCAGCGGGTCCTTCACTTCGGTGGCTTAAGATCCGGAGAGCCACCTGGTGAGTCATCCCTGCCAGGGGCCCGTCAAAACTATTCAAATCGGTCCCCGCACTTCCTAAAGCTGGCCCTGGACGAGGGGGCTTCCTGGACCTGATTGGGGCCCAGCCTCTAGTAGCACGTACAGTGCCAGTGCTGGGTGAGCGTGCAGCTGCAGAGGAGGGCTGAGGGGACTATGGAGCCCTTTCTGGCCCCAGCCCTAGGACAGCCTGCCTGCACCCCAAACTCCTCATCCTCAGCCCTGCCCCACCCCAGAGCCTGCACATACCCCACACCCCAACTCTCTGCCCTAGCCCTGAGCCCCCTCACACCCCAAACCCCTCACCCCCAGCCAGAGCCCTCATACCCCACACCCCAACCCTCTACCTTAGCCCTCACCCCACATTGTTCAATATAGGGAAAGTGTTAAATGCTTACTGTTTCCAGTCCATTAAAATATTATATATCAGCTTACCAGGGGGGAGGGGTGGCACGCACGTGGGACTTGAACCCATTCTGGGCACCACCAAAAATTATACAAACCTGCCACCCCTGGAAGCGTGTCCTGTGGAATGGTGGTAGAAGCATGAAGGGGCATACGAATGTTTAGCTTATCTGGCACATAAATATCTTGCAACACCAGCTACAAAAGTGCCATGTGAACGCCTGTTCTCACTTTCAAGTGACATTGTAAATAAGAAGTGAGCAACATTATATGCCTGTAATGGGGGCGAGACTCACCCCTACGGCGCCTCCTGTCGGTCGTCCTGGGAATTAGCTTTTTTGACCCAGAGTGCCCTCTGCAGTCTGCTGCCTCACTGCCACTGGCCCCCGTGTCCCTCCCAGACCCGGTGCCCCTTGTCTTTGGGCGCTGCCCCTGGCAGTACACCCGCTCTCTGGGTCTCCCCACCCAGGGGAACCCTCACCTACTATCCCCACCTTGCCTCAGTCTTGGGCTACTGCCACTCACCATCGAGTCCCCGCTCACTGGGGCAGACTGCAGTGTACAAACCACACATCACAGGCAAGGGGGGGGTTGGACCAACTGCCTCTGCCTACCCTGGGCTGCACCCTTGCATCTTATTATCTTTCTGGCCTTTGACAAGGCCGCAGCCTGGGGCTTTTCCAGGCAGGAGCTCCCCAGCTCCCTTGCCCTATTCCCCAGCCCTGCCCCACTCAGGTACCCTCTTTAGCTTCCCAGCAGCCAGGCCCTTCTCCCTCTAGAGCAGGGGTAGGCAACCTATGACACATGTGCCAAAAGCGGCACGTGAGCTGATTTTTAGTGGCACTCACACTGCCCGGGTCCTGGCCACCGGTCTGGGGGTTCTGCATTTTAATTTAATTTTAAATTAAGCTTCTTAAATATTTTTAAAACCTTATTTACTTTACATACAACAATAGTTTAGTTATATATTATAGATGTATAGAATGAGACCTTCTAAAAACATTGAAATGTATGGCTGGCATGAAAACCTTATATTAGAGTGAATAAATGAAGACTCAGCACACCACTTTGGAAAGGTTGCCGACCCCTGCTTTAGAGACTGAGAGAGACTGACTTTGCTCCTGGCCCACTGCCCTCTTATAAGGGCCTGCTCAGCCTGCTTCCCCAATCAGCCTGGGAACTGCTTGCTCCCAGCCACAGGCCTCTCCTGGGCTGTTTTAAGCCCTTTGAGGCCGGAGCAGGTGACCATCCTGCTACATCCACACACACACCCCTCAAAACCCCACCCATGGAGGAAGGGAGACCTCTTGGCCTGGGCTTCCTGAAATTAGCCCTCCAGAGCCACCCCTCCAGTCTCACACGCTTCCTCTCCAAGGCCTCCAAGCCTCAGGCTTCTCCCGGGCCTGTGCCTCAGCCTTCCAACGGGCCAGCTCCGTCGCTTCGAGCTGTTCCCTCAGGCCAGGGTCCCCCGGGCCCTCTTCCTTCAGGGTCTAGGTCCATTTCGTCTCTTGTTCCTGGACCACTTGGGCCCCAGCCTCATGCTGTGCCGACTCAGTCTGGGTTTCTGCACTGGCGACCTGCCCAGCAATGGTCTGGGTCCCGACCTCCTTCGAGGTCCCCTCCATCCTGGTTACTACCTTCTCCAGCTTTGGCCCTGACTGGCACCTCCTCTGGCCACCTCTCAGTTCCCCCAGGCTGCCTGGGGCTTCTCCTGGTCCATTTGGAGTTCCGTCCTTTTGCCAGGACTGATGTGGACCTTTCGCGTCAGGCCTGCGCATGTCCACTGCATGCAGCCCTGTCGCCCACAGGCCCAACAGTCAGCAGCCGCCCAGGTTCCCTCACCCAGCAGACTGTCCTAGGGACCTGTCCTTGTCCCTGCTTCGGCTGCAGCACCCTGCCTCCACCCCAATAGGAACAGTCCCATCTTAAATGTCCATTCCTGGCACAGGTGTAACACATCTTCTGTTCCACGCCAGGCCTCCTGGCCCTGGAGCTGGGCTTCTCTCCCAGCCCTCGCTAGTTCCTCCTGAACTCCCTCCGGAGGAGCTTTGTCAGGGTCTGTTGTTCCTCTGCCAGCTGGACCATCTGTCTATGGAGGGCCCATTGCACCTCCCACAGTCCATTCTGGGTCTCTGGCCCCCGTGCAAGTCATCAGCCCCCTTCCAACAGGGCGCTTACCTCGGGGCCCACCGAGGGACAATACCCGGGGTCTCCCCATAGAAAACCCCAGTGTATCCAGGACCCATCATCCCCTGTTCCTTTAAGTCCTCGGGCAATAGTCCCACCATCCTTCCAATGCCCCTTGTATCGGGGTGGACCGCCTATGCCCACATTTTCCACCATCGTGTAACGGGTGAGATTCATCCCTGTGGCACCTCCTGTCGGTCATCCAGGGAATTAGTTCTTTTGACCCAGAGTGCCCTCTGCAGGCTGATGCCTCGTTGCCGCTGGCCTCCGTGTCCCTCCCGGACCCGGTGCCCCTTGTCCTTGGATGCTGCCCCGGCAGTACACCCACTCTCTGGGTCTCCCCACCCAGGGGAACCCCCACCCACTATCCCCACCTCACCTCAGTCTTGGGCTACTGCCAGTCACCATCTAGCCCCTGCTCACTGGGGTAGACTGCAGTGTACAAGCCACTCATCACAGGCAAGGGTAGTTTGGACCAACTGCCTCTGCCTATCCTGGCTGCACCCTAGCACCTTTCTGGCCTCTGAGAAGGCCGCAGCCTGGGGCTTTTCTGGGCGGGGGCTCCCCAGCTCCCTTGCCCTATTCCCCAGCCCTGCCCCACTCAGGTACCCTGTTCAGCTTCCCAACATCCAGGCCCTTCTCCCTCTAGAGCCAGAGAGAGACTGACTCTGCTCCTCACCCACTGCCCTCTTATAAGGGCCCGCTTAGTCCTGATTGGGGCATGGCCACAGCTGAGCCTGCTTCCTCAATCAGCCTGGGAACTGCTTGCTCCCAGCCACAGCCCTCTCCTGGGCTGTTTTAAGCCCTTTAAGGCCGGAGCGAGTGACCACTCCACTACACTCCCATAAATGTAAACAAACTTGTTTGTCTTACCGATTGGCTGAACAAGAAGAAGGACTGAGTGGATTTATAGGCTCTAAAGTTTTACACTGTTTTGTTTTTGATTGCAGGTATGTAACAAAAAAATCTACATTTGTAAGTTGCACTTTCATGATAAAGAGATCGCACTACAGTACTTGTACACCTCTACCTCCATATAACGCGACTCGATATAACACGAATTTGGATATAACACGGTAAAGCAGCGCTTGAGGGGGGCAGGGCTGCACACTCCGGTGGATCAAATCAAGTTTGATATAATGCGGTTTCACCTTTAATGCAGTCAGATTTTTTTGGCTCCCGAGGACAGCGTTATATCGAGGTAGAGGTGTATGAGGTGAATTGAAAAATACTATTTCTTTTATCACTTTTACAGTGCAAATATTTGGAATCAAAAATAATATAAAGTAAGCATTTAGATTCTGTGTTGTAATTGAAATCAATATAGAGTAAAAGCTGTGCTATCTGGCACTTTACCAACTGGAAAGCTCTAGAAATCAGCATTTCTGATATCCATTAAAAGTCCAGTTGGTGTGGGGCTCCCTACCTGCTCTGCGTGGCTCCCCAGAAGTGGCAACATGTCCCTGCTGCTCCTAGGTGGAGGAACAGCCACGGCTGCTCCATGCACTGCCCTCTCCCCGAGCACTGTCTCCACATCTCCCATTGGCCAGGAAGCCACGTCACCTAGGAGCAGCAGGGACATGTCGCTGCTTGCGGGGAGCCGCCCGAGGTGAGCGCCACCTGGATCTGGAACCCTGAAACCCCTCCAACACCTCACCCTGTACCCTGAGCCCCCTCCCGCACCTAAACTCCCTCCCAGAACCCATGCCCCACACCCCCTCCTGCACCCCAGCCCCCTCCCACACCCAAACTCCATCCCTCTTAGTTAACCAGAATTATTGACTTACCAGCACCCCACATTCCTCCAACATGCCGAATAACAAAGCTTTTACTATATTTGAAAATGTAGAATAACATCCAAAAATATTGAATACTTTCACTTGGTATTCTGTTGTTTAGCAGTGCAATTAAAACTGCAATGAATCATGACTAATTTTTGTGAGTTAATCACCTGAGTTAACTGTGATTAATTAACAGCCCTATTTATAATTATATGGTAAAAATGAGAAAGGAAGCAATTTTTCAGTACTAATGTGTCTGTGACAGTTTTTTATGTCTGCAAGTAGTTTTCAAGTGAGATGAAACTTAGAATATAAATCAGACTCTTGAATGGGGTACAGTAGACCGGAGAGGTTGAGAACCACTGATATAGAGAATCCTGGAGTCATAGGGTGGTATCAGATCAACTGGTCTCACTGCCTGTACATCACAGTCCCCCAACATCCCCCAGCACCGCCACGCTCAACCCAATCACCAAAATGAGACCAAAGTTACGCCTCACAGGAGACAGGACTATGATGTGCCACAGGCAGAGAATAGGAGGAACCAAGATCCACTAGTGCCCAGGACCCCTGCAATAGCAGGGCAATGATTGAGAAATATGCAGATAACCTGGCAGTGACCTGCCCCCCACGCTGTAGAGGAAGGTAAAAAATCCCCCAAGAGCCCTGCTAATCTGAGTTGTGGGAGGGGAATGCCTTCTTGAGCCCACCTATGGTGATCAGCCAGACCCTGAGCATGTGGGTGAGAACCAGCCAGCCAAGCACCCAAGGAGAGAAATCTGGGTGCTGCTGCAGAGCCCTGGCCCACATGGCATGGTGTCCCCTCGTGGCTGTCCCCAGTGCTTCAGAGGCAGGAGAAAAATCATAACCCAGAATAGAGATGGGGGTGGATCCCTTCCTGATCCCTGTAGGTGACTGTCTGAAACCCTGAAGCATGAGAGTCTAGTAACATCAGACATAAACCAGAAGGGACCTCCAATGCTGCCGAACCCTGCCCCCCATCATGACAAGAAGCCCCGTCATGCAGTCCCACTCATAAATTTGTCAAAATCTCTCTAAAACAAATTAAATGATGCCTGCTCTAGGCAGAGGAAATGTGTGAGGGGCACGCCAAGTCACATGCCTCCCCCACAGTTTTCTGCCTTCCATTTAGCACAGTGGTTTTCAAACTGAGGGATCTGCCCCAAAAACGTCACCTCCTGCCAGGAGCTGGCAGATCAGAAGCTGGTGGGAGCCACCCAGCCCACTTGGGCCCGTGGCCTCCGCATTGTAGGAAATGAGATGCTGACTGGCTGCCTGGCACCCCTCCCTGCCTAGCCCTGCTCCCTGAGCCGCCTCTGCATGGCCGTGCGCTTCTCAGACAGGGCAGGCAGCACAGCTCTTGCCTCTCCCCCCAAGGAGCCCCATGCCGGACCCCTGGAGCTGGCCCTTGCCTATGGAGCCTGTCTGCATGAGATGCTCCCAAGGTGCTCGCTCACCACTGTCCTGGCGCTCCTGGCTCTGCTGCTGCTCCTCAGCCCAGAGGCAACGTGTGGGGTGGTTATGTGCCGCACCACCATCAAGAGTTACACATCATTTCTGGCCATAGGATAGCTCCCTGACTCCCTCAGCTGTGGGCAATGCAAGAACCCTCTTCTCAGCCTACGCAGGCCCCACTGCCTCTCTTCAATCAGCAACAGGACACACCAACCCCCAAGTCTGCCGAGCGTCCCCCTGCTCCCCCAGGTGCTCCCTGAGCCGCTGCTCCCAAAGGACCAGAAGACCCCACGTTACGCCTCCCATCACTGCCCCGCGGAACACACAGCACTTACATGTGAAACAGACACAAAGCAAAGGGATATCAACTGGCCATCAGAAAGTTTAGGCTTGAAATTAGGCAAAGGTTTGAAGTGAAGTTCTGGAGCAGCCTCCCATGGGGAACAGTGGGGGCAAAAAACGTAATTGGCTTCCAGACTGAGCTTGATAAGTTTATGGAGGGGATGTTGTGATGAGACTGCCCACAATGGCATGTAGCTGATCTGTGAGTGGTAGCAGCAAAATCTCCAACAGCCAGTGATGGGACACTGGATGGGGAGGGTTCTGAGTTAGAACAGAGAATTCTTTCCCAGGTGTCTGGCTGGTGGGTCTCACCCACATGATCAGGGTCTAACTGATCACCAGACTTGGGGTCAGGAAGGAATTTTCTTTGGCAGAGACTCTGAGGGGTTTTCGCCTTCCTCTGCAGCATGAGGCATGGATCACTTGCTGGTTTGAACTAGAGTAAATGGTGGATTCTCTGTCACTTGAAGTCTTTAAACATGATTTGAGGACATCAGTAACTCAGCCAGAAGTTAGGAGTCAGTTACAGGAGTGGGTGGATGAGGTTCTGTCAGCTGCAGCGTGCAGGAGGTCAGATCATGAACACGATAGTCCCTTCTGACCTTAAAATCTGTGAGGCATGGTGGGTAATGTAGCACCTTTCACAGAACCAACTTCTGTTGGTGGACGAGACACTCTTTTGAGCTTCACAGAGTTCATCTTCAGCTCTGGGAAGCTCAAAATCTTGTATTTGCAACCACCAAAAGTTGGTGCAATCAAAGATAGTACTTCATCCAGCTTATCTCTTTCATATCCTGGGACCAATGCGGCAAACAGCACATAGATATGTTTACAGTGGAAACAAGTTTATTTAACAAAGCACTGAAATTCAAATGACAGCAAGTAGAAATATTGGAAACAGATGGTTACATATAAAATAAAAACCTAACACACATTTCAGACTTGCGTAACTAGACTTACTTACCCTGGAGGATAATCAGCTGAACCCTGGCTCCCAGCGCGATGCTGTGGCCAAAAGTGCTAATGCAATCCTGGGATGCATAAGTAGAGGAATCCTGAGTAGGAGCAGAGAGGTTATTGTACTTCTGTATTTGTCTGTAGTGTGATTGATGCTGGAATCCTGTGTCCAGTCCTGGAGCCCACTTTGCAAGAAGGAGATTGATAAACTGGAGAGTGTTCAGAGAAGAGCCACGAGAATGATTAAAGGATTAGTAAACGTGCATTATAGTGATAGACTCAAAGAGCTCAATCCATTTCACTTAACACACAGAAGGTTAAGGGGTGATCTGATTGCCATCTATAAGTACCTACATGGGAAACAAATATTTAATAATGGGCTCTTCAATCTAGCAGAGAAAGGTCTGACACGATCCAGTGGTTGGAAGCTGAAGCTAAATAGATTCAGACTGGAAAGAAGGGTAAATTCTTAACAGTGAGAATAATTAACTATGGGAACAGCTTACCAAGGGGCATGGCAGATTCTCCATCGGTGACAATTTTTAACTCAAGATTGGATGTTTTTCTAACAGATCTACTTTAGGTATTATTTGGAGGTGACTCTCTGGTGTGTGTGACACAGGAGTTCAGATTAGACGGTCTCAGTTGTCCCATCTGGCCTTGGAATCTATGAATCTATGAACTAGTTACTGTTGTGTCTCAAAGGGCAAAGCTTACCCAAAATCCTGCCAGCATCTTAAAGACACACTTGGCTGTGATTTTCCTTTCCCAAGACAGGACATGCTGTTAGTTTGCCTCTCCAGTGGAAAAGATCCAGGGTGTATCAGGGTCATAGCCCCCAAAACCATTGTCTTTACTTGTGACTTTCCTGTGTGCCTCTTTCCTGTCGATTCCACAATCTTTTGATTAGCACTCAGCTGGGTCTATAGACAGTGGACAAGCCCCGATGCAATAATGACCGGCCAGAGGGAAAAAAGCATCTCTCCCTCCTACCTGACAGAAGCATGTTTATCACCCTCTTGGTGTTACCCAAGGTTTTCTGAACCCAAAACTATGGTAATCTTTGTTTCCCAGGCAGTTTCAGGACATAAATCACAACTCCTCCATCTGATAAATGATTGGTACACACAAGAGTGCTTTCACCCCCAAATCCTTGTTTTTATTGGGTCTAAAGCACACATCAAAAATAACATTACTCTAGAGCACCCCAGCTATAGTTACCCCAAATCTGAGGAGGGGTGGAGTGGTCAGCAGCAGGTTTCCAGTGGCCAGCCTTCCTCCTAGCCGCTGGGGAGTTGGATGCCAGTCTCCTAGCTTGCTGAAATCTCTCTCCAAACTTCTCCCAAGTACACACTCTAATCTTTGTATAGGATGTTCAAAGCCAAGCACATAACTTATAATAACCCTTAATAGGTTTACAATTTCCCTAGCAACACCAAAAGTAACTAATAATTCTACTTATCAGTAAAACAACTCCCAAACAAAAGCACTCATAGTCAGAGACACCCAGATTCAAGATCAGCTATCCACATTCCTTTCCTTTCCTGTGAATCTGTTACTTTATCTTTCCTTGTTAGCAATACTGAATTTGTGCAGCTGTTTTGTCTGCTCTACTTAGACAAAGACCAAATTATTCCTGTCTCCATGGTGTTCTCACTTCCAGGTAATGGTGGCTCAATACACAACTGAATTATGTCAAGTTCAATTCTTTCATAACATGGGGCCCTGCCGTATTTCGCAGGCTTTCAGAACATTTTCGGCACGGATATGTAATTCCTTAAACATGATCCATACGTAGGTTTCGCAACAACTAAGAAAACCAGTGGTTTTGGGGATCTTGGTAGAGACCTCACATGCCACCTTTTGGTAAACTCAATATGCATACCTCTGACTGTGAAACTCTAGGACCCCCCACCAGCTGGAATCAAGAAATTTCTGGATCACAGCCCCCACAATTCCTAGTGGAAGTTCTGTTCCACAGCCTCTCTCCTTTAGTGATTAAAATTTCCAACCATGGCCAGTTTCTCCACACTGGTTCTTGTGCCAATGTTCTCCTTCAGTTTCATAGATCTCCCCACCTCATCCCCAGACATTAAGCCCCTTGATGTATTACATATTGGAGTTAAGGCTGCATTTTAGTCATGGGTATTTTTAGTAAAAATCATGGACAGGTCAAGGGCAGTAAACAAACATTCACACCCCATGACCTGTCCATGACTTTTACTATATACCTCTAAATAAAATTTGGGACAGGGGTCTCGGGTGCTGGGCAGGGGTGGCCCAGGACCCCCACTGGTGCTGGTCGGGGATGGGCAGTGGCACACGACCCAGGACCCGCACAGGTGCTGGGGGGAGAGGGGGCTCAGGGCTGGGGCAGGGTGTTGGGGTGGGGACAACGCTTACCTGAGGGGGAGAACTTCCTGGCTCCCACTGATGACCCTGTTGCTCCTCAAGGGAGGGGAAGCCAGGGGGGCTCCGCATGCTCCCACCATAAACGCCAGTTCTGCAGTTCCCATTGACTGGGAAGCGCAGCCAATGGGAGCTGCGGGGGCAGCACTTGCGGGCGTGGGCAGTGCGCAGAGCCCTTTGGCTCCTCCGCCTAGGAGCTACAGGGACATGCCGGTGGGAGCCGGGGAGCTTCTTGCACCCCAATAAACCTGCCCCAGCCCTGAGCCCCCTCCCACACCCAAACTGCTGTTGCTGCTGACCCAGAGGTTGCCCGGCTTAGGCAGCCCCTTAGCCAGACACACTGGCTGCAGAAGTCATAGAGGTCATGGAAAGTCACGAAATCCATGACTTGCGTGCATGGGCAGTGGTGTACCAGTGGCTTGGGGAGGCTAGCCCCCAGCCTGGCCCACCCTTTCCCACCTGAGGCCCCGTCCCTCCCTTCTCCTTCTCCCCAAGCCCAGACACACCCTCTGCAGCCCCAAGCCCTGGATCACTAGACAGGCAGGTGGTCCCCAGGCCTGGAACACTGAGCGAACATGCACCTCCCCCAGCCCCAAAGCACTGGGCCGGCAGCCCACCCCCACCCCCAGCCTCAGAGCACCAGACACTGCATAGCCCCCAGCCACAGACCACTGGGCAGGCGGGTGGCATGTGGCCCCCCCAACCCCTCTCCCAGCCCTGGAGCACTGGGTGGCACAGGCCCTGTGCCAGGGGCCCTCCCAACACTGGACATCCTCAGCTACTCCAAGTCCCAGCCGCCCAAGCCCCAGCCCCAGCAGGCTTCCCTTCCTGGAAGAGGAGCAGCCTGCCTGGGCTGAGGCCAACAAACAGGAAGAAGGGACCTCCGCACAGAACATGGGCAAGGCAACGTGGGGGTGTTTGGGGAGGCACAGCCTTCCCCTGCGTATTAGATGTATCACTCATGCTCCCATGACCTCCATGACAGACACACAGGCTTAATTAGAATCAACTAATGGAGACAGATGCAGGCTGACTATGTGCAATGCCATAGATGGCTGACCTAGGTAGGTACTTGTGCCATCCTGTCTCACACTGCTGTTTGCAGAAACCAACATCGTTTCCAGCTCTCGCTAGCTACCACTCAAGTGGCAGGTCTTGCTCTGAGCAAGAGTGATTCTTCCACGGTGGCCTTTTCAATTAATTGTGTGTATTTTTCTTCCTCAGCTGTGAGTCCCGAGCATCC
The DNA here is from genome assembly GCF_003597395.2 of Chelonoidis abingdonii. NCBI lineage: Eukaryota > Metazoa > Chordata > Testudines > Testudinidae > Chelonoidis > Chelonoidis abingdonii. The sequence continues at coordinate 56,345,567 of NC_133779.1, read as the reverse complement.
CAAGCACCCAGATCCCTGCAGTGGGGTGCAGTGCCGAAGGGGGTACCAGTGCATTGACAAGAATGGAGAGCCAGATTGCATCCCTGACTTTCGAACCTGCAACTCAGTGTACTGCAAAGAAGGGACTACTTGCAATATTGTACACGGCTGGCCCAGGTGCGTCCCCAACCTGCTGTCCTGCCATCACATCAAATGCAAACAGGGGACTGTGTGCAAACTTCAGAATGGCTGGCCCAGCTGTGTCCCTGTGCCCTCCTGCCAGAACACCCACTGCAAGGATGGGACCTTTTGCCAGATGACAGACAGTGGGCCCAAATGCATCCCCGTACCATCCTGCCAGAACACGCATTGCAAGGAGGGGACAGTGTGCAATATCATAGATGGGTGGCCTAAATGTGTTCCTGTGCCATCCTGCCAGAACACCCAATGCAAAAAAGGGACCATGTGCCAGGTTGTAGATGGCTGGCCCAAGTGTGTCCCTGTGCTATCCTGCCAGAACACCCACTGCAAAAAGGGCACTGTGTGCAAAGATATAGATGGCTGGCCTAAATGTGTTCCAGTACCATCCTGCCAGAACACCCAATGCAAAAAGGGAACCATGTGCCAGGTCGTAGACGGCTGGCCAAAGTGTGTCCCTGTGCCATCCTGTCAGAACACCCACTGCAAGGAGGGGACCATGTGCCAGGTCATAGACGGCTGGCCCAAGTGCATCCCTGTGCCATCCTGCCAGAACACCCACTGCAAAAAGGGCACAGTGTGCAAAGATACAGACGGCTGGCCCAAGTGTGTCCCTGTGCCAACCTGTCAGAACACCCACTGCAAAAAGGGCACAGTGTGCAAAGATATAGATGGCTGGCCCAAGTGCATCCCTGTGCCATCCTGCCAGAACACCCACTGCAAAAAGGGCACAGTGTGCAAAGATATAGATGGCTGGCCCAAGTGCATCCCTGTGCCAACCTGCCAGAACACCCACTGCAAAAAGGGCACAGTGTGCAAAGATATAGACGGCTGGCCCAAGTGCATCCCCGTGCCATCCTGCCAGAACACCCACTGCAAAAAGGGCACAGTGTGCCACATGATATATGGCTGGCCCAAGTGCATCCCTGTGCCATCCTGCCATGACACACTCTGCAAAGAGGGCACCGTGTGCCAGGTCATGGATGGCTGGCCCAAGTGTGTCCCTGTGCCATCCTGCCATAATACTCATTGCAAAAAGGGTACCATGTGCCAAATCATAGATGGATGGCCCAAATGCATCCCCGTACCATCCTGTCAGAACACCCACTGCAAAAAGGGGACCGTGTGCCAGGTTGTAGACGGCTGGCCCAAGTGCATCCCTGTGCCATCCTGCCAGAACACCCATTGCAAAAAGGGCACAGTGTGCAAAGATATAGATGGCTGGCCCAAGTGCATCCCTGTGCCGACCTGCCAGAACACCCACTGCAAAAAGGGGACATTTTGCACCATAGTAGATGGTTCACCTATGTGTGTCCCCATGCCATCCTGCCAGAACACCCAATGCAAAAAGGGCACAGTGTGCAAAGATATAGACGGCTGGCCCAAGTGCATCTCCGTGCCATCCTGCCAGAACACTCACTGCAAAAAGGGCACAGTGTGCAAAGATATAGATGGCTGGCCCAAGTGTGTCCCTGTGCCATCCTGCCAGAACACCCAATGCAAAAAGGGCACTGCGTGCCAGATCATAGAAGGCTGGCCCAAGTGTGTCCCTGTGCCATCCTGCCAGAACACCCAATGCAAAAAGGGCACTGTGTGCCAGATCATAGACGGCTGGCCCAAGTGCATCCCTGTGCCGTCCTGCCAGAACACCCACTGCAAAAAGGGCACTGTTTGCAAAGACATAGACGGCTGGCCCAAGTGTGTCCCTGTGCCATCCTGCCAGAACACCCAATGCAAAAAGGGGACTGTGTGCAAAGATATAGATGGCTGGCCCAAGTGTGTCCCTGTGCCATCCTGCCAGAACACCCAATGCAAAAAGGGGACATTTTGCATCATAGTAGATGGCTTGCCTAGGTGTGTCCCTGTGCCATCCTGCCAGAACACCCAGTGCAAAAAGGGCACTGTATGCCAGATTATAGATGGCTGGCCCAAGTGTATCCCTGTACCATCCTGCCAGAACACCCACTGCAAAAAGGGCACTGTGTGCCAGATCATAGACGGCTGGCCCAAGTGTATCCCTGTGCCATCCTGCCAGAACACCCACTGCAAAAAGGGGACTTTTTGCAGCATAGTAGATGGCTGGCCCAACTGTGTCCCTGTGCCGTCTTGCCAGAACATCCAGTGCAAAAAGGGAACCAGGTGCCAGATCACAGATGGCTGGCCCAAGTGTATCCCTGTGCCATCCTGCCAAAACACTCATTGCAAAAAGGGGACTTTTTGCACCGTAGTAGATGGCTCACCTAGGTGTGTCCCTGTGCCATCCTGCCAGAACACACAGTGCAAAAAGGGCACAGTGTGCAAAGATACAGATGGCTGGCCCAAGTGTATCCCTGTGCCATCCTGCCAGAACACCCACTGCGAAAAGGGGACTTTTTGCAGCGTAGTAGATGGCTCGCCTCGGTGTGTCACTATGCCATCCTGCCAGAACACACAGTGCAAAAAGGGCACTGTGTGCAAGGTTGAAGATGGTTGGCCAAAATGTGTCTCTGTACCATCCTGCCAGAATACCCACTGCAAAGAGGGGACCCTCTGCCAGGAGGAAGATGGCTGGCCCAAGTGTGTCCCTGTGCCATCCTGCCAGAACACCCACTGCAAAGAGGGGACTGTGTGCAAGCTTGACGATGGTTGGCCTAAGTGTGTTCACATCCCACCATCCTGCAAAGAAATCCAGTGCAAAGAAGGAACAGCATGCAAGATGGTAAACGGCTGGCCCAACTGCCTCCCTGTGCCATCTTGTCAGAACACCCATTGCAAAGAGGGCATGGTGTGTGAGATGCTTCAGGGCTGGCCCATGTGTGTCTCCTCCCCGCCTTTATCATGTGCTGCCTTTTTGTGCCAAGAAGGGACCATGTGCGAGATGGGGAAAGATGGCCCCAAGTGTGTTCCCGTGCCACCATCCTGCCTGAATTTCCAGTGCCCACCAGGGACTGTGTGCGAGATCGTTCACGGCTGGCCCAATTGTGTCCCAGTGCCATCCTGCCATCACTTCAAGTGCAAAGAAGGCACTGTGTGCAAACTGGTGAATGGCCAACCAGAGTGTGTGCACACCCCACCAGCCTGTGACGGAGTACATTGCAAGGAAGGAACTGTGTGTAAGGCCATAGATGGCTGGCCCAAGTGCATGCGATTTTTCAGAGCTGCCCCATTGTCTCCGCCATCTTGTGCTAAAACTGCCTGCAAACCGGGCACCGTGTGCCAGATGGTGAATGGCTGGCCCAAGTGCATGCCAAAGAAACCCTCCTGTGATGGCATCCAATGCAAACCAGATACCGTGTGCCGGATGCTGGACGGTTGGCCCAAGTGCGTGCAAAAGAAACCCTCCTGTGAGAACATCCGTTGCAAACCAGATACTTTATGTCAGATGGTGGACGGTTGGCCCCAGTGCGTGCCAAGGAAACCCTCCTGTGATGGCATCCATTGCAAACTGGGTACTGTGTGCCGGATGGTGGGCAACTGGCCCAAGTGCGTGCCAAAGAAACCCTCCTGTGACAGTGTGCATTGCAAACCAGGCACCGTGTGCCAGATGGTGGACACCTGGCCTCTGTGTGTGCCAAAGAAGCTCTCCTGCGACAGCATCCGTTGCAAACCAGGTACTGTGTGCCATATTGTGAATGGCTGGCCCCAGTGTGTGCCAAAGAAACCCTCCTGTGAAACCATCCTCTGCAAACCGGATACCTTGTGTCAGATGGTGGATGGTTGGCCACAGTGTGTGCCAAGGAAACCCTCCTGTGCCAGCATCCGTTGCAAACCAGGAACAGTGTGCCAGATGGTGAATGGATGGCCCAAGTGCATGCCAAAAAAACCCTCCTGTGATGGTATGTATTGCAAACCGGGCACCTTGTGCCAGGTGGTGAATGGCTGGCCCAAGTGCGTGCCAACCCACAAATCCTGTGACACTGTCCAGTGCAGCAAAGGGATGGTGTGCGAGGTGGCAGGTGGTTGGCCCCAGTGCGTTCCGGCATCACGCTCCCAGCCCGTCTGCTGGGCCTCAGGCCACCCCCACTACCACACCTTCGACGGGCACAGCTACGACTTCCACGGCACCTGCAGCTACACTGTGGTCAAGACCTGCAGACATAAGCCCAAGATCCCTGCCTTCCACATCATCGCCAAGAGCCAGAAGCGCGACAACACACGGGTCTCCTTCGTCAGCCAGGTCACCGTCAAGACCTACCACTACAACATTACCATGGTCAAATACGAGTACGGGCTCGCCAGGGTAAGGAACTCAGCACCACCCACAGCCATGCCATTGGGGTCAATCGGGCTAAGTCACCTCTCACTCACCCGGTGTAAATCCGGAGTGACTCCACTGGAGCTAATGGAGTTACACCTTTGTGTGCAAGTGGAGAATCAGGTTCCACTGACTATAACAAAGTGGATCAGATGCGTCCAGTGGCCACCCTTTTTTGCCGGGTGCTGCCCAGACAGAGCAAGACACAATCCCTGCCCCTGATGTGTGAGGTGCTTTCCAGACACACAGCAAGAGACAGACCCTGCCCCAGCTGAGATCAGGGCCCCTTTGTGCCGGGGGCTGCCCAGACTTACAGCATGAGACAGGCCCTGTCTCAGCTGAGATCAGGACCCCATTGTGCCGAGCGCTGCCCAGACTCACAGCATGAGATAGGCCCTACCTCAGCTGAGCTCAGGGCCCCATTGTGCCGGGTGCTGCCCAGACTCACAGCACAAGACAGGTCCTGCCTCAGCTGAGATCAGGGCCCCATTGTGCCGAGCGCTGCCCAGACTTACAGCGTGAGACAGACCCTGTCTCAGCTGAGCTCAGGGCCCCGTTGTGCCGGGCGCTGCCCAGACTCACAGCACAAGACAGGCCCTGCCTCAGCTGAGCTCAGGGCCCCGTTGTGCCGGGCGCTGCCCAGACTCACAGCACAAGACAGGCCCTGCCTCAGCTGAGCTCAGGGCCCCGTTGTGCTGGGCGTTGCCCAGACTCACAGCACAAGATGCTCCCTGCCCCCAAGACCTCACAAACTGAACAGGAATAGGAGGAAGTTGCAGCACTAGCCTACAGGGTAGGAGATCTTGGTTTAGAATTCCCTGCTGTGCCACAGATCCTCTGTTTGATCCCTGTATTCTTTGGATAATGGCCCTGCTCTCCCTCCCAGGGGCTGCGAAGTTAATTCCATTAATGCTTGTAAGGGGCCTAGATGCTCCAGTGGAGGAGGTCGTGGCACTGCACTGGGAGATTATGGCTGAGTTCTGCCGGGTAGGCTGCCTGGTTCCAAGGGAAATTGGCATCCAGATGCCTTATAAAGGGTGGTGGGAAAAAATCCCACCCTAGTCCAAGGGACAGAACCAGGAATTAACACTGCTGAGGCCTAGCCAGCTCCCAAACCAATGCTGAGGGAGAGCCCAAGTGGCACAGGTGGGACTTGAACTCAGGTTTCCAAATACCCCAGCCAAGGCCTTAGCTGCAAGGCTGCTCTTCCCCTCAGCCTGGTGTTTGGCATTTAGCCTGATGGAGGCTGTTCCCTTAACCCTCCACAGGTGAACGGCCAGCGGACCCGCCTGCCCGTCTCCCTGCACGATGGGAAACTCTGGCTCCACCAACGGGGAGGCCAGCTGGTTGTGGAGGCCGAGTTCGGCCTGAAGGTCTACTACGACTGGAACTACTACCTGGTGGTCAAGGTCACCAAGGCCTTCCTGGGCCAGCTGTGTGGCCTGTGTGGCAATTACAATGGCGACCCCAGTGATGACTTCCTCACCCCCTCGGGGCACCCCGCTGCCAATGCCGTGGAGTTTGGCAAGAGCTGGAAGGTGGAGGATGGTGACAGACAATGCCGGCATGGCTGCAAGGGAAAGTGCTGGGGCTGCTCGCCGGAGTTGGTGAGGCGCTACCGTGGAGAGGCCTACTGTGGTCTGATCACCAAGACAGCCCAAAATGGCCCCTTCCGGCATTGCCATGCCCTGATCAACCCCAAAGCCTTCCTTGATGACTGCGTGGCCGACCTCTGCACCTACGATGGCTACAAGCAGATCCTGTGCCGGGCGCTCAAGACTTACGTGGACGCCTGCCAGCGGGAGGGCGCCGTGGTGAAAGACTGGAGGAAGCAGGCTGGCTGCCGTGAGTAATAAGAGGAGATGGGACCATGGGCAGCCATATCATTGAGTGCAGGGAGCATGGGGAAGGGCTGAGGACATGGGTGTTCTGTCCAATGGGTGCATTTTGTTGGGTTTCCAGCAGCATGGGGCTCTGGGTCCCAATATGATGGAAAGTGGTGTAAATGTCTGGATGGAAGGGTAGGTATAGGTCCTGCAGAAGGGTGGATAGTCAGAGTAGATGCATATATGGACAGACACATCTATTAGATTGATGGGTGGATACCATGGATGGATGGAGAGGTGAACACATAGATAGAACAAATGGAAGACACCTGGATAGACTGAGGGATGGATGATAGATACCGCAAATGGATGGAGAGATATGGAAGATGGGTGGATAGATATTGCAGAAGGGCAGTTAGATGTATGCTGTGGATGGAGATGAACTGTAACTGATTGGATGGATGAATATACTGTCTGCAGTGTGCATGTGTAATAACTACCACCTCTCGCAGGATGTGTTGCATCTGGTCTCTCTGTGTGTGTATGCCCACACCCACTTCTGGATGGAATCAGATTTGAACAGCTGTGTGTCATACCTCCCATACTGCTGTCAACAGAGTGTGATTCCCCTTTAGCTCAGGAAGCCCAGGCTTGTGTCTGCACAGCAGGAGGAGACCCTGTGGCTCCTGTGTAATGCAGCAGAGACTCCAGTGGCCATGGCTTTGTTAGGGAGAAGTAACCACTGACGCTGGTGTCCTTTCCCATTGACAGCTCTGCCCTGCCCAGAAAACAGCCAGTACCAGCTCTGTGGCTCCGCCTGCCCTTCCACATGTAACAACTTTGCATCCCTGGACAAGTGCCGCTTGCCCTGCATGGAGACCTGCCAGTGCAAGCAGGGCTACATGCTGGACGGGGGTCAGTGCATCCCCAAAGGGCGCTGTGGCTGCATCCACAAGGGGCGTCTCTACGCCCCCGGAGAGCACTTCTGGGGGGATAAGAAGTGCCAGCAGAAGTGCCAGTGCAACCTGCACAGCAGGAAGGTCACCTGCCAGCTCTCCCGGTGCCAGGAGGGTGAGGAGTGCCGGGTGACCAACGGCATCCGGAGCTGCTACCCCACCCGCTACGGAACCTGCTCTGCCCTGGGGGAGTCACACTACATCACCTTCGACGGGCTCCACTACGACTTCCGTGGCACTTGTGTCTACCTCCTGGCTGGCTTGTGCCACAAGAACTCCAGCCTGGTGAAGTTTCAGGTCCTGGTGCAGTACCAGAGAAAGGGCAGCCAGAGTGGCTCTGGCACCAAGGTGGTAGAGATCCAGGTCTACGGAGTGAAGCTTGTCATTATCCACGGAAAAGTCCGGGTAAGTGTGCAGTCACTGCAGGCTAAGTGTGCAGTTGTTGCAAGGTAACGATGCAGTCGCTGCAGGGTAAGTCACCAGCAGGGCCGGCTCCAGGCACCAGCTTATCAAGCAGGTGCTTGGGGCGACAACTCCGGAGCAGGGCGGCACTTTCAGGTGTTTGGCGGCAATTCAGCGGAGGGTCCCTCACTCCCGCTTGGAGCAAAGGACCTCCTGCTGAATTGCCACTGATCGCGATCGCGACTTCTTTTTTTTTTGGCTGCTTGGGGCGTCAAACCCATGGGTCTGGCCCTGGTCACTAGTCACTGCAGGGCAAGTGTGCAGTCACTGCATGCAGCTACACAGATGCAGGTGCCTTCTTTTGACATCAAGGAGTACTACCCAGTAAAGAGTGAGTAAATACAGAATAAAGAATGAGTAAAGAGAAACTACTGAGTAAGGAATGAATAAGGAGTTATTAGCGAGTAGCTAATAAGTACTGAATAAATAGTGGGTAAGGAATATGTAATGAGTAGCTACTAAACAAGGAACTAGTGCTGAGTAAGGAGTGAGGAAGTGAATAAATACTGGCTAAGGATCAAGAAATTAACTTACTACTGAGCAACTAGTAGGGAATGAGTAAGTCATGAATAATGAATGAGTAAATAGCAAGTAAATACTGAGAAAGAATGAGTAAGTACTGAGTAAGCAGAAAGGAAGTCGTAACTACGGAGTAAGAGGTGAGTAAGTACAAAGTAGGCATAAACACTGATGAAGGCATAACTTCTTAGTAAGTAGTGAATACTGAGTAAGGAATGCATAAGGCACAAATACTGAGTAAGGAGCAAGGAAGTTATAACTTCTTAGTAGGTAATGAGTAACTACCGTGTAAGGAGAGAGTAATCAACAAACAGCTCAGTAAAGTAATTTTCTAACAGCGCCTTGTTCAACAGAATTATTTTAATATTGTTGATTTTGAAACAATCTTGTGTTGTTAAGATAAGGAAGTGTTGTTTACTACGTCTCATAACACAAGAACTATGGGTCACCAAATGAAATTAATAGGCAACAGGTTTAAAACAAATAAAAGGAAGTATTTCTTCACACAACACACAGTCAGTCTGTGGAACTCCTTGCCAGAGGATGTTGTGAAGACCAAGATCATAACAGGGTTCAAAAAAGAACTAGATCAATTCATGGAGGAAAGGTCCATCAACTGCTATTAGCCAGGATGGGCAGGGATGGTGTCCCTAGCCTGTTTGCCAGGAGCTGGGAATGAGCGATAGGGCATGGATCACTTGATGATTACCTGTTCTGTTCATTCCCTCTGGGGTACCTGGCACTGGCCACTGTCAGAAGACAGGATTCTGGGCTAGATTGGACCTCTGGTCTGACCCAGTAGGGCCGTTCTTATGTCCTTGTTTGAATATGAATTGTTAATTTTGTGAGCATTCATGGCCTGCCATACAATTTCCATACCCAGATGTGGCCCTCAGGCCAAAAAGTTTGCCCACCCCTTAGTTACTAAGGGGTAAGGAATAAGTAGGTAGTGTGTAGGGAATGAATAACTCCTGAGTAAGGAATGAATCATGAGTAATTAATAAAAACTACTGACTAAATACTAAGGACTCTGGATTAGGCTCTGAGAGTCAAAGATGTACAAGATGTTCCAGTCTCAGTCCTGTCCCCACTGAGCGGGATCTGTATTCACCTAGACATTGATGGGTGTTTTCTCTTGGGCTAAAGACATTTCCATGGCCAGAGATCAGTTTTAATCCTGCAGTATTCTCTCTCCCCTCATATCCCACTGCTGCCCTCCACAGCTGAACGGCCTGCAGATCAACCTCCCCTACAATATCGACTATGACAAGATCTCGGCCTATCACCGGGGCTGGGACATAGTAGTGAAGACAGCCTTTGGCCTAACCGTGACCTTTGATGGCCAGAACCACATCCGGGTGAAGGTGCCAGTCACCTATGGCCGCACAGTGTGTGGCCTGTGTGGCAATTTTGATGGGGAAGATGACAATGACATGACCATGAGCAACCTGCTGCCGGCACCCACCCCATCGGACTTTGGGAGGAGCTGGAAGGCCCGAGACATCCCAGGCTGCATGGAGATGGAGAAAGAAGACTGCATGGACATAGCAAGGGTGGAGAAGCAGCACAGGAAGGGCAAGAAAGAGTGCGGGCTCCTCCTGAACAGAGATGGCCCATTCAAGAAGTGCCACAACAAGGTGAACCCAGAGGGGTACTTCAAAGACTGCATCTTCGACCGCTGCTCCCACAAGGACAACCAGAGTGTAGTCTGCCACATCCTCGCCTGCTATGCTGCAGCCTGCCAAGCAGCTGGTGCCAAGATCTATGAGTGGAGGACCAATAAATTCTGCCGTGAGTGTGCCCACTGCATGATGTGTCATCTCTTCCCCCACCCCCGGGACTCGAGCTTTTAGATCCAAGGGTCTCAGGTTTGATTCCCACTGGGCACTCTGTATAAATACATTCCCACGGACAAGCCAGCTGGTGACACTTTCACAGTCCCAGCCGTCCAGGGATGGGGTAGGATCCAAGGGGCAGGTCCTCTCCCCAGTCTCTGGTTGGGTGGGAGAGGGGCAGGGACATGTGGGAGGAGGGGATGGGTTGTTGGGGGATGGAAAAGAGGGGAAGGGGGTTTGGGAGCATAGAGGGGATGGGGAGAGGATCACGGGAATAGGGGTCAGGGTCAGCACTAGGAAACTGGGACATCCGCATCTTTCTGATATTCTTCTCAGGGCCACCCTGCCCCCAGAACAGCCACTACAAGATGTGCTCCAGCAGCTGTCCGGCCACCTGCCGCAGTCTCTACGTCCCAACCCGCTGTCCCAGCAAGTGCCGGGAGGGCTGCGTGTGCAACGAAGGCTTTGTGCTGAGCGGTGATCAGTGCGTCCCCCTCTCCCAGTGCGGCTGTGTCCACCGGGGCTTCTACTACAAGCCGGGCGAGACCTTCTACCCCAATGGCTTCTGCAAGCAGAAGTGTTCATGCCAGGCAGGAGGGATTGTGGAATGCCACCATTTCTCCTGCAGCCCCAACGAGGAGTGCCGGGTAGTGGATGGCATCCAGAAGTGCCACCCAGTGGTGCCCAGGACTGGCACATGCCATGCTGCCGGTGACCCCCACTACCTGACCTTCGATGGCTTCCCCTTCGATTTTCAAGGCAACTGCACCTACGTCCTTGCCAAGAGCTGTGTCCGAAAGGGCTACCTGCCCTCCTTTGCAATCCATGTGAAGAATGAACGGCTGGGCAGGAGCAAGGCTGCTGTCACCAACACTGTGTCCATCATTGTCTACAGACGCACATTCACATTGGTGCGGAACAGGAATGGCGTTGTCCTGGTAAGAGCGCACACCGGGCTTTTGGGGAGCCTCTGTCTCTGATTGGCTGCCAAAGGTGGCAGGGCATGGGGGAAAGGTGGGATGGAGAAATGGAGAAGAGGGATGGAGGGATGCAGGAGGGTGATGGATGGAAGGATAAGGGGATGCAGAGAGAGAAGGGTGGAGAGATAGATACTAGACTGGTGAATAGGTGGATTAATGGGTGGATAAGGAGATGCATAAATGGATATTAGTGGATGAATGGATACAGCTCATTGGGTGGGTGGATACTGATGGATGAATGGATGGAAGGGAGCGTGTACAGATGGATGGATAAGATGAGTGGGTGAATTGGTGGCAAAATGGATGAGGTGGATGGGTAGACGGACAAGGGGGATGGGATGGAGAAGGTAGATGGCTGGACAGCCAAGGGAGGCTGGATGGACGGAAAAAGTGGATGGATGGATGGACAGGGGAATGGGAATGGGATGGATGGAAGGATATGTAAGGGTGCCTATCATAGGCAGTAGCTGCCTTATACAGTAAATGCCACAGTTCCTATTAAACCCACTCTCTCCTCTCCCCTGCCCCAGGTGGATGGCATCTCCTACTACGTTCCCTTCCAGCTGGAGAGCGGCTTGGTGCGTGTTTACTACCATGGTGCCAATGTGGTGTTGCACACAAAATTTGGCCTGCACATCTCCTTTGACCTGAACTACTATTTGGCCATCACTGTGCCCAAGAGCTACCGTAGACAGACCTGTGGCCTGTGTGGCAACTACAATGGCAAACCACATGACGATCTCCTGCGGCCCAACGGCCACCTGGCCCGAGACCTGCGGGACTTGGGTGTCTCCTGGAGGGTGAAAGTCCCCGGGGCAGTGTGTGACCACGGCTGTGCCAGCCTGGTCTGCCCTGCCTGCCAGGAGTCCCGGAAGGCAAGCTATGTCCACAATAACTACTGCGGCATCATCCGGGCACCCTATGGGCCCTTCAGCGCCTGCTACTCCACCCTCAACCCCACTGTCTTCTTCAACAACTGCGTGCACGACTTGTGTAAAGCTGGGGGGAACCGGCAGCTGATGTGCAGGTCCATCCACAGCTATGTCACTGCCTGCCAGGCCGCTGGTGTCAAAATCAAGCCCTGGAGGACCAAGAAGTTCTGCCGTAAGTGTTGCCTGTGGCTGAAACCTCCTCGATATCCCTCTGCTTGTGTCATGGACTCACAGGTCTGGCCCACTCTTGGCCCCATACGGTCTCTGGGGGAAACCCCTTTCAATGCGACACCCTTTTCGGGGGTCCACTCTCTCTCAGGGGTTAAGCCCCTCCACCTCCAATAACTGCACCTCTCTGAGCCTTAGCACGCCTGTTTCTTGCCGTGGGCCCCCACTAGCTCTGGACTCCAGGGGCCTCCACTCCCAGAGGGAATAATGCCAACCTGTTCTCTACCCCAGAACGACTCTCAGCCAGCATAAAACAGGAGGGTTTATTGAGCGTCTGAACCCAGCACAGGAAACTTTCAGAGCCTCAGGCCTGTCCTCATTCAGCACAGCACATCTAAGTCTCTCCTGCATCCAGGTAGGCTCTGCCTTCTCTCTCTTTCTCCAGTCCAGCTGGGCATCGGATATCACCAGCCCCAACAGCTCCTCCCCTGTCCTTTGTCTTCTGTCCAGGTAAATAGGTCGCTGGGTCCCTCTCTCTTCAGTTCTTTGTTCCCCTCTGGCTGGAACTGGCTGGTCAGGTCATCTGGGTCCTCTCGCCTCAGCCCTTTGTCCTCCCACTGGCCAGAACCAGCTGACTGCCAAGCTGGGGTGGGCCTCTTAGTCACCAGGTCACCGGTTGTTAGGGTTCCCCAGCTCCAGGCTGTTGTTCAGGGGTCCTGGCTGATAGACGAGGTCACCCCTGTTCCTGTGCAACAACAAACCCTCTCCCACCACTTTGTTAAACATGCAACACACAGGGAAACTGAGGCACACTCACACTATTCATGTAAAACACTACAAAAATCCCCAACTTCATCACAGCTTGTCTCTGCATCCCTCCATCCACCTCTTTCTTGGTCCATCCATTCACAGCATCCAGCTGTCTTCAGAATCTATTTCTCTCTCCTTCCTCTCCATCCCCAGCATTCATCTACAAACAATATCTATATCTCTACCCAACTGTCCATCCATCTTTCCTCAGTATCCTTCCCTCCACATTCATCCATCCATCTGTTTGAAATCTCTCTCTCAGTCCCTCCATCCCTGCTCAGGATCCATCTCTCCACAGATCCTTCCACCCAAGGTATTTATCCACCCATCCATTCACAGTAGCCATTCCACCATCTATGATATCTCTCTCCTCATCCTTTTGCAGTATACAACCAGCTAGCCACCCACAATAGCTTTCTTTTCATCTATCCACCAATTCAACCATCTATCCCTTTATCTGAAATATCTCTGTCCATCCAACCGTAGTAACTGTCCATCCATCCATACCTCCATCCATCCATCTGCAGTCTCTGACCATCCATACATCTATCCACAGTATCTGTTCATCCATCCATCCATCCATCCATCAGCAGTATCTGCATCCACGCATCTATCCATCCACAGTATCTCCATCCATACATCTGCAGAATCTGTCCATCCATCCACCCATCCCTTCCTCCATCCATCCTAGAATCTCTGTCTGTCCATCTATCCATCAATCTACAGTATCTCTGTCATTCCTTCATCAGCAGTATCTCCGTTTAGCCAGCCATCCCTCCATCCATCAGCAATATTTGTGTCCATCCATCTATGAGCAGTATCCCTGTCCATCCATTCATCCCTTCCTCCTTTCATCCATCAACAGTATCTCTGTCTATCCATTCATCCATCCATTCCTGCCTCTATCCATCTAGCAGTATCCCCATCCATCCATCTGCAATATCTCCACTGCTCCTTTGCTCCATCCATCCATCCTCAGTATCTCCATCCATCCCCTCCTCCATCCTTCCATCCGTCAGCAGCATCTGTCCATCCATCCACCCATTCATCCAAGAGTAGCAGAAAGAGGACACCCTTATAAAACCCCTTCTCCCCCCTCCTACTGTTCCATTCCCTCTCCGTCCCTCCTTTATGCACTAACCCTCTCCATTCCCCTCTCTTCCCCTCTAGCCAAGAACTGCCCAGCCAACAGCCATTACAAACTCTGTGCCAACCCCTGCTCCAGCGGCTGCAAAGGGGTGGCCAACATCACCAAGTGCCCCAAGATCTGCGCTGAAGGGTGCCAGTGCAACAAAGGCTATTTCTGGGCTGGCAACGAGTGCATCTCCATTCGGCACTGCCACTGCTTCCGCAAGGGCAGGTACTACAAGGTAAGCCCTCACCCGACAGGGCCAGCCCAGCGCGGTAGGCATCTGGAGGCAGAGAAGGACTCAAATGAGAATCCACAGCTGCCCCACACAGAGCTGGGGAACCAGGGGTTCAATACAGGACTGGATGTGTGAGGAGGGAACAGAGAGAGATAGGGGGCTGTGGGGAGATGGACGGAGGGGTGTGAATGGGGATGGATGGCTCAAAATACCCTAACGTTGGAATCCTTCAGTCTGAATCTGCTACTATGAAATCAGAAAGGATGTAACATTCCATTCTGGAGATTCCCAGAGCTGGGGTTAGAACCCAGGAGTCCTGACTCCCAGCCCCCCTGGTCTAACCCACTAGACCCCACTCCCCTCCCAGATCCTGGCTCCCAGCCCTCTCTCTCCAGCTCTAAGCACCACTCCCCTCCCACCTCCAAAGCTGGAGATAGAACCCCAGAGTCTGCTCTCTGTCCGACCATGTGTCTGTCTCTCCTGGCAGCCAGGTGAGAGGGTGCTCACACGACGGTGCCGGCAGCGGTGCAGGTGCATCCCAAGAGGAGGGGTGGTGTGCCAGTCATTCCAGTGCCCAGCGGGAGAGCTCTGCGAGCTGAGCCAAGGCCGATGGGGTTGTGTGAGACGGGACGGGAACTGCACCATCACCCGAGGTGACGTCTTCACCTCTTACGATGGGGTCTCAGGGAAGGTGCCGCTGGATGGCACCTATGAGATCTCCTCGCTCATCGACACCAGGGCCGCCAGCTGGTTCCGGGTGGTGGTAGAGTTCCAGACCTGCAAAAAGTGCCGTGCACCCAGAGTCACAGCCGTCACCGTCTACTTTCACAAGCTCACCATCCTGGTCAACCGCAATGGCAGAGTCTTGGTAAGGGGAAATGCTGGGGAGGTGCCACTGGGGGCCTGTCAGTCTGTCTGCCTATTGCCCCTACAGTGTCTGTCCATCCATCTATCCATCAATAGCATCTGTCCATCCATCTAACCATCCATCTATTGTATCTCCCATCACCATCAATCCATCCATCCATGCCATGTGCAATGTCCATCCTTCCATCCATCCATCTATGCCAGCTACAATGTCCAGCCACTCGTCCATCCATCCATAACACTTATAGCATCTGTCCATCTAACCATCCGTCTGTCTATTGTACCTGGAGTATCCATCCATTCATCCCTGGCACTTACAGTGTCCATCCATCCATCCATGCCATCTGCAATGTCTGTCCATCCACCCTTCATCCCTGGCACTTACAATGTCTGTCTCTGTACCCACCCGATGCAGACCCTCTATCCTCAGTCTGAGGTGTTTCTCTATCCCCTCTCTTTGTCTCTCTGGCATCTCTGGCAGTGACCTCTCCATTTGTATGTTCCAGGTGAATGGGCATCCTGTGAAGCTCCCGGCCAGGCCCTCCAGAGCCGTGTCAGTGAGTCGGGCAGGGAACGTGGTGACCGTGGCCCAGGGCTCGGCACTGCGGGTTCTCTTCAGCACCAGTGGGGATGTAACGGTGAGAATTGATGGGAAGCTAGCCAGGAAGGTGCAAGCCGCCTGCGGGAACTACAACGGGAACAGCGCCGACGACCTGCGCCTGCCTGATGGGACAGTCCTGGACAACATCGGCGAGGTCCTCAGCTACTGGAGATTCTCCGAGAACCCCCAGGATGGTATGTGGGGCAGAGCAGAACCAAGAGTCTGGGTCCAAAGGAGCTAAGGGGCCAGTGTTTCAGATTGGTATCCCCTGCCCCAGATCAGATCGATGGGCCCATCTAACCTGATATCCCACCTTCACCCTGCCATCCATGGGCCCATCTACCCTAATATTGTTCCCTCAACCCCCATTGCCATCCCAGATCAGATCAATGGGCCCAGTATCCCCCCACCACTGCCCCACTTCAGACCCATGGGCCCATCTACCCCTGTATTTTTGGAATAGCAGAATTTTGACTCTCAAATGAAGAGGAAGTTAAGTGGTTGCTTTATTTAACCTCCTCCCCACACACACTCTTTTTTATTTTATTTTTTTAGATTACGACTGAGATATGAATTTCTGAAGCCCTCTAAGGATTCAGGTCGCCCTCTGGAAATCCACCAGGCTCTAAGACACAACGGATCCCAGCTTAGCACAAGCACTAAATTCCCTTCCCTAGATCCCTGTGCAGAGCAGCTGACTTTGTGGATTGCTTGCAATGCAGAGATGCTGTTTAAACACTATGGCTGTGGATGTCCTCAGCTGCTGTCAATCAGCGTAGACCCAGCAATGGATTTCCACCAGCTGAAGATCTTAGTCTAGATGCAAATTAATGCCTGATTTCAAAACTCTCCGTGTTTTTTACTAATATTACCAAGCCCCTTTTTGTCTCAAAGTGTTATGCAAATTATTTATGTTGAGGTCGCTTTACCTGCCACTGAGATGCAGCCACCTCTGGGGAGGCAGCTGCCGAACAGCCGCACAGTGACACTTCACAGGGATGGTTAGCCCAGCACTGAGATGCAGCCACCTCTGGGGTGGGGCAGCTGGGAACAGCCGCACGGGGATGGCTCGCCCAGCGCTGAGATGCAGCCTCCTCTGGGGTGGGGTGCAACAGGTGTTTAACACACAGATGCACAGCAACACTTTGGGATAGTAAGTGAAGGAGAATCGTGAATTCAACTGAAAGTGCTCTAAGAATCTATGAATCAATAAACGCTTCTGGCAAAGGCTTTGGATTTGCTTCTGTGTCGTTATTTTTCTCCCACCTACATCTTAGTTAGTTAGCCATTTCTCTTTGCAGGTGGCTAAATAGACAGTCTCCTTCTAAGCCCCTGCTGCCCTACTCTCTGCAGCCTGGAGCCCCCTACTCAGCCCCCGTCCTGCTCTCTGAATAGCTAGAGAGAGAGGGAGAGAAAGAGGGAGCAGTGGATGGCGGATGGAACAAGAGGTAGATGCACCAAAGGATGGAGCAATGGATGGACCAGTGAAAAGCAGTATCACACTGACCCCTGGGCATTATAGAAAGAAATTCAGGGAAATGCATCGAATAAGGAAGGAAAGCTTGTGCCAGGAGGCAGATTCATAGGGTCACGAAGTCCAAGGCCAGAAGGGAGCATTGTGCCATCTAGTCTGACCTTCTGGATAACACAGGCCAGAGACCTGCCCCACAATAATCCCTTGAGCAGATCTGTTAGCAAAGCATCCAACCGGGAATTCAAAATGGCCAGTGATGGAGAATCCATCATGCCCCTGGGGAAATGGTGTCAACGATTCATTCCCCTCGCTGCTCAAAATTTACACCTCAGTTACAGTCTGACCTCATGAAGCTTCTTCCACTTCCAGCCGGCAGATGGTGTTAGACCTTCCTCTGCTTGATGGAAGAGCCTGTTGCTAAATATTTGCTCCCCACACTGGAGGAGTGTTCAGAGCACCAGTAGCCAGGGCACAAAGCAGACACGGGAAAAGGCATTGTACCAGGGTGATCCAGAGCACTTGTGGAATGCTTGTCCATCAGAGTTCAAGGTGGACGCTCTATAAAGAACCTGCCCCAGTGGTAGAGTCAGCTGAATTGGCCAATGTGCCAGAGAGCCATAGAAAGGCACCAGGGAGCAGGGAGCTGTTAATTCCTTGGAAAAGAGATTTGGGGTGACTGGGTCAAGAGAGGAAAGCCCAGGGAAAGTTGTCCCAAAGGAGGGCAGGATGGTAGGAGGGTGGATGGGAAATATGCAGCTATAGAAAAGAGATCAGGTTGGTCTGGCATGATCAACCTTTATAAAAAAGAGTTTCCCCCCCAGATCAGATTGGCAGAGACTCTGGGAAGCTTTTGCTTTCCTCTGCAGCACGGGGCACAGACCATTTGCTGGAGTAAATGGTGGAGTCCCTCTAACCTGAAGTCCTTAAATCAAGATTTGAGAACTTCAATCCCTCAGCCAGAGATTCCCAGGTGGATGGGTGGCATTCTGTGACCTGCGATGTGCAGGTGGAATGCAAACACAGATGGGGTGGATGGTGGGCATGTCACTGCTCCCAAGTTACACAGAAACTCTCTCCCTTCAAATACATTTACACATCTCATTGTAATCACTACATATTGCATCACATATGCTTGGCTTGGCTTGGTCACTTTGTAGGAACAAATCCCTGTGCAGCATGCTCTGGGCACATATTGTCCATGTTCGACCTACTCTTTACCTCACCTCTACATTCCTAACTTATCTTGTCCACTGTGAATTTGTTCACAGTAAATATTTCCCTGGGAGTTCTCCCTCTTATCTTAGCTAGCTCAGACATTCTGTCTTGTCACTTACTGACCTATTTACTTACCTTGGTTAGCAAAAACATTTGGTTTCCAGCCTGATGATTTATTTACCTCCCTAATCCTATCATCCAAAGACGAGGCATCGCCCCATGTGTTTAATGTCTCGTGTCAGGCCAGGCAACCTGCTGCTATGCCTCAGCCTTGTACCTCTATTCTAGGGGAAGCAGTTTAACTCTTCTATATGCAGTAGGTAACAGCACAAAGTTAGTGGTTAGGTACAGGGTCATACATACTGGTCATAAACATGGACAAGTAGTAATGGGCATAATCTGCAGCAAGGGAGATTGAGGTTAGATATCAGGAAAAACTTTCCAACTCTATGGGGAGTTCTGCTCTGGGATAGGCTTCCAAGGGGGGTTGTGGTATCCCTGTCACTGGAGGTTTTTAACAACAGGTTGGACAAACACCTTGTCGGGCTGGTCTGGGTTTACCTGGTCATGCCTCAGCGCAGGGGGCTGGACTTGAAAACTTCTCGAGGTCCCTTTCAGCTCACAATTTCTTTGATACCATACTACAGAGGTTGATGAGAGTGGAGAAACGCCACGTCTCAGTTTACCATGGTTCAGTCCAATTTAATAGAACTAAAGATAGTTCTCCCCTGCAGGGGAAAGTCTCCAATCGGCATTGAGGGCACGTTGTCCGAGATCCCTCGGTCTCGTGTAGACATGAAACAGCCTGGGGAATTCAAGTGGGCTGAAGTTGGATCATCAGACACAATGCGTGCAGGTATTTTTGGGCGTAATAACTTGACAATTGATGCTAATATTGCTTTTATGGTCACACACAACCAAAGGGAAAAGTTGGCTGCAAATCAGCAGAAAAATGAGCTCATGGTCACAGTGATGCTGTATGGAATTGTGAGACACTTTATATTATATTATTATTATCACCACCAATATTATAAAATTGCAATGAATCCTGCTAGATACGCCATGCAAGGTGTGAGTAAAGATGTTATGAACTGTCAAGTATGATAAACTTGTTTATATGTTTGTATCACCTTTGTATTATGAATTATAGACACGTAAGGTATATCTGTATTTCAAACTTATGCTATGTTTCTGGGTGACACCCCCAGGCAGACTGGTATCAGCACTGCCTGGCCTGTTTAATGACCAAGCAAGGGTCATCAACTGGAGTGACTTTCCTACCAACAAAGCTCTGAAAAAAGAATTGAATGACCCATCCAAGCTGTGGATGTGTTCCAGAGGGACTTTCAAGCCAGCAAACTCACCAGCACTGCAAAGAATCTGTAATATGGACTTTGAAGTCTCTGTATGTATGTGATTGCTTTACCATTTAACAACTCTCTTCTTCTTCTTTCTTTTTTCTTTATATTAAATCTTTAGTTTTAGGCACTAAACTGGAATGCAATGAAGGGGGCTGGGTGATTTCTTTTTTCAGCTTCTCAATAACCAGTGTGGGGGATCAGGAGCACAGTCTGTGACTGGTTGAGGAGTTTAATTTCAGGGTGACCCACCAGTCTTGGGAGAATCTGCTCTCCTTTTTGCAGTCTGCCCTGTCATTGACATTTTCAGTGAGGGCTGCCCCAGGTACATCAGCACACAGTCACAAAGCAGGTATAGCCATGGCCTGTGATAGTAAATACGTGTCCTAAAGGGGGCAGTGATTGAAAACCTCCCTTATAGTGATGGACTCAACGCACTCACTCTAGTTAGCTTAACAAAGAGAAGGCTTAGGAGTGACTTGATTGTAGTACCTACATGAGGAACAAATATTTAATAGTGGGCTCTTCAGTCTAACATGATCCAATGCCTGGAAGTTGAAGCTCAACAAATAAAGACTGGAACCAAGGTGGAAATATGTAACGGTGAGAGTAATTAGTCATTGGAACGATTTCCCAAGGGTGGTTGTGGATTCGCCATCAGTGACAATTTTTAACTCGATAGGTGATGTTTCTGAAAGACCTGCTCTAGGGGTTATCTGGAAGCAGTTCTTTCTCCTGTGCTGTAAAAGAGGTCGGCCTAGATGACCACAGTGGACCCTTCTGACCATGGACTCTATGAATCTGTGACAGGAACGATGTGACTGCTGAATACTTCAAGGCTGAGGAGCAGAAAGATGAATGGTGAAGCCCCAGCTCTGAAACAGAACCCCTTGAAATGTTGGAGCACTGCAAGCTATTTAGAAGAGATCACAGTCTCATAGAAGATTAAGGGTGGAAGAGACCTCAGGAGGTCATCTAGTCCAACCCCCTGCTCAAAGCAGGACCAACCCCAACTAAATCATCCTGGCCAGGGTTTTGTCAAGCCAGGTCTTAAAAACCTCTATGGATGGAGATTCCACCACCTCCCTAGATAACCCATTTCAGTGCTTCTCCACCCTCCTAATGAAATCGTTTTTCCTAATATCCAACCTAGACCTCCCCCACTGCAACTTGAGACCAGCAGAGGGATGGATCTCAGGCCCAATTCAGGGAACTAGGTACTGGGAAAGTGGATGCTCTATCCCTGAGAGTTGTAGGTGTCATTCTTTGGGGTGCTGTGACACAGAGTCCACACACAACAGCCAGAAGACAAGCATGCCAGTATCCTGAGTGCCTGTGTTGTATGCTGCCCTGATTCAGCACTGCTGACCCCAGCAGCCTGCTGGCAACATGACAGCCCCACCCTGTTTTCCACTAGCTTTACGGTGACCTCACCACCCTTCCAATCTCACATTCTTCTTGGCCCAATCTGCCACAAAGTGGCCAACCCCCTCTGGGCCACTCAGAGAAATAATGAGGCTTGTTTGCTCCTTTAAAGAGACAGTCCCCAGCAGCTTGCCATGTTGACTGGAATTAACAATCACTCCCATTTCAAGTCAGCACTGGATTGGTTTAGACTAAAATATGACAAGTTGATTAACAAAAGGACTTGGTTCAGTGACACTGAGGAAATAAAAATGAAGGTGGAGATGGTCACAAGAAAATAAAAGTGAAAACGTGAATTGAAAAGTCTAAAACTTACTCTAGCAAGGCCCATTCTTTGGTTAAGATGGTTTCACTCACCATTACTCTTGGTCCATCATGAGTAACTGTCTGTTAGGCAGGGCCTTCCACAGAAGTATGAGGCACTGGGCTTCCCTCATCTTCTTAGGTGAAAGGTAAAGACAGAGTCTCTGTTCCGTGTATTCCCAGAGAATTGCCTTTGTTCTCAAAGTTAGGAAGGCCCCTTGGAGATTGTGCTTCCTGTGTTTCTTGGGATGCAGGAGCCAAGTTAATTCTCCGGACTTGTCTGCACTTACAATGCTACAGCAGCGCAGCTATAGTGCTTCAATGTAGACACTACCTATGCCAATGGGAGTTTTCCCGTCAGTGTACATAATCCACTTCCCTGAGAGGCAGTAGAGATGCCAAAGGCAGAATTCTTCCATCAACCAAGCGTTGTCTATATGGGGACTATACCCGCTCTGGTTTGCCTGATAGCTTGGCTTCTGGCTAATCGGTAAATTGAGGTCGACCCACATTCCTTTGCCTTGGACAACCTTGGTGGAGTAATTACTTCATAACTTCACATATGAGGCTAATGCTCACATTTTACAAGGCAAATTCAGGAAAAACATCATTGCAGTAGCGTGTAGGGTGTGAATACTGGGGGGCCCCGGCAGGCAAAGAGTGATCTGGGATAAAAATCTGTTGTATAGAGAACGGGTCTCTTAGAAGGCCAGGGCAGTATGAGGGGGCAAAGATGGCTAAGAAATGGACTAATTAACCTAGCAGCACCTGAGGAGAGATTTAGGCTAGATTGACAAGGACTAATTGAAGATGGATCCACCTGGGGGCGGTGGGCTTGTATGAACCCAGGAAATGACTGCAGAAAGGGCTGCAGCATGGGGGGCTGCAGAGGCAGGAGTAGAAAGAAGCCCAGGGAAATGCCAGCAAGGTTTGGGACAGTGCAGACCTGGGGTGGGCTGGAACCCAGAGGAGCACGTGGTCCCGGGTTCCCCTGCCAGCCACTAAGAAAGTGGCACAGTCTTGAATCAGAAGACTGCCTGGGATGGCACCCAGATAGCTGGTCCAGTGAGACTTTGATATCCTAGCAAGGGAAACCTGTATAGTGACCTGGCCAAAGGGCCAAGCCGCAAAGAGGAAGAACTGCAACTCCTAGAGAGCAAGAGGGGCTGCTGCATGAGCTGAGTAGGAGGCATCGAACCAGGCCGAGCTAATCCTCAGACACAGCCACCAGGAGACACTCCAGTGATGCACATATCACTCGTAGTCAGACGAGAGCTTGTAATTATCACAAAATAGAGGGAGCAGACATTGCCAAGGGCAAACTTTGCTGGGGGATATACTGACCACAAAGCTATTTACAGCAAAACGGGAGACTCTCCGCTCCTACGTGTGCAAGCTGGCTTAATAACCAAAGTCGTAAGATCCAAAGTGGATCTGACCAAGTAACGTATCACAGATACTGAAGCTGTGAGGCTGGAGCGTAGTAAGGTAGAAGACACAACAGGCCAGTCTCCTCCCAAGATCAAGAAGCAGGCATCACTGCCCACAGGGCCAGTAGAATATTATGGACAATTTATTCCCAATTTCAGACCTAAAGAAGAGCTCTATGTAGCTCAAAAGCTTGTCTCGCTCACCAACAGAAGTTGGTCCAATCAAAGATATTCCCTCCTCTACCTTGTCTCTCTCATATCCTGGGATCCACTCAACTACACCAACACTGCAAACTACAGTGGGACACCAAGATGGGGTCCCTTCCCTGTTCTTTGCAAACAACTCCCAGACCTAACAAATCCACTACACCAAACAGTGGTTGCAGTAGATTTGTCCATAAAGAGTAAACGCTTTGGGGGGGGGTGTTGTTGTTAAAAATAAATAAATAAAAAATAGGCAACTTTTCAGTGTTTATTTTCCAAACATTAAAACCAGGATGAAATCAGGTTAAAAATAAAAAAATTAAAAAAATGGGAAAAATTGGGGGGGGAACAAAAGAATGTCTATAATATATACATTTTATACAGTAAAATTGGGGGGGAAAATGTAATGTACAAAGGTATACTTTGTCTCTCTCAGTGCTAGTAGCTTTTCCAGAAATCCTGGTTTGCAAACGCTCACATAATTTTCTTGAGCGTATCCTCCCTCACATTGAGCCTCTTGCTGTCTTGGTGCTAATCCAGCTTTGAAAATAAGTGCTCTGCATCAACAGGTCCAGGGGGTACACTCAAACCTTGTCGTGCCCCTTTGCTGAAATTGGCAAGTGTGCCGCGATGACTGTTCCAAAATTATGGGGAAGGGCCTTGACTTTATCTTGGGGCTTTCCCACCCTCTGGCACACTTCACAGGACCGGACATAGGCAGAAACGTCCTTGCCCATTCGCTCCTAGTGAAACGACTTCCCCAAATGGTCTTTGGTCCTGTTCACCCCAGTATGACCAGTAGGGTGATAGTGGGCTAAGCTCAAGAGCTTTTCCCTATACTTAGTTGGAATTACCAACTGTCTCTGGGGATGCCAGTCCTCCTTGTGCCCACCAGAAAGGGTTTCCTTGGCTAAGATTCCTTCTTCTACAACAAATCTGGACCTATTGGAAGAGCTGAGAGGTGGTGGGTCGCTCCATGCTGCCATCCAAGCTCCCTTGAGGCTTTCATGCGCTACCTGTGCTGCCTGGAAATGCTTCCTTGATGCTGGAAACATTAGTTCCTCACTGGATTGTGGACTTGGGTGTGACATTGCACTCCATATGTTTTGTGGAAATATGCTAATAAGCGTGAATATAATGTAACTGGAATAAGCTTCATGCAAAAGATCTCATGTAAGGTATCTTTACAAAGCTTATAATCTACTGAGTGTGTTAATCCGATTTGTATGTGTGCATCATTCTTGTATCTGAAGCTAGAAATATGAAGTATTACTCTGAAGTCCTATTGTAACTATGCAAAGTGTGGGCCATTAATGGTGGCTTGGAATCTTGATGGCTCCCATTAACTAGGATAATTGGTTGTAAATAGTTCTGTTTACTTGTAAGCCTTCCTGGGTGCCAGCCAGTGAGTAATGAAGTCTCACAGGACATGTGAACATGTCACATGATACTGGAATCCATCTTAAACCTGGTGCTTTTCCATTTAGAAGGAGGGTTGGGAACCCAGAGAGAAACAAAAGATTCCCCCCTTGTGCCAAAGATATAAAAGGGGGTGGACAGAACAAAGGGAACTGCCAGTCATGAGAAATCCTCTAGTTACCACCTGAGCTGGAACTAACAATAACTGTACTGGGGGAAAGGATTGGCCCAGACTAGGAAGGAGTCTAGTCTGCCTGTATTCAGTTTCTTAATATACAGACGCTCCCTGGGTTACATAAACCCAATTCACGCAAATCCACACTTACAGAAAATGTTCCGTACGCCTTTTTTTTTTTTTTTTTTTTTTGGTGTGGGGTGATAATTGTGAGGTTCCCGGCTTACATAAAATTTGACTTGCATAATTTGGGGAGCATCTGTATTACTCTTAGACCTGTGTGTTTTATTTTATTTTGCTGGGTAACTTTGTTCTGTCTGTTATTACTTGGAACAACTTAGATCCTACCTTTTATACTTAATAAAATCACTTTTGTTTATTAATTAATCCAGAGGGAGGAGGACCAAACAGCTGTGCATATCTCTCTATCAGTGTTATAGAGGGTGGACAGTTTATGAGTTTAGCCTGCATAAGCTTTATACAGAGTAAAATAGACTTATTTGGGGTTTGGATCCCATTGGGAGTTGGGTGGGTCTGGGTGCTGGAGACAGGAGTACTTGCTGAGCAGTTTTCAGTTAAGTCTGCAACTTTGGGGGCATGGTTCAGACCCTGGCTCTGTGTTGCAGCAGTCCTGCGTTTCTGGCTCAACAAGATAGGGTTCTGGAGTCCCAAGATGGAAAAGAGAATGGGCTCAGAGGTAGTTTCAGCACATCAGGTGACAGCCCCAAGGGGGCTTCTGTGACCAAACCCATCACATTGGCCTTCGTCCCACTGGAAGCAATGTAGGTGATAGGGGTGTCTCTGTCAATTGTGAATGGCCTTAAAGGGTTGCACCATCACTTAGGCCTCTGGGTCAATGAATTTTGGGGTCCATTAGGGATTGGTGGACAGCTGATACCTGTGCTCCAGTGTCTCTCCATGCAGTAATCTTCCTCCTACACACACTCACAGTTTCCCTTCCCCCTGGGGGTATCTGCAAGGCATCTGGGCATGAAGGCTCTCGTTGGGACTCCGGGGTGATGAGTTGCAGTTGGCTGGTGCTCTTGGGGCAGTTGGCCTTCACGTGCCCCAGCTCATTACATTTAAAGCAACACCCAGCTGACTGTGGGCTGGGGCAAGATAGGTGACTGGAGAGTAGGGTGGTGGGATGAGAGGGCGTCTGGGGTCTCTCTGGCTGTGTGGAGCGTTCCTCCTTGTGAAATGGGGTTTGGGCTAACCCTGATGATGGGGTGTTCTCAGGTTGCTCCTTGTGGTATCCGCACCAACTGCTACTAGCTTTCTTCTTCTCCACCACCTCCACCCCTTTGGTTCTGATCTCCCCTGCCTCCATTACAGTTTTGGGCTTCCCATCTAGAAAGTACCTTTCTATTTCCTCAGGAGGACCATCTAAGAACTGTTCCATTTGTATTAGGAGAGACAGATCTTCCAAAGATCTAACATTTGCTCCTGATATCCAGGCATCCCAATTTTTTACAATGTGGTAGGTGTGTCAGGAAAATGCCATGTCTGGTTTCCACCTTAGGGCTCTGAACTGCTGACAGGCATGCTCAGGTGTTAGCCCCATCCTAATTCTGCCCTTTTGTTTAAAAAGTTCATACTTGTTCATGAGTTCTTTAGGCATTTCAGCTGCCACCTCTGCTAAGGGTCCACAGAGTTGTGGCTTCAGTTCCACCTGGTCTGGAGGGATGCTGTACCCAAGGCAGGCCCTTTCAAAAAAATTCTAAGGAGGCCTCTTTATCATCGCCTACCTTGTAGGTGGGGAATTTCTTAGAATGGGGGAGCAGTACCTAGAGAAGGACTGTTAGTGCTACCTGATTGAGCCAGCTTAGCCTCTTCCAGCTCTAAGCACTTCAGCTCCATTTCTGCTTCCAAGCACTTCACCTCCAAGCACTTCGCCCCTCTCCTTTCCTACGTTTCTGCCTCCAAGCACTTTGCCTCTAAGAAAAAATTCCGTTCATCCACAGTTAGAACTCGGCCTGGGTTAAGGGCATCCCTCCATCCTGGCACTGGGATCTCAGGTGGGGGAGGGCTGACCCTTCCCTCCTGAGAAGTCTCCATTTCCGCATCCCCTCCCTGCATTTCCATCATGGAGCTGGGTATCTGGGCCTGTCTTCTCTGTGGTGTGCTGCTTTGGGAAGACTGGTTGCTCTAAGGTTTCGGTGCCCGAGCGCAATCTCATGCACAGGGCTGTCCTGCTCTAGCCTAGCTATTTCGTTGCCACGAAGCTAGAAAGAGAAAAAAAAATAAACTGCTTGTTGGACTCCCTGGCTTGGCAGACTGAACACTCTTCATGCCTGTTCCCCAACAGGTAGCAAAGAAAGGGAGAGAAAAAACCATTCACCACTCCCTGGCTTTGCAGGCTGCCACAAGGAAAAATGGGTCCTTTTAAAATCCTTAGATCTGTGTTTCTGGTTCAAAATGATCCCACCTTTGCCAGCATGTCAAGGCTGATTCTCCACTCTGGCACTCCACGTGCAGAAGCGGGGCCCACAAGGATTCTAAAAATTAACACTGGCCACTCCAGCTTGTATTAGACTCCCAAGGGTACAGCTTTTCTCTGACCTTGGATGGGTAGATGCTGCCACCACCTAAGTGCAAAAACCCCTTTGAGAACTGTACATGAGTGCAGCCGGGGCTCGACCCTCTCCAGGGGGAGGAGGGGAGCCACACCAGCTCACTACACTCCGGTGGGTCCGGGGAAATTGCCCGGCTGTCCTCACGGCAATTGTCTGCCTTGCGGGGGCAAGGGGCTCAGGTCCTTCGGCAGGGCTAAGTGACAATAGCAGTTAAGGCCCAGCCCTAGGTCAGGGCGGGGCAGCAAACACTGAGTCAGGAAGCTCAGGCCCTTGGGCAGGGCTGTGCAACAATGACAGGCTTTGGCATCCTCAGGCCAGGGAGAAGGGGAGTCTGCCACCCAGGAGTTGGGTGGCAGGGGGGACACAGGCCCTCCCACTCCATTGTGTCCCAGCCCGGGGCCCTAGCAGCGGCTGAAGATCCGCTGCTGAGTCAGTGGGGATCCTGGCCGCAACACACTGACATAGACTTTGGCAGTGCTGCAGCCAGACTGGGGTCGGCTGCCCCCAGGCTACTTCCATGCTCCCCCTCGGGCCCTATCTGGGTCCTGACGTCGGCCTCTGCAGGGTCCAGGAGCATGGGCTCGTCGCTGTTGGGGCTGGGTGGCAGGTCCGGCAACTCCTCCGGACAGACGGTCCAGAGTAGCTCCGGCAGCTCTTCCAGGCAGCAGCCGCGGGGGAGCTCCAGCAGCTCTTCCGGGCAGCGGGGGCAGGGGAGCTCAGGCCAGTCTGAGCGGCTACCCTGGGTCGCAGTGGGTTCCCAGTCTCAAGCTCCCTGAGGGACATCTGCTCGCTCCGGCGGCTGGGCCCTGACTGAGCTCTGAGGGCCGGCCTTTATAGTTCCGGGTCGGCGCCTGACCCTTTGAGGGGCGGGCTCAGAGCTTTTTAGCTCCACCCACTCTGGCCTCCGGCTGGGATCTTCCTCCTCTGGGCTGGAGGGGAGCCACACCGCCTCACTACAGAACCCAGAAAGGCGCACTGGGGAATTCCTTCCTGTGGGGCACCCTCAAGCCTCTGTCTCTCTCTCTCTCTCTCTCTCTCACACACACACACACACACACACACACACACACAGGGAAGAGCTAAGAAAGAACACAAAGAAAATCAGCTGTTGCCATCAGTTGATTGAACAACATGTGCACAAACCTCTTAGGACACAGAAATCCAATCCTGTTCTTAAAAAAAGGTAAATTTTATTAAAAACAAAAAAGAAAAAAAAATTTAAAAAACTTTGGCTATTACTAGATTTTAAAAACCCACTTACAAAAATTCAGCATCAAGACTAACCTTATTGAGGTTCAGCTTAATGGTTACAAGCAAAACAAAAGTATTTGGGGTTAGCACAGAGGAGTCCACAAGTCATAAAGAAATAAACCTAATCGCATCTTCCTAGACATTTCCTGATCTACTTACCTATCTGGTATCAGAGAGGTAGCCGTGTTAGTCTGGATCTGTAAAAGCAGCAAAGAATCCTGTGGCACCTTATAGACTAACAGACATTTTGGAGCATGAGCTTTCGTGGGTGAATAACACACTCGTCGGATGCATGTAGTGGAATTTCCAGGGGCAGATATTATTATGCAAGCAAGCTAGAGATAATGAGGTTAGTTCAATCAGGGAGGATGAGGCCCTGTTCTAGCAGTTGAGGTGTGAAACAAGGAGAGAGAAGCTGGTTCTGTAGTTGGCAAGCCATTCACAGTCTGTGTTTAATCCTGAGCTATGGTGTCAAATTTTGCAGATGAACTGAAGCTCAGCAGTTTCTCTTGAAGTCGGTCCTAAGTTTTTTTGCTGCAGGATGGCCACCTTAAGGTCTGCTATAGTGTGGCCAGGGAGGTTGAAAGTGCTCTCCTACAGGTTTTTGTATACTGCCATCCTAATATTGTATTTGTTCTATTTATCCTTTTCCGTAGAGAGGGGCATTGCTGCATATGATGGTGTATATACATTGGTGACGTGCAGGTGAATGAACCAGTGATGGTGTGGCTGATCTGGTTAGGTTCAGTGATGGTATCCGCTGGTGTTAGATATGTGGGCAGAGGTTGGCATCGAGGTTTGTTGCATGGATTGGTTCCTGCGCTAGAGTACTATGGTGCGGTGTGCAGTTACTGGTGAGAATATGTTTCAGGTTAGCAGGTTGTCTGTGGGCGAGCACTGGCCTGCCACCCAAGACCTGTGAAAGTGTGGGGTCATTGTCCAGAATGGGTTGTAGATCCCTGATGATGCGTTGGAGGGGTTTTAGCTGGGGACTGTATGTGGGGGGTTTAAGTGAGTAGTTTCTAGGTATGAGTCAGATGATTTTTCATACCTGGCCCAAAGCTTCTTACAGCATCGGTGCAGCCCGGTCTCTTCTTCTCCCCAAGAACAACAGACAAACAAAGGGGAAGTTTTTTCCCCCAATTTTAAGAAGTTCTAGCCTTCCCATTGGCTCTTTTGGTTAGGTGCCCACTACTTTCCTTTTACCTATGCAGGGAGACTTTTTAACCCTTTACAGGTAAAGCAAGTAGAGAATAACTACAAAGAAGGATTTTATAGCTAACTGGTTGGCTGGGTGTCCATAAAAGGGAGCTTACCCCCCCCCACACACTTCATTTATCACAGTAGCCATGCATAATGTAGGGGAAACTGAGGCACACAGACATCATAAAAAATATTACAGAAAATTCCCACTTCATCACAATTGGTCACCAGTATGTCTCTGTGATGGCCCATTTGGGCACGGGGAAGTTGTCACCCTCATGCAACTAAGGCTTGCAGTTGCCTCGGCTGATTTCCCATTCAATCAGTCAAAACCCTCAAAGCTGCAAAGGAGCATTGCAGCAAACAGCACTTGGCCCTGGCTGTGAATAGAAACAAAAGAGGGTTTTTAGGGTAACCAAAGGAAACCCCTTGAGAAGTGTGGGGGGTTAGAGGGAGCCCATTCATGAACACTTGCATCCTGATTTGTCTGGAATCAGCCTACTCTACAAAAGCCTGAATGTGTGGGAGGGAAAATCTACTTGATTGGAGAGGAAAGCTAATGGTTGATTAGTGTTAACCTGGTTCTGGTTTTGTGTTTGTATTGTAACCACTTGTTTCCACCACTCTTATTTCTAGTTGGATCTTTATTCTCTTACATAACCCCTATTCTGAGTTATTGGGAGTGCTCACAAGTGCTACGTGGTTTGCAAGAGCAGTGGTTTAAGGAAAAACTGATAAACCAGGGCACACTGCTGCTTTGGGCACAGAGGATCTGGTATTTCTGGGAGTGGCCAGTGTTAGGGGCTGGATATCACACAGGAATGATTCAAAGGAACTTGGGGTACACCTATTGTTAACCAGTCAGGTAAAGACAGGAATGGAATAGCCCAGAGGAGAGTGTTTAGCAGTGTCAGGGATCTGATACCTGGCTGCCACAAGAAAGATGCCTCTCACTGAAGGAAACTACTGGATAACCCTGAGAAACATAACAGTGGCATTAGAAGCAAGATCTGTACTCCATTTTCTAGCTATCCACAAATCACACTTCCAGCATGTACCCACCAGTTACTGAGAGACTACAGAGCATGAAGGTGGGGTGTAAGTGCAACCCTTATGCCAGGTGAAGCCGGCAGCAACCAGGGCTGGGTTCAATACTTAGAGGTTTCTTTTCAACAATACAACACAAAACCAGCTCGAGCCCCCACCCAGTAACCTAGGAAAATTACACACCACTCCATGGGTGCCTCTAGAGGCGAAACTTCCCCTCTTGCAAGCACAGAATCTGACTGTAGCAAAGACACTTATAATAAAAGAAGAGAAGTCACTCGCATTAATTTGGGGAAATGTCGCAAGCAGGATTCATAAACAAAGCCATGAACACAGGACTCACCCCAGATTACATTGGGCAGTCTCCTTTTGCCTCAGGTTCTTAAATCCAGCAACCAAAAGTTCCTTTAACATGCCCTTCGCTTCTCCACACCCCACTCTCAGTTGTGTCCAGGAGTTCACTCGACACTCCACTCCACCAGCCACCCTGCCAGGCGCACACACCTCCGTTGGCCACCTGCTCCTACCCGTTAACACAGCACTGTGACAAAGTGGGTTTTTCTTTTATAGACTCATAGACTTTAGGGTCAGAAGGGACCAATATGATCATCTAGTCTGACCTCCTGCACAAAGCAGGCCTATGTGAGTCTCACTGTTTCTCACGAATACTGTGTGTGCCTCAGTTTCCCTGTGTATTGCACTGTGACATTATCTGATTAAACTATGACCCTATAGATCGTTGCAACCAGTTATATATCTGCAGCAAATATTATACAAAGGTTGTTGAGTGATGTACCTAGGAAAAGGTTATGTTTTTCTGGTTAGGATTATGCTATCTGCATGCATGTATCATTTTTGTATGTGAAGTATTGGAATATCCACCAGCTTTATGGGGATTGTCTGCCCCATGCTTTGCAGTTCACCCTAACTGAGTGACCATAGCTATCCCCCGCTGGGAGAGCAGTGTCAGCCATATATGCCATGTAAGATATCTGCAAAAATGTTATAATTTGCCAGATATGATCATCTTGTTTATATCATCTTTGTATTATGAGTTATACACATGTATGTATGTCTGTATTTCAAACTTGTGCTCTGCTTCTGGGTGACACCCCAGACAGTTCGGCATCAGCACTGCCTAGCCTGCTTGATGGCCCATTAAGGACCATCAGCTATACAACTGACCCATTGAGAAAAGGCAGATACACCTTATCTCAAGGGACATACCTATGGGCAGAACTCTACAGTGCTGCAACTTTCTCACTCAGAGGAGTGAAAAAACACCCCCCTGGGCACTGCAAGTTTCAGCACTGTGAAGTGTCAGTGAAAACTGCACCAGTGCTGGGATTTCCCTCGTGGAGGTAGGCTATGCCACGACTACACACACCATGCTAAAGCACTGCCCTAAGGCTTCCAAGCCATGTGCTGGGCAGGTTGTGTCTGGAACAAAGGAAGCACAGGCCACATGGCAAGAGACTAGAAAAGGCAGCTCCATCGTCCCCATTTTGTCTTCAATCCTGTTTCTTACCTCTGGAGGAACTTTGCTACAAACTGAAGCTCTGAACAAATGACTGAATGACCCATCCAAGCTGTGGCTGTACTCCAGAGACTTGACTTAAGCCAGCAGTTTATTCCATCACTGCTGCAAGTCTGAACCAAGAATTTTGCCATTACCGTATGTGATCGATTCCTTTAACCAATTTTAACTCACCTTTCTTTCTGTTTATAACTAAATGTTTAGATTGTAGATACTAAAGGATTGCCATCAGCATGATTTTTGGGTAAGATCTAAGTTAACCTCCCTACTAAACTACATCCCCTGAGTCCTGAACCCACCGATCTGGATTCCACCTCGTGAGGGTCACCCTGTCCCCATTACCCGGCCTGCTTGCTCTAATCATGACTATGTGTAACCCATTAGATGAGCGATGTACCCTCACTGCTCCCCTACTATACTTTGACCCCACCCACCGTACACCCTGCATTGGGGACATTACAGACTGTGTGTACTATATGCTAACCCATAACCAAATACCAGCATCCCCCCATACTCTGTATGTTGCCCCCGATGACTAATGACTGACATGCCAAACTCTGTGTATCATCCTTATTTAAATATTCTCTAATAAATATATTGACCTGGGTGTGTGGCTGGTCCTTTGGCATCAGAAGAACCTATTATTTGATTAGACTGGTTGTAAAGAACCACTGATCTCTGAATCCAGTGTTTTTGGTGGTGATATAAGAACCGGAATGCCTGGGGAAACTGCCTGTAGAGGGTCGAGCCCTGGCCAGCACCTCTCTGGGGCGGAGGGCAGCCACACCAGCTCACTGCACACTGCTGAGGTTTGGGGAATTAGTCCGGCCGCAGAAGTCTTTCCTGGCGGCCCTTGAGGTAACTGGAATAAGCACCGTAAGCCCAGGCCCTGGGTCAGGGTGGGGCAGCAGTGAGTCTGGTGCTCAGTAGCAATAAGCCCAGGCCCTGGGGCAGGGCAGGGCTGCAATGAGTCAGGGGCTCAGGCCTTCACGTAGGCCCAAGCCTCCAAGGCCTGGGAGAGGGGGAGACGGCCACCCGAGCTGGGTGGCAGGGGGGGACACAGGCCCTCCCACTCCACTGCGTCCAGCCCGGGGCCCTGGCAGCAGCAGAAGACCCACTGCTGAGTCAGTGGGGATCCTGCTGCAACACACTGACATAGGCTCTGGCAGTGCTGCAGCCAGACTGGGGTCAGCTGCCCCCAGGCTACTTCCAGACTCCCCCTTAGGTCGTACCTGGGTCAGGATGTTGTCCTCTGGGTGGTTCAGCACCATGGGTTCCTCGGGATAGCGAATGCTGGGCAGGTCCGGCACTTCCTCCGGGTAGCGAGCACCGGGCAGGTCCGGCCAGTTCTGGTGTGCACCTTGGGCCGTGGGGGTTTCCCCATCGTGGGCTAGGCTGGAGACATCTGACCTGCCCGGCGGCTGGCTCCCTAGTGAGCTCTGCGGGCGAAACCTTTATACTTCTGAGTCACCGCCTGACCCCCTGAGGGGCGGGCTCCAAACTCCCTAGCTCTGCCCACTGCAGTCTCCAGATGGGCTCATCCCGCTCCGCGGTGGCGGGGAGCCTCACCACCTTACTACACTGCCTTTATGTTTTCTTGTTAACCAGTGTGATGAAACAGGAGTTTACCTTTGTGGCTGGTTCTTGTTCTGCGTTGTGTTTGCCCTATTTCTCAGCAGTTCATCCTGCATTTGGCATCCTCAGCTGGTAGTACTAAGGCATGGTTACATGCACTAATGCCTAGCTTCCTGCACTAAGCAATGGCCGGTGCCCTTCGTAACCTGAGGCCCAGGAGGGGGATGCAACCAGATGACACTTTGCCCAGGAAGCGAGACAAAGACCAGGAGGAGGACCAAGAGGCATGCCAGAGGTGGAGTCTCTAGAAGCTGGCCAGTCTGCTGTTGGGGACTCAGAGAGTGGGCAGTCTTGACCTAGAGTCCACCCGAGATGGACTTGGGTGAAATCACTGATTTCTGTACTAACAAGCTCTGTTCTATGCTGTGTTCCTGTTGACTATTAAATCTTCTGGTTTACTCACTGGTTGAGAGTCACGGCTGGCTGCAAAGTGGGGTGCATGGCCCTCTGGCTTCCTCAGGGGTAGACCCACCAAGGGCAAGTGTTTGGTGTGAACAGGGATGCTGCATGCTTTGAGGAGGCTCCTTGCCCTGGACAGCATGCCTTGAGGGGAGTCACACCACCCCAGGGTCCTGGCTCGCTTCATACAGTGCACCAGAACTGTGACTCCATGACAAGCACTCAATGATTTCAGCCATTAGTGAGGGACTCTCATTGCTGGAAGTCTCTTGCATCAGAAACACTGTCCCAAAACCGGTCTAATGCTTAGACCTGATTATTAGTGATTTCAGTTCTCCATTGAGCCTTAATCAGGGCTCTATTATTATACAGAGGAGAAAAACAGTATCAACTAGTCCAGGGGTAGGCAACCTATGGCACACGTGCCAAAGGTGGCACAAGCTGATTTTCAGTGGCACTCACACTGCCCAGGTCCTGGCCGCCAGTTCAGGGGGCTCTGCATTTTAATTTAATTTTAAATGAAGCTTCTTAAACATTTTAAAAACATTATTTACTTTACATACAACAATAGTTTAGTTATATATTATAGACTTATAGAAAGAGACCTTCTAAAAAAGTTAAAATGTATGACTTGCACGCAAAACCTTAGATTAGAATGAATAAATGAAGACTTGGCACACCACATATAAAAGTTTGCTGACCCATGAACTAGTAGCTCCTCCTACAAAACCAGATACCTCTCCCCCACCCAATGAGCTTTGGAACTAGGGTGACCAGACAGCAAGTGTGAAAAATCAGGACAGGGGATAATAGGATCCTATATAAGAAAAAGACCCAAAAATCAGGACTATCCCTATAAAATCAGGACATCTGCTTGCCCTGTTTGGAACCCATGTCCCCTGCCTAGCAAGTGTGGTTTAGGTGAGGGGGCAGTCTCTCAAGCAGGGTATGCCCAGCACAGTCCTGGTGCCCTTGATCCTCACAACAAGGATAACACCTTTATTACTCTTGCCCCAATAACTAGGAGACTGGGGATCCAAAACCAGCCAAACGTGAACATTTGGGCAAAGCAATCCCATCAGGCTGAGCACCTAGGCACAGTGGATGTGTCCATGCAAACAAGGTTGGCTACTGAAGTCCTCTTCCCCAGCTCATCACTAGATGTCAGGGGAGAGCTCATTCACACCCTGCTTACACAAGTAAAGGTGAGGTTACACTTTATTGTCTGTTTATTTTGGGAAAGGAAGCAGGACAGCAGAAGAGGAAGGATGAGCAAAGGCAGAGATGGTAGGCACAACAAAAAGCAGCTGGAAGAGCTGTGTGAGAAGCAAGGCTTGTTCACCACAGGAAAAAAAAATGGGGATGGGCCGCGAGTCCTTCAAGGCATATGTCAAGGTTCCTTCCCCACTCTGAACTTTAGGGTACAGATGTGGGGACCTTCATGAAAACCGCTAAGCTTAATTACCAGCTTAGATCTGGTATCACTGCCACTATCCAGAAGTTTCAGTGTTTGGATCACTCCCTTTCCGCCACAAAACCTTCCCCTCTCTGGGTAGCCTTGAGAGACTCCTTCACCAATTCCCTGGTGAGTCCAGTTCCAATCCCTTGGATCTTAAAACAAGGAGAAATTAACCATCCCCCCTCCTTTCTCCCACCAATCCCTGGTGAGTCCAGATCCAATCCCCTTGGATCTAAAAACAAGGAAAAATCAATCAGATATTAAGAAAAAAAGGCTTTTAATTAAAGAAAAGAAAGGTAAAAAATCATCTCTGTAAAATCAGGATGGAAAAAACTTTACAAGGTAATCAGATTCATTATAGCGCAGAGGAAACCCTCCAGCTTAAGGTTCAATAAGGTACAGCAAACAGAAGAAAATCCTCCTCAGCTTAAGGAACATTACAAGTTGGAAAAACAAAAATTAAGACTAACACCCTGCCTGGCTGTCATGAGAACTGGTTCAGACAAGATTTGGAGAGCTGGATTGATGTCTGGTGCTGTCTTAGTCCCAGAATGCGAACAAACCCCAACAAAGAGCACAAACAAAAGACTTCCCCCCCGTTGAGATATGTCCCCTATTGGTCGACGTGGGAGGCGTGGCTTGTCATGTTACTGTGTTTTCTGCCTACTTAACCTTTACGGAAAGAGACTAATCTCTCTTCTGTACGGTGTGCTAGCCAGTGTTTAACTCGGACATCGCTTCTCATAACGCTTATAATTTGGATAGATTGAAGGGAACATTAAGCCTCTGTGTTACATCTTATTAATTGACAGGCATAGACACAACACAAGATGACAACAAGTTGCCAGTACACACTGAGAGATTCTAAGAGGCAGACCCTCCAACCGCCGTCTGAACCCCAAATGCGATACAACGACCATCCGCTAGGCTTCCTCCAGGTCACCTGCTTGCAGGCTGCTTGCTGCCCTGAGATGGGACTGTTTGGTGCAACAAACAATGGGAACAGAATAGCTGGTACTCTGGCCAGTGGGTTGTGATCTAGCTTGGCACAGGCTGTCTTGCACTGGCCTGCGAATTCCGGTCCTGGGTTTGCAGGTTGTCACGACCTCACAAGATCATGCCCACACTTGGGCCCTGTCGCTGGTCCGTGGGGGTGCCCCTTCAGTGACAGCCCCCTTCTCTGGGGCCACTTCTCTCTGGGTCAGCCCCTCCACACTCCTTGGAAGCCGCACCCTCTCGAGCCTTAGCACGTCGGTCTCTGCGGGGCCCCCTCCGGGAGTCCACGCATGGACCCCTGGCCTCTTCACCCCAAAGGGCTGATGCAATCCCTAGTTCTCTAGACCAGAGGACTCTCACCAGCATAACAGGAGGGTTTATGAGGAGAGTTGAACACAGCACGAAACTCTCAGGGCCTCAGGCCTGGCCTCTCACAATAACAGCACGTCCAGTCTCCCTGCATCCAGGTGGGCTCCTGTGCGCGTGCTTCCCTCCGCCAAGGCCCCCCGAGGGGGCCCGGGCCCCCTGCTCCCCGCTGGGCTCTGATATCCCCAGCCTCACAGCCCTGCCTCAGTCCATGTTCTTCTCTCCAGGTAAACACGGTTCGTAACAGCGAAGCCTGTCCACCTTTCCTCGCAAGGCTCTTCTGGCTGGAACCGGCTGGTCAGGTCACTTGGGTCCTCTCTCTGCAGCCCATTGTCCTCCCACTTGGCCAGAACAGTTGTGTTCCTCTGGGCGGGGTCCTGGTCCCTCTCCGGTCCTCTGTAACAACAAACTCCCTCTCCCCTCACCTCGTTAAACCAGTAACACCCAGGTACATTGAGTCCCACCCCCTGTGCATGCAAACCCTGGAAAAGACAGAAAACCCCAAGAAAACCCCCACTTCGTCACAGCAGGACTGAGGGATTCCCCAGAAATCTCTCTGCTCCTTGAGCACCAAATGGCTCCTGGAAGAGACGGTTAAAGGAAAGTCACCAGATGTCCCTTGGAAGTTTCCTGAATGAAACCCCAGTGGGACTTTGCTCTGTCTCTCAGAACAGCCCAGCCTGTTCTGGTTCTA
This sequence comes from Chelonoidis abingdonii, assembly GCF_003597395.2. Taxonomy (NCBI): domain Eukaryota; kingdom Metazoa; phylum Chordata; order Testudines; family Testudinidae; genus Chelonoidis; species Chelonoidis abingdonii. The sequence goes on along the minus strand of NC_133779.1, from coordinate 56,307,667 downwards.
AAATCCTGTTTTCTTCTCTCTGCTTCAAAAACTAGGCTCCTCTGGGCCCTCACACCTGTTCTCACCCCCCTAGACTAACACCCCCACCTTTGGAGAGCTCTCCCTGGCTTCTCTTTGCACCCAACTGGGCTCTGCAGACAGAGCGTTATCGCAACCTGCTGACAAAACCCAACCATTGTTGCACCTTCACAGGTACCCATCTCCTCGAACATGCCCTCAGCTCCCCCCTCAGATCTGCCCTCTTGTGACCCTGCCCCCCCAGCTCCACACACCATTCTTCCCCACAAATCCCTCTTCTGCATTCCCTGCCAGGCCCCAGACAGCCCCAGAGCCCAGCACTCACAGCTGGCCCCCAGCCCACTCTATGATGGCCTTGGCTGGGATCAGGCTGGAAGGTGCAGTGAGACCCTGTCAGCAACAGGTCTCAACATTCCTGTGACTCAGCGTCACCCCACATCCCCTGTCAATGGCCCAGTATAAGAGCAGGACTCCAGCCCCTGAAATGAGTGGTGACGGTGCTCAGTCAGGCTTTTGGGGGCACTGGCAGAGCTGTGGGGGGAACCCAGGGCTGAACAGCAGAGGGCTGTGGGTCAGGATTGAGGGCTTTCAACAAAGCTGGGGGTGGGGGATGAAGCCCAGGACTGGGATAGCAGTGGACTGTGGGTCTGGAGTGAGGGGCACCAACAGAGCTGGCGGGAGGAGTCCTGGGCTGGGCTAACAGGGGGCTGCCAGCTGCGGGTTAGGATTGAGCTCAAGAGGGAAAATTTGGCCTTTAACTGTGAAGATTCCTCTGATCTCAGCCTCAGCCTGCTCACTGCCCACACGTGGTGTAAACCTACCCTTTTACTACAGTCGAACGTCAGAGTTACAAACTGATCAGTCAACCACACACCTCAGTGGGAACCAGCAATATGCAACCTGCAGCAGCAGACACCACAAAAAAAAAAAGCCAATCCAGTGCAGTGCTGTGTTAAATGCAAACTACTGAAAAATAAAGGACAAATTTAAAAAAAGACTTGACGAGGTAAGGAAACTGCCTGCGCTTGTTTCATTTAAATGAAGATGTAAAAGCACCAGAGTCCTGTGGCACCATACAGATTAACAGACGTATTGGAGCATGAGCTTTTGAGGGCAAACACCCACTTCGTCGGATGATGACATGCATCTGACGAAGTGGGTATTCACCCACGAAAGCTCATGCTCCAATACGTCTGTTAGTCTATAAGGTGCCACAGGACTCTTTGCTGCTTTTGCAGATCCAGACTAACACGGCTACCCCTCTGATACTTAAATGAAGATGGTTACTTCTGCATAGTAAACAGAGCTGTATTAGGCCAATGTTCAGTTGTAAACTTCTGAAAGAACCAGAGTTATGAACCCCTCCCCCTCCCTTCCCATGGTGTCCATAACTCTGCAGTTCTGCTGTATGTGTGTAACCCACACACCACCTGGGGGTGGTGCTTTGTCCCATCTACGGGCACTGAGACCACTTAGCATAGCGGTTCTCAAGCTTTTGTCCTGGTGACCCCTTTCACACAGCAAGCTTCTGAGTGTGACTCCCCTTATACATTAAATACACATTTTTAGGTATTTAACATCATTATAAATGTTGGATGCAAAGTGGGGTTTGGGGTGGAGACTCACAGCTCGTAACCCCCCATATAATAACCTCATGACCCCCCAAGGGGTCCTGATCCCCAATTTGAAAACTGCTGACTTACAGAGAGAGAGTGAGATAAAATGAGTCTGCTCCACAGCCTTTGCTAACAGCCAACTGGCTTTTAGCTCATGCAGAGAGGCTCATGCACTAAGCTCCAGAGGCTCCAGGTTCAATCCTTCCCGATGACAACTGGGGTCTGTCAGTGACTGTGTTATATGTGTTCTCAGGAGTGCTGCACTTCCAGACTCAGTGTTGTCTCCCTCCCCTTCCTGACATTACAGTGGGGATCACATGTGCCAACTTCTGCTCCCAACAGTGGGTGCTCAACCACCCTCTGCCCCTAGCCCTGCCCCTGTTCTGCCTCCTTCCCTGACAGTGCCATGTTCCTGCTCCTCCTCTCTCCCAGCACACTGCCAAACAGCAGAGGAGTGGGGATATGGTGCGTGAGGACAAGAAGCTTGGCTGCCAGTGGGTGCAGAGCACCCACTAATTTTTCCCCATGGGTGCTCTGGGCATGGAGTCCGCGCCTATGGTGGGGATGTTCACAGGGTGCACTACCCATAGCGATGTGAGGACCCAGATGCATGGGCTGCAACGAAAACATTTTCAGATTGCTTAAAACACTGTGATGGTGCGTCTCAGCTGGGGCACTGGAACTGGACCCCACCCCCATGCTTGTTACCAAAAGAAACATGCCTTAAGGGTGGGTGACCGGCCTGCCCAGGGCACCATGATTGGGGGGCGCCCTGCACGGTGGAGCCCTGAGAAGCAGATGCTGTGACATGCTGGCCTGGGAGAGGGGAAATTTTAAAAAAACCTGCTTACACTCTATTTTTGCAAACCCGACAGGTGCCCCCCACCCCTGTGCTGGGGCTTTGCCCCCTGCTACGCTCTGGCAGTGCCTCCTCCCTAGGCTGAACCCCTGGATCCTGTTCCCCCCCACCCCCTGGCCGCTCTCCTGCCCCTGCCTCTAGCTGGTTCACCCCCATCCAGTTTAACGATAATAGCTGGAGCTACACCCATCTCCTAGACCTGGAAGGGACCCTGAATACTCATTGAGCCCAGTCCCCCGCCTTCACTAGCAGCACCAAGTACTGAGTTTGCCCCAGCCCCCTCAGTGGCCCCTCCAAGGGCGGGCCCACAGCCCTGGCTAGGCAGGCCAGCGCCCAAACCATTGCGCGATCCCCCCCCCCCCCAAGTAGGGGCAGAGAAGGGCTGGTGTTACTGAGCGCGCTGCTTCCCAGTGCGCATGTTCGGTACAAGCCAAGCCGCTGAGTCTGTAGAGGGGGGTCTATTGGCGTGGGGACTACAACTCCCAGCGTGCCCCGGGGCAGCTGGAAGAGGGAAGATGGCCGAGTACCTGGCCTCCATCTTCGGCACCGAGAAAGACAAGTGAGTGGGGGGAGGGGGCAAAGGTCAGATGACCAGGACTCCTGGGTTCTCTCCCTGGCTCGGGGTGAAGGGTGTCCAGGACTCCTGGATCTCTGGCTCGGAGGGGAGGGGGAGGGTGTAGACCTGGGTTCTCTCCCTGGCTCGGAGGAGGGGGGTGGGGGGTTGGGTGTCAGGACTCCTGGGTCTCTCGCCTGGCTCGGGGGGGGGAATGGGTGTCGGACTCCTGGGTTCTCTCCCTGGCATAGAAGGGGAGGGAGAGGAGGACGGACTCCTGGGTTCTTCTCCTGCTCGGGGGGGGGTTGGTGTCAAGGACTCTGGGTTCTCTTCCCCTGGCCGGGGGGGGTTTTGGGAAGTCGGGACCCTGGGTTTCTACCGCTGGGGCGGGGGGTTGGGTGTCAGGGACTCCTGGTTCTTCTCCTGGCTCAGGGAAAAGGGTCTGGGGGGGGGGTTGGTGTCAGGACCTCCCTGGGTTCCTCCCTGAGGGGGGGGAGGGGGGACCTGGTTCTCCATGGCTGGGGGGTTGGGTGTCGGGACTCCTGGGTTCTCTCCCTGGCTCGGGGAAGGGGATCTAGGGGGAGGCGGGGGTTGGGTGTCAGGACTCCTGGGTTCTTTCCCTGGCTTGGGGGTTGGGAGTCAGGACTCCTGGGTCCCAGGCACTCTGGGGGTTGCTGGCACCACCAGCCCCTTGCTCACTAAACATCTCTGGCCCTTTTCCAGGGTTAACTGCTCTTTTTACTTTAAGATCGGGGCTTGTCGTCACGGAGACAGGTGTTCCCGCCTCCACAACAGACCCACCTTCAGCCAGGTGAGCCTGGCAGTGGGGCTCCGGGGCGCAGCGTCTGGGGGATCAGGATGCAGCCACCTCTGGGGTGACGTAGATGGGGAACAGACACACACACCAACACATGGGGACTGCTCACCTGCTGCTGGGACGCAGCCACCTTTGGGCGGGGGGCAGCTGGGGAACATGGACACTTCACTATGTCTGCATCTCCGTTTGTAGACGATCGTGCTGCTGAATTTGTATCGGAACCCCCAGAACACGGCGCAGTCGGCAGACGGCTCGCACTGTGAGTACCCACTACCCACTCCTGGCCCAGCTGCATGGGACACTGTCTGGGGAATTGCACAGCCTCCCAGCCCTTCTCGTCCCTTAATGCCCTGGTCGGGTCTCTGTCCATGCTCCTGGGCACCGCCTTGCTTGTGAGGAAGCTTGTGGCCTCTGGAGACGCCCCTCACTCCTGGCAACAGGAGGCACCGAATGCAGCTTGCCCATTGTCCGGCAGCCGTGAGTCTGTCTCTCTCTCCTCCAGGTCATGTCAGCGATGTGGAAGTGCAGGAGCATTATGACAATTTCTTTGAGGTAAGTCACTGAAAGCAAGCTAGGACAGAACCCAGGCATCCTGGCTCCCAGGTTCCTCTACTCCACGACCACAAAACTCCACTCCCCTCCCAGAGCTGGGAACAGAAGCCAGAAATAGTGACTGCATCTCACATCAGGCAAGCCAGCCTTATGTGGTATCACTCTGCGGCTGTTCCCCAGCTGCCCTGCCCCTGAGATGGCTGCATCCCAGGGCCGGGCGAGCCATCCCTGTGCAGCATTATGTGTGACTGTTCCCCAGCTGCCCTGCCCCAGAGGTGGCTGCATCCGAGGGCCAGGCTGGCCAACCCTGTGCAGTGTTACTGGGTATTTGCCCCATGAAGCTCATTCTGTCCCTGCGCCAGGAGGTCTTCACAGAGTTGGAGGAGAAGTATGGGGAGATCGAGGAGATGAACGTTTGTGACAACCTTGGGGACCACCTAGTCGGCAACGTCTATGTCAAGGTAACCCCCAGCGCCTCCCACCCCCAGCCAGCTAATATCTGCCCTGGGGCCAGATTGGGGCCAGCACCCACTAGAGGGGAAAGGCCCTGTGCCCCATTCCTCCCACCCACCCCCTGAGCCAGCCAGTACCCACCCTGGAGCCAGATTGGGGCCAATGCCCCCTAGAGGGGAAAGGCCCTGTGCCCTATTCCTTCCCCCCCCCACCCCAGCCAGCCAATACCTGCCCTGGGTCCAGATTGGGGCCAGCGCTCCCCAGAGGCAGCCCTTTTGACTTTCGTTCCTTCCCAGTTCCGGCGGGAGGAGGACGCCGAGCGGGCTGTGAGGGAGCTGAACAATCGCTGGTTCAATGGCCAGGCCGTGCGGGCCGAGCTGTCCCCGGTCACCGACTTCCGCGAGTCCTGCTGCCGCCAGTACGAGATGGGGTAAGTGACTGGGCACAGGGATGGCACCTCTGGGACTCTGCCCTCATTAACCGCTCAGGGATCCCCCTTTCTGGCCAGTACCTGCTGGGCGCCCTGGCCCCATAATCCTTCAGGATCCCCTCTCCCCAGGAAGGTACTTGCTGGTCACGCTAGCCCTCTAACCCCTCTCCCCAGGCCCCCTCTCCCCAGCAAGTACCCACTGGGCATCTGGACCCCATTAACCCTTTGCAGTGTTCCCTTGAATTTTTCCCACCCATGCGCGGAATGAATTTTGTGACACATCACCTCCATGTTGGTGCACCTAACAAAATTCATGGTGTGAGCTGGGGCCGAGGCATTCGGAGTGTGGAAGGGGGCTCAGGGCTGGGGTCATAGAAATCATAGAATCTCAGGGTTGGAAGGGACCTCAGGAGGTATCTAGTCTAATCCCCTGCTCAAAGCAGGACCAATTCCTAGACAGATTTTTACCCCCTCAAGGATTGAGCTCACAACGCTGGGTTTAGCAGGCCAGTGCTCAAACCATTGAGCTATCCCTCTCCCAAAGCATTTGGAGCGTGGGAGTTGAGAGGGTTGAGATGCAGGAGGGTGAGGGATCCAGCTGGAGGTGTGGGCTTTGGGGGAGCTGGAGATGAGGGCTTTGGGGTGCATTGGGGTAAAAGTGGGGAGAGAGGACTCGCCCCTCACCCCATCTCTTTCTCCCCTCAGCAGCACCTGGGCTGGGGAGGAGAGGCGCCTCTCCCCCAGCCACAGCAGGTCCAGGACGGGTAGGGCCAGGGCGCCTGTCCCTCAGCCTTGGCAGGTTGGGGGCTGGGCTGGGCCGGGGATGGCGCCTGTACCCTGACTGTGGCAGGTTCAGGACTGGGCTGGGGATGGTGCCTGTCCCCCGGCTGTGGCAGGTTCGGGGCTGGGCTGGGCTGGGGTCGGGGCCAGGGGAAGGGTGGGCAGGTTCAGGACCGGGCTGGAGATGGTCCCTGTCCCCTGGCTGCGGCAGGTTCGGGGCTGGGCTGGGTCACGGCCAGGTTCAGGACTGGGCTTGGGGAGGGCGCCTGTCCCGCGGCTGCAGCAGGTTCGGAGCTGGGTCAGGGCCAGGGAAGGCATCTGTCCTTGGGCCGCAGCAGGTTCAGGGCTGGGGGAAGGGCGGGTAGGCTAAGTAGTGGGCCGGCGGAGGGGGGCCGTGGCAGGACTGGGCTTTGGGGAGAGGTATCTCTCCCCACCACAGCTCTAAGTGCCTGCGCGGCACTTACTATGCAGCTGTGTGGCCACGCAGCTTAGAGGGAACTTAGAGCCTTGGGGATTCCTCTCCCCTGGCAGGTACCTGCCAGGTACCCTGGCCCCGTTAACCCTTCATGGTCAGTGCCCCCTGGCCAACACCAGCTGCCACGAGTGCCCCCATTGCTGACTGTCACCCCCTCGCTCTCTGCCCCCCAGGGAGTGCACGCGTGGAGGGTTCTGCAACTTCATGCACCTGCGGCCCATATCCCGGGAGCTGCGCCGGCAGCTCTATGGGCGGCGCCGGCGGTGAGTGAGGGTGGGGGGACTGGGCCCTTGGGGGATGACTGGAGGGTGGGGGCAGCNGGGGAGTGCTGGGGCAGAATAAGTAGCAGGGGTCAGGGGTGCTGGGTGAATGATGATGCAAGGGGGAGATATAGGGGCTGGGTGCAGTGCCCCCCACTGAGGGCTGGGAAAGGCAGATGGGGGGTAGGGAAGTCCCTGGGCTGTACAAATGAGGTCGGGGAGTGCTGGGGCAGAATAAGTAGCAGGGGTCAGGGGTGCTGGGTGAATGATGATGCAAGGGGGAGATATAGGGGCTGGGTGCAGTGCCCCCCAGGGGGAGCTTAGGAGGGAAGGGGGATGATACAGCAAACCCGGGGGGGCTGGGGGAGATCTAGGGGACGGGGGGTGATGCAGCGCCCCCTGGGGGCTGGAGGAGGATGCAGCACTCCCTGGGGGGCTGGTGGAGCTCTAGGGGCCGGGGGGGGGTGACGCAGCGCTCCCTGCTGGGCTGGAGGAGGATGCAGCACCCCCTGGGAGGCTGGGCCAGGGAGCTCTAGGGGCTGGGGGGTGATGCAGCCCCGCTGGGGTCCGGCCATGGCCATGCTGACTCTGTTCTCTCTCCCAGGGCCCCATCCCCATCGCGTTCCCACAACCGGCCCCGTGACAAGAAACGCCAGCGCTTGCCCGACCATCGCTACGGACGCTTCTGACCCCTCCCCAGGCTCCTTGCCTCACCTAGCCCCGCCCAGGCACCAGGTCACCTGACCTGCCCTAGACCCAGCGGAAGTGCAGCTGCTGGAGTCCCCATGGTGGGAGGGCTTGGGGATCCTTAAGGCCCCTCTCTATACATTCTGCTAGTGTGACTCCGCGTAGCCCATAATTGTACGGGGGGGGGCTCTCCCCAGTTGTTGAGTCAGTAGGACCCGGGCATCCGGGGAGGACTGCTCAGGGAGTGACGGTCTGAGCTTTGTCCCTCCCCCCGTGTGGGATGTAATGATGAGAGCTGGAATAAACTAGACATGATCCAACCCACCCCTGTCTCATTCCCTCTGGGTGCAGCATGAACTAGGGATTACGTCGATTGGCAGCAGGAGGCGCCGTGCCATGGGGAGCGGGGCAGGGAACCAGTAGGGATCAGAGTTGGGGCACCGTGCTGCGGGGTTAGAGACATGGCAGGGGTGCCATGCTGCAGGGAGTGAGGTGGGGGGGGGTGTGCCATGGGGTCAGGAAATGTCAGGGGTGCCATGCTGCAGGGCAGGAGTGTGGGGGGCACTGTGCTGCGGGAGCTGGTCAGGGGGCTTGGCAGTGGGCTGGGGGGCATAATGGGGCATGCTGTGCTCCAGGGAGTGGGATGGGGGATGCTGTGCTGCGGAAAGCAAGGTGAGGGGCCATGCTGCAGGCCAGGGGGGTCATACTACACAGCAGGGTGAGGGGTGCTATGCTGGGGAGTGGGGGGCAATGCTGCAGGGCAGGGGGCGTTCTGCTGGGGGATGGGGGGCCATACTACACAGCAGGGCAGGGAACACTGCTGGGGGAGTGGAGTGGGGTGGAGTGGCCATGCTGCAGGGCAGGGGGTGCTGTGCTGAGGCGGGGCATACCACACAGCAGGGCTGGGGGAGTGAGGTGCCTGACTGGGCCGAATCCCCCCAGGAGTAGCAAGGGCAGTTCCAGCAGCGAGGCGCAAACACGATATTTTCCAAGGGTTTCTTCTTTCTTCAAGAAAACGTCTTTCAATAGGCTGCAGTCAGACGTGAATCAAAACCTTTGGCCTTTAAAGGGACCTGCTGCAGTAAGTGTGAACTGCACCTAGTGACCGCGGGGGCTGTTTGGGGGACAGTGAGCCGGGTTTGGGGGTCTAACAAGGTGGGTAATTATAAACCTTCGCTCTCAAGTAGTGCGTCCCAGCAGCGGAGCTCCAGACTTGTCACAAAGCTGGTCTGTTACACACCAGGGTGGGTGTTTTAACTGTCACGCTGTGCGGAGGGCTCCCACAGCCAGAGCAGATACACCCAGACTGGAGGTGGGGGCTGTAATTAGATTTCCCTGAGTCAGGAACAGTTAATGCCTGGACCGCGGCACCATCTCACCATCGAGTCCCAGACAGTCCCCTTGGGCTCTCCAGTCCATCTCACCCCCCAAACAAGCTGGACTCAGTGATCACTGACATGTTCAGGTCACATCCAGTTGCAAGAGACCGTGCAGCCCAGATCCATGGGAGCCTAAAGCAACGGTTTTCAGCCTGTGGCCGTGGACCCCATGTGGGCCGCAGACTATCCAAGGGGGGGGCCGCGCTGCCATTCAAACTTGTTCAGGGGTCTGGAGATGAAAAAAAGCTTGAAAACAACTGGCCTAGATCTTCCGCCCGAAGACGATGCCTGTAGTTTGTTACAGGATCAGCCAGCTATTAATTAGGAATACGAGTTATTTACAAGTTAAAGCAAGCAGGGGTTGTTGCAGGGGTCCAGCTCCCTCCTCCCTCTTAGTTCCCAGACACAGCTTGCTGGAAAGTAACAGTCCAGAGTGCAGCCTGCAGGCACTTCCATGGGTTTATTGGGGGTAAACAGGCAAACGTTCAGAAGCCAGGCCCTTCGCACCAGTTGGGCTATTTCTACACGCCAAGAGTTTTCCTCTTCCCTTCCCCCCAGTACAGAGCTATACGCCGAGAGACTTTTACTCTTCCCCTCCCCCAACTACAGGTCTATACGCAGAGAGAGTCTTCCTCTTCCCCTCCCCCCACTACAGGGCTATACACCGATAGAGCCCTCTTCTTCTCCTAACCCCTAGCTCCAAACACCACCGAGTCCCTCTTCCCCCACTCTTCTTGGCAAACTTAATTATACTTGTTGTGCTCTTCCCCTGGGCCCACCCACCTGTTCCAATCCAATGGTCAGGTTCCATTCTGGGGGGTCCTGAGTCGGGGGTCGATGAGCTGCCTCTTTTGTACCTGATGGGAGGGGTAAGGAGCAGGTCATGGTCACTCCTCTGCAGACTCTACGTTTCCTCTCCAGCTCCCTGGTAACCATTGCAACCCCTTGCTCCATTAGCCCCTTATCTTCAAGGCTACCAGCCATGGGGGGAAGGCGACAGGGGGTGCATCCTTGTGCTTTCACTTACATTCACTTGCTTATTCAGCCTGTTTAAAAGCAAAGCCAGAAGCAAGATTATGATTGTTTGGTCTCTACCCTATTTACTTAACATTCTCCTAACAAGCGACACACTGCTGAGTTAGCATCTGAGCTGGAGTGACTGAGGCTGCAATGATCTGTCCTTTGGGACAGACACCCCCCCCCCCCCCCGGATCTCTGGCTTCAGCTACAGCCTTTGGCCCTGTTCGAGGTCAACCAGCCCAGATGGAAATTGTTCCTGTGACTTTGTTTGATTTCCTTCATTCAGACTCTAAGCCCCCAGCCGAGCTTCCCTGCACAGAGCAGGACTCCAGTGGGACAATCCTTCACATTGCAAAACGTTTTCCACATTTTAAAGCAAAACTCACATCTTTCCTTCTCGCCGGGAATACCGACATTGCAAGTGAGCTGAACGCAGGCAGCAATTTACAAGCATGTCATAGAGTCTAAACACTAAATCCATTCTCATTAGACTAACACCTATTCTGAGCAAAATTAGCATACAGGTGACCTGGTCTGGGCTTCAGCTACGAGTCTGTTAGGTCTTAGCTAACGCCTGCAGCCCAGGCACAGACGGGCATCTGGCACAGCCAACATCACATACTTGGGAATCTGAAATTCCCACGAGGCGACTAGCTGCACCTTTCAATTCTTAAACCCCTGTTGAATGCTGGCCTTGTGGCTTTGCAGACCTTGTAACTTTCAGCTTCTCCTGACTGCTTGGGATTCACAGAAAGACGAAAAAGAAGCTTCTGGCTTTTTCAGCTCCCAAGCAGTGGCACGATTTGGAAGACAAAAGACAAAAAATGTTCCCTCTGCACCTGCCCCATAAACTGCATCCCAAATTCGGAAGGTAAAAAGCTTTTCTCACCCCCCAGGAACTATAACAGACACAGGGGGATGGTGGGCCCAATGCTGAGATGCAACCACTGCTGGGGTGGGGCAGCCAGGGAACAGCCACACACAATGCCATACAGAGACAGCTTGCACGACACTGAGATGCAGCCACCTCTGAGGGCAGGGAACAGCTGCACAGTACCACCCCCAGGAGTGAAAGCTTTCCACTCCTTGAACTTCATTTTACCAAGAACCAGCTCACCGGTTCTCAGTCCTGCCCACACATCCTGAATGCCGTGGCATTTAATGTCATTGTCTTTTCCTGCACTCTCAGCCCCTGTATTTTGTCTAGATTCATCACCTGCAAGAATCTCAGAGCTGGCCATGTCTCAGCACCCGGTGAGCCATCCCCATGCGGTGTTATGTGCAGCTGTTCCCAAGTTACCCTGACTCAGACCTGGCTGCATCTCAGTGCCAGGTAGGGTGACCAGATGTTCTGATTTTAAAGAGACAGTCTCAATTTTGGGGGCTTTTTCTCATATAAGCTCCTATTACCCCATCACGATTTTTCACACTTGCTGTCTGGTCATCCTAGGCCCAGGCAAGCTGTAACCATGTGGTGTTATGTGTGGCTGTTCTCTGGCTGCCCCACTCCAGATGTGGCTGCATCGCAGCACCAGGTCCGCTGTCCCATCCGGTGTTACAAACAGCCATTCCCCAGCACCTATGTCTGGGTAATCCCCATGCGCTTGGTAGTGCTGAGTTGACTGGTTATATCTGCCTCAGCTGACTGCTGTTTTTCACGATGGCAGGAAGTGTGCAGGGTGGAGATGGGAAATGGGGGGCCGGCTGGGGGGGGGCAGCACCACGGAGTTCACAGACCTAACAGAGGTGAGCAGCGAAGCAAACACACGTGTAACTCGTCAGCCCAGACGACCGTGGAGGGACAGCAGGAAAGAGGATACACACGCTGGGTAGGGGTGAGAGCCTGGGAGACAGCTGGGGCTGGTAGAGTGGGGTATCAGAGGGGCACAGGTTGGTGGGGTTATGGAGGGTATGTGGGAAGGGGTACAGGCCAAAGGGGTGAGCTAGGGGGAGGGGTATGATTAGTGGGGTGGGGGCTGAAGCAGCCAGGGGGCCTGTGTGGAAGGAGTACAGGTGAGGAGGGGGGAGCTGGGGGTTTACAGGCAGCTAGCAGGGGGTGGGGTGGAGAATGAGGATTTAAGGACCTGGATGTGGTTGGGTTCAGGGTCAGCTAGTGGGGGTATCAGTAGGGCTGCGGCTGGGGGAGGGAGTAGCTGCGATGTGGGGGGTTACTGCCCCTGGCGCGCAGTGGGGTTGGGGTGAACTGGAAGATGTGGGGGGGTTGTAGGTGAACCCCACATCCCTCCTCCCCATGTTCTCCCCTCTCCAGGTCCCAGCACTTCCCAGCCCTCCCCCCAACACACACACACCCATGGTCCTTGCCATGCTGCTGCCCCTGCTGCTCTGCCTCCTGCCCAGCGCCCTGCTGCCCCCCGGCGCCTGCACTTCCCAGCCCTCCCCCCAACACACACACACCCATGGTCCTTGCCATGCTGCTGCCCCTGCTGCTCTGCCTCCTGCCCAGCGCCCTGCTGCCCCCCGGCGCCTGCACGACGGCCCGGAAGTCCCCGTCCAAGAAGTGCAGCTCCCTGCAGTTCTGGCACCAGGAGGCGCAGGCCTGCATCCCCTGTGAGAACGGCTACGCAAACAAAGTCCCACTGCACGGTGAGTGGGGGGGGGGGCTCAGCAGGGGGCACCATGCTGCAGGGCAGGGGGCTCACTAGGGGGTGCCGTGCTGTGGGATGAGGGGCCTGGTAGGGGGCACTGTGCTGTGGGGCAGGTGGTCAGCAGGGGGCCCCAGGGTGCGTGGGGGGGGTGTCTTGCTGCAGAGAGCAGGGTAGGGGGCACTGTGCTGTGGGGCAGGTGGTCAGCTGGGGACCCTGGGGTGTGTGCAGTGTGGGGCACTATGCCATGGGGCCAGGGGCTCTGACTCACTCTGCCGTCACCCCAGGACTGGAATTCACCGTGAACTGCGGCGTGAGGGACACAGGCGGCCGCTTCGCAACTCCCACCCGGGAGTGTCCATCCAAATCCTTCAACGATGGGCGATTCCTGCTGTGCCAGCCCTGCTCCCAGTGCCCGCCCGGCACCGAGCTCAGCCCCTGCACCCGCCTGCAGGACGCCCGGTGCTGCCCCCCCGGGTACGGCATGGACCCCCCTTGGCTAGAGCAGGGGCTGGGAGTCAGGGAGCTGGGTTCAATCCCTGGGCCTGGGAGGGGAGTGGGTCTAGTGGTTAGAGAGCTGGGGGCTGGGCACCAGGACACCTGAGTTCTCTACACGTGGGGGACGCTGCTCTTTGCCCTGTTTGACAAGGCTGCTCTCGGCTCCGCAGGCAGCGGCGGGGGCCGGATGGGAGGTGCCGGCCCCTGTGCTGCTTCCCCGCCGAGCAGTGTCACCCTGCGGTCCGGGCTGACATCGACTGCAACAGCCCAGCGAAGGTAGGTGCTGGGGGTGGGGAGCCAGGGTCAGTGGGGGGTGGGGGGGAGCCAGGACTCCTGGGTTCTGTTCGGATTTGGGCGGGGGGTGGCAGACGGGCTCATTCCCTCTTGCCTGGCTCTGCCTTTCAGGCTCCCGGTGCCGAGTCTGCTGCCTCCCTCCCGCCGTGCTGGCCTGGGTCCTCCACTTGGCTTCCGTCTGCAGAGGGACTGGGGAGCCCTACTTCGCCCCCCACCTCTGGGACCCCTGGAGCGCCCGAATCTTGCAGCGACACAGCAGGTACGTGGGGGCTGCCAGCGCCTCCTGCTGGGCCAGACCGGGGCTGGGAGCACGGGGAGCTCGCCCCACAGTGCCCCCTGCTGGCCAAGGCCAGAGTAGCCGGGCGCTGTCCCCGTGACCCACTGCCGCCCCCATTGCAGGCTATGGGGAATATGTCGCTCTTCTGACACTGCTGCTGCTGCTGGTGGTGGTGCTGCTGACTGGGGCCTTCGCCCTCCTTGTCTGGACAAAGCGTGGCTGGTGCCCCCACCAGGGTGAGTAGCCAGCCAGCCCCACAGCTGTCCTGCCCTACTGCCCCCCTTCTGCCAGGGCTGGAATAGAGCTAGGCTGACCCCATTCCCCAATTTTATAGGGACAGTCCTAATTTTTGGGTCGTCTTCTTATATAGGCTCCTATTACCCCCCACCCCCATCCCGATTTTTTGCACTTGCTGTCTGGTCACCTTAAATAGACCCCCAACTCCATCAAGCTTCTCCCCCACTGAGAGCCCTCCCAGAGAGCAGGTCCCAGCCACTGTCCATCAGGCTTCTCCCCCATCCTCCCCCCGCTCCCATTTTCATTGAGCTCCTGAGGCAGAGGCTGGGAGGACCAAGGGGTAGGGTCTGCTCTGTTCTGGGAGGATTGCCTTGGAAGAGTGGGAGGGGCCTCCCCCCCGCCAGGGAAGGGTTGCTCTAAGCACTACAAGCCCGAATGTCAGGGGCAATGCTTCTTGGGCAGCAGGTTGGGCCTAGCCTCAGGTGGGGGTGGTGAAGCTCTGCTCCAGGAGCAGCAGACAGAGTTTGGGTAGCTGCTCAGTACTCCCCTTAGGCTGGGGATCCAGGACCCCAACCCTCATCTCCCCCTCCTGTCCCTTCAGCCTCCAGCTCCATGGTTAAGCCCAATCTGCTGCTTCATCCCCAGAGTGCAGAGGAGACATCTGGCATCATAGCACCCACCATTGGCCATGCAGGTAGGTGTGGCTCCCTTCCCTCACCAGCCATGCCTACACACACCCTGTCCTAATCACCCCTGCTCTGTGCCCTACAGGCCTGTGGGGGGCACCACTGCAGCACCTGCTGGATGACCCGGATGTGCTAGAGGAGCTGATCATGCTGCTGGACCCTGAGGGCAAGGCCGGGGCAGGCACCCGGCACCTGGCTGCCCGGTACGGCCTCTCAGCCACCTGGATTGACTATGCCTATTCCCTGCGCAGCACGCGCAGTCCCCTGCGGGCCACCCTGGAGACAGTGGCTGCCCGCCAGCCTGATGCCACACTGGGGCAGCTGGCTGGGCTGCTGGCTGCCATGGGGCGCATGGATGCCCTACAGGTGCTGGAGGGGGTGCAGGTGGGGGTGTGAGGTGCATGCCTGGACTGACATGCAATGCCCCTGCCAGCCACAGGAAGGAAATGAGCCAGGACCTTGTTCACACTGCCCTCCAGTCTCTAGCTATGCCACCTCACTATCCCATCTATGCTCCTCCACAAGAATCACAAGGCAGCTGGGTTCTCAGCTGTCAGCCTCCCCCTGGGGGGGGGCAGGGGGAAATCCACCAAGAACTGTCAAGGAGTGTAGTTAGAGTGAAGACCAGGACACCTGGGTTGCCAGGTGGCTGGGGGCAGCTGTTAGAGCAGGCCTGGCCCCCACCACTGGAGGAGAGTTGACAGTCAATCAGGCAGAGGGGCTGCCCTCCCCCACCTAGTCTCAGCCTATGGTGCAGACAGTCACATCAAAGGGCAGCAAGAGGCACCTAAGCCACATTGGAGACCTTGACCCCACCCCCAGCCCAGGAGACAGTAACTGACTGATGCAGGACAGGAGCATCTGGTAACTGCCACACTGCAGCAACCCAGGGGGACAGCTTGCCCAGTACTGAGATGGGGAACAGCTGCACATAATGCCACATGGGGCCAGTCCCTGCAATGAACCTGGCCCGAGCAGCAGGCACACGCCCTGAAAGTGTCTAAGGAGTCAGCGGCCGCTGCCCAGTGGAACTCTGCCTGGAGGCGTGAGACTAGGGAGCAATGGGAATAGTTCCTACAGGCGCAGAGCACCCCCCTCGGCCAGCAGCCTCCTCCTGGGGTAACAGATGGTGACTGACCAGAGCCAGGTGGTAGTGGCTGGGGAAGCAGCAGGGAGCTGTGGCTGCCCCAGACCTGCGCCAACGGAAAAGCAGAGGCACTTCTGCAGAGCAGGGGCAGGCCTTTCCCAGCAGAGGGCAGTGTGCCCAGACCCCCTCTCAATCTCTGGGGGTCTGGGCATCTCCACAGAGCCCATTTCCCCCCTTCCCCTGCCACTGACCCAAGGAAGAGCGCAGCATGTGAAAATGGCCATTTATTTAAAATTATACCAACGGGGCGGGGCCGGGGGGCACAGGGCCGACTCACCGCTTTAAATAAAAAAGTGCATAGAAAATAAACAGGTTTAGAAACATCTGTACAAATATCTACAGGGTTGGGGGGGCTGCAGGGGGGCCTGCCCTGGCCCCCCAGCCCCCACTCACACCCTCCCCATACAAAAAGGAAAGCAGCCCCCAGGCCGGAGCTGGGAGTCCAGACTCAGGAGATGGGGGCTGGGCAATCTCACCCCCCAACACACACACACACACACACACACCTCATGCCTCTGCTAGTGCAGATCAGCAGGGGAGTCATTGTGCTCCCCTGCTCTGGGGCAAACCCCACTAGCCCAGCCCACATGGGGGGCTCTGAAAAAGGGGCAAGACCCTGTTCCCCAAGGGGCCTGCCCCAAGTCAAGTCTTGCTCCTCCCCACCCAGAAAAGGGGGGCACTTGAAGGGCAGGAGCCACAAGCTGCCCTGGAACCAGGGGTTGGGGGAGGGGTGAAGGAGGAGATCACAGCAGAGGAGTCCAGGGCACCAGGCCCTGCCCCCAGCACCAACGCTAGGGGCCCTTCCTCCCTAGGCCAATATCTGGGGGGATTGAGCAGCTGGGCTCCCTTGCTCCCCAAAAGCCCAGCACTGGGCTGCTGGGGGCCTGAAAGAGGGGAGGATCGGGGGGAGGTAGCAGGAAATCAGGGGGCTCTGGAGAGGGCTGATCCCAGCTCCCAAAGGCGGGCGCCCTAGGTAGAGCAGCAGGTGCTAGTTGAGGAACCGGCGGCAGCGCTTGGCCCCGCAGTTGCAGGGCAGCTTGGAGCCAGCGTCCTCGATAGGGAACTTGTAGTCGTAGGTGAGCTCCTCGCCGCGGAAGATGCGCCGCAGGGCAAAGATCACGATGTGCTTCTGCCCCTCCACGTGAATGACGCGCGAGTAGCAGTTGGGCTCGCACGAGTGGTTGATGAAGCGGGCGGCGTTGCCGTGCATCGTGGCATCCACCACATCGAAGTCGTCAATGCGGAACATGTAGCAGCCAATACCCTGGGGGGCGGGGGGAGATGGGTCACAGGGCACCCCATGGCCGCTGCTGGGGCTCCGAGCCAGCAACCCCCCTGGCCACCCCTCTCTTGCCCCCAGCAGCCCTCCCCGGCCACTCCTCCCCACTCCCTGGCCACCAGCCACCCCTCTCCTGCCCCCTGCAACAACCCCTCCTGATCCACCAAGCCAGCAACCCAGCCCTAGCAACCCCCCGGCCGCTCCTCCACACCCCCCGGGCGCCAGCCACATGTCTCCTGATCCCCTGAGCCAGCAACCCAGTCCCAGCAACCGCCAGGCTGCTCCTACCCACCCCCTGGCCACTAGCCACCCCTCTCCTGCCCCCAGCAACCCCCCTCCTAGGCAACAACCCAACTCAACAGCTGCTCCTCCCACAAGCCTGCGACCCACCCCCAGTAACCCACCCCCACAGCTACTCCTGCCCTCCCCAGCCAACAACCTGCCCCTAGCAATCCCCACAAGCTGGCAGCCCACTCCCTGCAACGCCCACAGCCCGTCTCCACCCCCACAGAGCAGCTCCCCTCCTGCCCTCAGCCCCGATGGACCAGCCCCCCACACCCAGATGGAGCCTTTTAGCAGCACAGCTCCCCCAACCCAGCCCCGCCGCACCTTGCCATCGTAGTACTTCTCGCGCTTGTCGGTCAGCACTGAGCGGATGACGATGCCCGAGTACTCGATGACCATCTCGCCCGCATCGATGGTGCGTTTGCAGAACAGCCCGCGCCCATGGATGGCCGATCTGGGGGGGACACAGGGTCAGCGCCGGGGCCAGGCCTGGGATCACAGCAGCACATGGGGTGGAGGGGGCAGGTAGCACGAGCCAAGCAGCAAGTGTCCCCAGGGCAAACAGCAGAGTGAGTGGGGGCAGCAGCTGCAGCCAGATGCCTATTTCTGCCTCCCTGTACATTGCCGTGTAAGAGCGGGGCCATATGCCAGGGCTTGGGATTGGCTGGGGGTGCTGGGGGGGGAGGGGCCATTACCTGTACACACCCACAGCCTCCTTGGAGGTTCTCTTGAGGTGCCGGAAGCGCATGGCCATGGGCAGCTCCAGGCTGGTGGCTCGTCTGGGGAGAGCAGGAGACAAGAGCAGATCAGAACTGAACCTGCCTGGGTTCAGAACCCAGGAGTCCTGGCTCCCTGCACCATTACCTGGTGGATTTCAGCTGCACCTCATCCTCCTCCTCATCATAGGTGCCACCCTCGGGCAGTGTGCGGTGCTGCGACGCCAGGAAGTTGAACATGTCAAAGGTGCATTTCCTGGCAGGGGGCGGGAGAGCAGGATTAAAGCACCATTGATCCCTCCCCTATTCCCACCCACATCCCTGCCTGGATCAACTCTGCACCCCCCCACCGACCCCCATCCCGTTCCTGACAGACACCTCACCCTCCTACCAGCCAAGTCTCCAGCCCCACTCCCAACAGCATCCTCACGCCAGGCTGCATCTCCAGTCCGAGGTGTCTCCCCCGCCCCCGTGACTGGACTTGCCCAACTCAGGTACACATCTCTGCCCCACCTGACATAGACCTCAGCCCGGGCGCAGCCACTGGGGTTCAGGGGCAGTGGTTCCTCCTCCTCCTCGTGCTGGTGGTAGCGGAACTTGTACTTGTGGCAGGACTTGGCTCCGTGCAGCTGCTCCACCAGGAAGGTGACGGCGTCGTGGTGCATGCCCAGCAGGCGCACCCCATTCATGCCTGGGGAGACCCCCCCCCCCCCACACACACACACATCAGAAACCAGCATGGCCATGAGCCCCACCCTCTCCCCTAGGAATCCTGGCTCCTGGGCCCTTTCCCCCCACCCCTGCTCTAACCACAAGCCCCACTCCTGCCCAGAACCAGGGAGAGAACCAAGGAGTCCTGGCTCCCAGCCCTCCTGCTCTAGCCCACAAGACCTCAGGCCAAGGCTCCCGACACTCACCAGCAAAGGACAGGTGCTTGAGGCGGGCGTTGGCTCGTGCCTCCTGTACTTTCTCAATCACAGCCTTCCAGGCACCTGGAGGGAGAGCAAGAGAGAGCATGAGCCCCTGGGCTGCCTGGCACTCCCCCAGCCCTATGCCCTGCCCCTCCCTCCCCCAAGCCAGCCAGTCCTCTCCAGTAAGGACTGCTCAGAGCCAGCGCCCCCTGGAGGGGAAAGGTCCCGTGTCCCATGCGGCCATCCAACCCCATACCATCGATACTGTCCGCCTGCACGCTGAGCCCATCCTCACTGCTGATCTCGAAACGTAGGTGCGGCTGGCTCTTGGGTGGCGCCTCATTCTCCTTATCCTCGCAGTACAGGGTGTCCTCATCAGAGCTCGACAGCTCCCCTGGGGGCAGAGAGTCAGAATGGGGCAGGGCAGATGACGGCTGGCCCTGGCTCACGTCTCCACAAAGAGGGATGGGCACCCTGCTCCAATCCCAGGTCCCACTCTGCCCCCCAGCCAAGCCCTGCAGCACAGTATCCCCCAAACCCCCTCAGAGCAGGCCATGATGCCCCAACCTCCCCACAGCACCACCTCCCTCTGCCTTGCTCCTTGTGGCACAGCCCCATGCTGCCCACCCGGGCGATACCTGTGTAGCGATGCCACGTGGGCTCCGGCAGAGGCTCCAGGCTGGGATCCGGCATGCGAGGGCTGCCCTCCAGGGCCAGAGAGGGACCCGAGGGTGACCTGCAGTGGGCAGACAGAGGATGCTCAGCACAGCTGGCCCACCAGCTAGGAAGGTGGGACACGGTGGGGAGCCGGCAAGCCTCACACTTACCCTGTGCTGCCCCCATCGCTCAGCTCCGCCTGCTCCTTCCGTGCTACCAGCTCCAGGACACTCTTCACTGAGGGAGTCTTCATCCGCACCCGGCCGGGCCTGCAATGCCAGCACAGCAGGGGGTTTAGGAGGCAGGCAGTGGTGACTGTGGGGCCCTGGCAGAGCAGGGCAGCCCAGGGGCGGGACAAGAGCGGGCTGTGGGTTGAGATTGAGGGGCAACAGCAGAGCTTTGGGGGGCAGGGCTGAGGCACCCCATGACAGAGCTGACACGCCCTTACAGGGAGACATGCACTGCTCCCCACAGTTCAGGGGGTGGGGTCACCTACCCGGGGCCCTGCAGGGGGCTGGCGAAGCCGTTCCTGCTCTGCCTGTCGGGGGCACCAGCTGGCGACGCAGGGGGCAGCGGCTCCTCATCTTCCTCCAGCTTGGGCCTCTTGGGGGGGGCACCAGCAACAGCAGAAACCCTCTTGGCACTGCTGGGGAACTGGTGGGGGTGCGGCTGGGGCGGGGAGACAGGCAGGTGGAGCAGACCTGAGTTGAGGGCCAGGCGCTGCAGCAGACAGGGCTGAGACAGTCCCAGCGAGGGCGTGACCAGGGCTGAGGGGCCCAGGGTGAGCTGCCCCCCAGCACCTGACGGCTGCAGCACATTCACCATGGGCACCATGCTGAGAACTGGCGCTCGGATGGTCCACGTGGGCACTGGGCTCCTGGCCACGCCGAGCGGGGCCGCGGCACGGAAGATCACTGTGCCCAGGCTGGCTGGGTGTTGCGGGGGCAAAGCCGGGCCTGGCTTGGCAGGGGCACCCGGCCCCTCCAGGCCGCCCCCCACCGGCGCCTCCTCCCCACCCTGCATCTTGACAAACACCTGTCCCAGCTTGTTGACCAGAATGACCTTGGAGCCAGGCTTGGGGGGAGCAGGCGCCTCGGGGCCCAGCACCCGGACACCCGGGCTGCCTGGCACCCAGCCCAAGGCACGGGCTGGCTCAGGCACGGGGCCTGCCTCGCTGCCATTCACACTGGGCTCCGGGGCCTTGCCCTCGCCCAGGTTCTTCAGCACAAAGTCCACAATCTCTGAGGGCAGGTCCTCAGGTGGGGGGGCAGGGCTAGCCAACACCTGCTCCACCCCTGGCTCCACCCGCTTGCCATTGGCACCCCGCCCCTCACCCTCCCCATCATCCACCCCATCCAGCTGGTCGATGTGGGGCAGCGGCAGGTCCAGTGGAAACGGCGCCAGGTCCAGCTCCCGTGTCACCACTCTGCGGGGGAAGTGGAAGTAGCGCCCAGTGCCCCCGGCCCCTTCCTCCTCTTCATCTTCGTCGCTGGGGCCGGCCAGGGGCAGACCAGGTGAGGAGCAGGGCCCCCGCCCCTCGCCCCCCTCATGGAAGGTCTCATCCAGCAGGCTGTCGTCGAACTCCAGGTCCGAGACGTTGAGCTCGTCGAAGGCCAGTTCAGGGGGCAGTGCCGGGGGGGAGGTAGGTGGGCCGGGTCTGGCTGAGGTAGAGGGGTGCTGTGGGCTGCTCCCTGGGGGAGCGGCTCCTGCCCTGAGAGAGGTGGGGCCAAGCGGCCGAGTCCTGGCGGGTCGTGGGGGGGAGGGGGCCCAGCGAGGGGGCGGGCGCGATGAGAGGGGGCTGTGGCGCCGGGGGCGGCGCAGTGGTGTGAAGTCCGGGTCACCCACTGTCAGGATGTGGTGGGCCATGGACGACGTGCTGCCTGGGAGGGGAGACGAGGGGTGAGATACTGGCACCAGGTGCGGGGGGACCCGCGCATGCCCCTCCTAGACAGGATCAGACCGCCAGCCTCCAGAAAGTCTCTCTCAACCCCCTTGCCCACAACACCCTCCTCATCACAAACCCCACACACTGCATCCCAGAATCCCCTGGGCCACAACTCACCCCCCTCCCCGCCATACTCACACCCAGTTTGCCTCCCAGAATCATTTGAGAGGCTGGGCCATGAGCAGCAGCGCACCTTTCTCCCTCCCGCCATAGGGCAGCTGGCTCTGCCCCTCACAGCCAGGCAAGAGGCACTTACTGGGTGACGGCAGCGGCCGGGAGGAGACCCCGGCCAGGGGCCGGCGCGTCGGCGAGTAGTTGGGCACTTTGATGCGGGCTCCGGCCAGGGAGCGGGGCACAGAGGCGGTGGCCGACTCAGGGGGAGGCAGGGGCCCCGGGTTGCGGGAAGGTGAGTGGCATTCTGGTGCCAGCATGGCAGGTACTGTGCCCGGGAGGTGTGAGTCCCCGAGGTGAGCATCTGAAATGGGAGCAAAAACAACACACTAGCTAGAGCGGGGAGCCCCGTTTGCACGGCCTTGGAGACAGCACCGGGACACGTGCCTGGCGTGGAGATGCAGTCACCTCTGGGGCAGGGCTGCTGGGAAACAGCTGCACTTAACGCCACACTTTGAGCTGAAAGGAGTCTCCCCTATCTGCAGTAGCAGTGGGTCTTTTATCCTCTGCCAGGGTGAGAGGACAGCTCTCAGGTAGGACATAGGGGCTGGTGCACCAAGGACAGCCCCGCCCCCAAGGAAGGGAGCGCCCGGCCCAGAACCGCCCTGGCTTGTGCAGGGCCCACAGAGCTCCTTTATGGGGTGGCAGAATACCTCCTCACTCAACCCCAACAGGGTCAGCCCCCCGCTCCCACCCTTCACCTGTGGCAGGACTGTGCGCGATGGTCCGGTTCTCCTCCTGCCCCCCCAGCAGGTCTGGCTCCTTCTGGCTCAGCTGGGGCCGGCACTCCAGGATTCGGCACTTGTACCAGCAGCGCCTTCGGGCATCTACCGTGCTCCAGTACAGCCGGGTACACCTGGCAGGAGAGAGCAGCTGGTCAGTTGTCAGAGCATGGCCACGGAGCCCTGGCACTGCCCAGAGCCACCTGAGCTCTGGGACAACACAAGCCGGAGACCTCATGCCAAGCCCAGCCACAGGTGTCTGGCTAAAGCAACTCCCCGAAAGCTGGCCGGCCCAGGTTGCTGCACCATGCCCTGGCCATCTCTCCCACTGTTTGCCCCCTCCCGGATGGTGTAGCCAGTGAGTGCAATGCCCCTGCCAGGGCACCATCCCACAGGCTGGATGCCTGTGCTCCCAGCAGGAGCGGCCAGACGGGTCTCCACGTTGGCGGGTCAGCACCATACTCATCCTCACCACCCTTCCCTCGTGCTGCTAGTTCAACCCTCCCCTGGCCACTCCAGCATGGCCCCAGCTGCCCGCTTGGCCCCCCCAAAGAGGGGAATGGGGGGCTGGAAATTGGGGTGGGATACACAGGCAGCCCCAGGATAGGGGGAGATCCACCCCTGTAGCACACGCACCGCATGGCAAGGAGCCGGGGGAGCCCTGCGCCAGGGGCCAGATACTCACTGGTAGCCGACAGGGAAGAGACGTCCCTCGCACTCTGACAGGTCCGTCAGCAGCCCCAGACTGTCAATCTTGATGGAACCTAGAACAGGAGACAAGGCAAGGGCGTCTGCATGCACCTGGGGCCAGATGGGAGCTGGAGCCTCGTGGAGGGGGAGGCCACATGCCCCATTCCCCACCCCACCCCGCCAGTCCTCTGCTGTGGGGCCATATGAGAGTTGGCGCCTCCTAGGAGAGAGAAGCCCCCTGCACTCACCGATCATCATGTTGACAGTGTCAGGTTCGAGGCCAACCATGAATTTTCTCTTGAAGCTGATGCCCTCAAAGTCCACGTAGACTCGGCGCAGCACGTCGAACCCGTCCTCGGTGACGATCTCCTGGGGTGGGCGGGGGGACGGGTCAGCAGTGCGCCCATGCCTGGGAGCAGCTTTGCGGGGACACCCCCCCCCCGCCAGGGTCAGCCTGGCCATAGGGACCCCCCTAAACACACCATGGGGCCCCAGCCCTCAATCTCCAGCGGGGATAGCGCCCCATAGTCCAACCCACCTGGCTTGCAACCCATAGCCCCGCCCCACAGGGGCCCCCGGCATGACCCCTCACCGTCCCATCCAGCAGGTCCGTGTGCTTCTGGCAGAAAACCTTCTTGTCCTCCTGGAAGGTGCAGTGGCGCAGGCGGGCACACATGAAGTGGTAATTGCTGAGACAGGCCGACAGGCAGCAGCCCACCGTGGCGCCGGTGCGCTGGCAGTGCTCGCAGCGCTGGGGGCACAGGGGGGGGTAAGGGGGCAGTGCTCGCAGCCTGGCCTGTGCCAGTGCAGAGGGCAAACAGCCAGCCCTGCACCCCCCCTTCCCTGTCTCCAGCCAACCCCTGCCGAACCCACCTGCCTGAAGCCAGCCAGTCCTGCCAACCTATGCCGCACCCCTCCGTGGCCTTGCTTGAAGCCAGCCAGCCCACCCCACACCCTGTCTCCAGCCTGCCCCACACCCCTTGCCCAGCCTGCAGCCAGACCCTACCTCCAGCCCCCTCCCCCCCACATCCAGCCAGCCCCATGTCCACTGGTGCCCTGCAGTTCCCAGGAAAGTAATCCTGCACACCTGCTTCAATGAGGTAGGCAAGGAGCAGCTGAGACACACACATGCACCTAGCACACCCTCAGGGAGTGGCGGAGCTCATTTCTAGTTCAGACCCATCTTTTTAAAAAGAGAACTTTAGGTAGGGTTAACGTACATCTGTATTTTCCCAGACATGTCAGGCTTTTTGGTTCTTAAATCGCCATCCAGGAGGAAAATACAGACGTATGGTAACCCAATTGGTACAAAAAATACATACTGTGGCAGAACTTTTTCTAGGGAACCAGTTGCTAAGAAATGAAAGGTTTTTTTCCCCACATTTTCCCCCCCTCCCAGTCATCCCTGCCGGGGCCCCACCGAAAATGTTCGAATTGGGCCCCGCACTTCCTAAAGCCGGCCCTGCCAGACGCGGCCAGGATTCAAAGGGCTCTGGGCTGCCTACAGCTGCGGGGAGCCCTGAGCCCTTTAAATCTCAGCCACGGCTGGGAATCAAAGGGCTCTGGGCTGCCCGCAGAGATTCCCGGCCACGGTTGAGATTTAAAGGGCTCAGGGCTCCCCGCTGCCACGGGCAGCCCAGAGCCCTTTGAATCCCGGCGGCGGCTCCAGCAGATGGGCTGGGACTGGGATTTAAAGGGCTCGGGCTCCCCTCAGCAGCAGAAGCTCTGGGCCCTTTAAATCCCTGCCCTAGCCCCGCAACGCTCCAGGTTCCCCCAGCTGCCGGAGCCCCAGGCCCTTTAATTTGACCCTGAGGGCTCCTAGCCACCTCTTCAGCTGGGAACCCCTGGTGGGCCCTCCCCACCCCCAACCATCCTTTTTGGCCCATAGCTGTTTTGTGGGCAGCGCTGGGGAAGGAGAGTTTGTTTCTGCAGGGCTTGGCTGGGCGGTGCTGGGGCGGGATGTTTCCACTGGGCTGGGAGGTCCTGGGGGGGCGGGGGGGGCGCGGGTGTTTCCGTGGGGTTTCAGCCCTCAGCTGTTTTCTTTGGAGTAATGTGGCCCTTGCCACTTTACGAGTTGTGCAGGCCTGCCCTAGGCCATACCCCTGCCAGCACCTCAGCCCTGCCCCCTCACCCTGCCAGGGCCAACCCCCTTCCTGCAGGGACCTGCCCCCTCACCATCTGGCGCCCTCGCACCACGGCGGCATGCACGTTCTTCAGGGACCCGTCGTTCTCCTCAAAGACCTCGGCCGACCAGATGGCGCAGTTGACGTGGGTCCACTCATTCTGGCCGATGTACAGGAGCCGCCCTGCATCCTGGGGAGGGGTGGGAAGTGAGGGGGACAGGGTCAGCATCACCAGCCAGCAGGGAGAGCAAAGGGCAAAAACTGGGTTCTGTCCCAGGTCACCGCTGGAGGAGTCTTGGCTCCCAGCCCTCGCTGCTTCAACCATTAGCCCCCACTCCCCCTACCCCGAGCAGGGGACTGAACCCAGGTGTCCAAGCCCTATATGCCACGCTCCCTTGGACCCCCATTGGCCCAAGGCCGCACGTTCAAGGGCTGACGGCTCCCCCAGCCCTGGTGCAGGCCAGGCCTTACCTTGGAGGGGGTGTCTCCGTACTGAAGGCACAGGGCACACTGACGCTTGTCCTCAGCACTGCTGCCCAGCCCCTGCTTCGCCAGCACCACCTCCTGGCCCTTCCCACCTGCAGGGAGAGGGGGTGAGAGCTGCTGGGGGCAGAGACCTGATGGCATGGAGGGGGTGTGGGGATAGGAGAGAGGCCCTAGCAATACACATGGAGAGGGATTACTGAGTTCCTTCCCCTACACCACGTACCCACCCAGCAGCTGGCCAAACTCCCAGACCCCACTCCCCTCCCAGAGCTGTGGATAGAACACAGGAGTCCTGGCTCCCAGCTCCCCTGTACTCACTGGTGCCCATGGCTCCGGGTGCCAGCTGGCCGTTCTCGGTGGCGCTGGGCTCCTCGGGCCGGCGCCACTGTGCATACATGTGGTCGGAGGACGGGGGAAGCACGGCATCAGGCAGCATGCCACTGGGGGGGGCAGAGTAACAGCGTGACGGCAGGGGAGCTGGAGCCCCGGGAGTCCCACAAGCCCTCCCAGAACCCCACAATGTCCCTACTGCCCATACCCCTTTCCCCGGTACTCACTTGGGAAGGCAGCTGCGCCGCTGCCAGCGCTTGGCATCCTGTGCATTGAACCAGCTGAATGAGCGCGCCATGAGCTGCAGGAGAGAGCTGAGTGGTGGGGGCTTGCCACATCCACAGGGTCCCCCAACCACCCACCTGGGGCCCTGCCCACCGCTGCCACCCCCACCGCCCAGCATCCACCCCCCTGGGGCCCTGCCCACCGCTGCCACCCTCAGCCAGACCCACGGGGGGCCCAGCTGACCTGGAATCCTATCTCACGCCCCATGCTGGGTGCATACCATGTGCAGTGCCCCCCGTGTGCCCCTGGTGCTCCCCTGCGGTACCTCAATGTAAAGCGCCTTGACGGAGGAACTGCCCTGCTCCTCCTCGAGGCCCTCACGCTCCTCCAGGTGCTGCAGCAGGATGCCCACCACGTCCTCGCTGAACGCGTGCTGGGGGGAGAGTGACCGTGGGGGCAGGGCCTAACCACTCTCCCACCCTACCCACCACCCACTCCAAGCCCCCCCTGCACTGCTGCGCCCCCCATCTCCCTTGCCTCCATCCCTAAGGCTCCATCAGTGCCCCGCACAACCCGCGGCCCCCTCACCACGGAGCTGTAGTGGCCCTGTTCGAAGAGCTTGCTGACTGTGCGCAGGTTGCAGGGTTGCCGGTGCACCTTCACGCCGTCATCTGGGCAGCACTGCGGGGAGACAGGCGTCAGCACCCCAGAAAGCCACGGGCTGCTGGCGGGGGAGGGTCTGTTCCCTGCCCCAGACCAGGATCCCCCCGCACAGGCTGAGACTGATCCGCCTGGCACCCAGAAACACACGTCCGCACAATCAGCTCCCAGCCAGCGAGGGCACCAGACAGTGTCACTGCAACAACATGGACTAACAGGAAAGGGAGGCTAGGATCCAGGACACCTGGGTTCTAACTCCCACTCCTCCCACCTCGCTGGGAGGGGTAAGGGGACTTGCGGATCCCAGGGGTGTTGGGAGGGGAATGGGGCCTGGGAGGTTAGAGCAGGGGGATGCTGGGAGCCAGAGGCTGAGGTCTCTCCTGGCTCCGGGCCATACCTGAACACACTGCAGCAGGGGCGCGGCATGCTGGGAGGGGAATGGGGACTGGGGGGTTGGAGCGGGGGACGCTGGGAGCCAGGGGCCGAGGTCTCTCCTGGCTCTGGGCCATACCTGGACACACTGTGGCAGGGGCTCAGCATGCTGGGAGGGGAATGGGAACTGGGGGGGGTTGGAGCAGGCGACGCTGGGAGCCAGGGGCCGAGGTCTCTCCTGGCTCCGGGCCATACCTGGACACACTGTGGCAGGGGCTCAGCATGCTGGGAGGGGAATGGGGACTGGGGGGGTTGGAGCGGGGGACGCTGGGAGCCAGGGGCGAAGGTCTTTCCTGGCTCCAGGCACAGGGCCGTACCTGGGCACACTGTAGCAGGGGCTCGGCGTGCTGGGAGGCCATCATCCCCTGCAGTACATTGCGCAGCCCCTTGCACCGCTCCGAGGTGAGGACATCCCGCCACTTGGCCTTGTCGCTGCCAGAGCAGGGCTGGCAGGTGTAGACCACGTTCTCTGGCAGGCTGGACAAGATCTCATAGTCCTCGTCTGGGGAAAGAGCAAAGCAGCTCAGGTCAGGCAGCCCCAGCCCCAGCCCCATGCAGCCTCCCATTCCTGGGGCAGGGAGCGCATGGGCCAGCCATGCCCAGTGAAGCAGGGCCAGGGCTTAGATGGCAGCCCAAGGCAAAAGAGGTGTGCAGCAGATACTGAGGGAACACACTAAGGGGAGCTGTGCCGAAGGGGGCAGGGCTCTCCCCAGCCAGCAGGGCCAGCCCCGATGCCCCTGGGCAGCACTAGAGAGCACTGTGGGAGTGTTATGCTGCAGGGGTCAGGGTGGGGGCACTAGGGGGTGCTGTGCTGCAGGGCTCTCCCCAGCCATCAGGGCCAGCCCCGAGACCCAGCACAGCTCGCTGGGCAAGTCCCCAGACTGACCTGAGAGCCCCTCGCATTTGGCATGAACCCAGTGCTCGCACTTAGCGCATTGCATCATCTTGCTCTCGTAGTCGTTGTCCTCGTAGCAGTGAGAGCAGATGGGGCAGTAGTTACCTGGGAGGCAGAGGAGTTAGTGCTGCACACGGGGCCAGCACCCCCAGAGGGAACAGGCCCCAAGCCCCATTCCACACCCCGAGCCAGCATCCTGCCCTGGGGCTGGATGGGAGCCTGTGTCCTCTGGAGGGGAAAGGCCCCATACCCCATTCCCTGCCCGCCGAGCCAGACAGTCCCCGCCCTGGGCCTGGATGGGAGCCTGTGTCACCTAGAGGGGAAGGGCCCCACGCCCCATTCCCTGCCCGCCGAGCCAGCCAGTCCCCACTCTGGGCCTGGATGGGAGCCTGTGTCACCTAGAGGGGAAAGGCCCCACGCCCCATTCCCTGCCCCCCAAGCCAGTCAGTCCCCACCCTGGGCCTGGATGGGAGCCTGTTCACCTACAGGGGAAAGGCCCCGTGCCCCATTCCCCACCCCACACACCTCTGTCATAGAGCAGGGAGCAGGGGGGGCAGAGGCTGTAATCGTGGGACCACTCTGTGTCCCAGTTCTTCCCTGGGGCAGCCCCACAGCTCTTGCAGCGGATGCAGGCAGAGCAGATCTAGGAACCAACAAGAGCATTAGTGTGGGGGGAACCCCTCCCCTACAAGCCCTGCCCCCACCAATCCCAGGATAGACCCCACCCCCATCCTCCACCCTGGCATGACCCTGCCCCTGTGCTCACCCAGCCCCGCTTCTTGCGGATGGGCTTGCTGGGGTAGTTGGGGCCCAAGCAGGCTGGGTGGTAGCAGTTGCGGCAGCGCTCACACTCCAGCAGTGGCTGTGACAGGGCAGAAAGGAGAAGGCAGGTGAGACAGAGAGATGGATTCTACCCCCTCCCATTCCCCCCCCCCCCCCCCCCC
>NC_133779.1:56228659-56277856 GCF_003597395.2 Chelonoidis abingdonii | reverse complement strand
CCCAGTCCCCTGCAGCACAGTGCCCCCTAGTGCCCGGCCTGGGGCATCGGGGCCAGCCCTGACCACCAGGGAGAGCCCCTGCCCAGTCCCCTGCAGCACAGTGCCCCCTAGTGCCCGGCCTGGGGCATCGGGGCCAGCCCTGACCACCAGGGAGAGCCCCTGCTCCACCCCCTGTAGCACAGTGCCCCCTAGTGCCTGGCCTGGGGTACAGGCTAACGCTGCCTGGAGGAAAGGGCCTCAACCTCTTCCAGGGCACCTACCTTGGAGACCTTGTTCTTGCGCCCGCACACATGGCAGAATTTGCAGCGGCGACAGCACCAGTTCTCCTCCTGCTCCCGCTGTGGCTGCTCGTCCTCCTCCAGGCAGAACACGTGGAAGGGGTCGCAGCAAACCTGGCAGAACACCAGCTGGGGAGGGGACGGGCCGATAAGATGGCTCCACTCAGACCGGGAGGGAACCCAAGAGTCCTGGCTCCCAGTTCCCCTGCCCACAGAGCCTGCGCTCCCAGCCCCGCGCCCCCCCCCCAACTACTAGACCCCTCACCCCCAGAGGGGGGGAACCCAGCGCCCCCCGCCTGCTCTACCCACTAGACCCCCTGCCCCCAGAGCAGGGAGAGAACCCCAGCATCCGGGCTCCACGTGCTCACCTCGTGGAAGCCCTTGCTGGCGCAGAGCAGGCACATGAGCTGGGCAGTGACGGGCACGGAGGTCAGGATGCTGAGCCCCCCCATCAGCCACACATTCTCCAAGTCACAGTCCTCCTGCAAGAGAGTGCCCACCCCACAGCTGAGAGCCTCTCGCTCTGCCCAGACACCTGGCTGGGACCACGGAGACCGACACAGGCTGGGACAGGAGCCGGCGCATGGAGCCATGCCACGCTCTGGACCCACTCATCCCACCAGATTCCAGACAGTCACACCGTGGGGCAAAGGCTGAAGATGTCACCCACACTCCAACACCGATCCCATGGCTCAGCGGTACCCCCCAGCTCAGAGGGCAGCGGCACACGAGGGCCCTGGCAGCACGGGGACCAGCCTCCCCACCCCCGATGCAGCCATGGGGTGAGGAACAGCTACTGGGCAGGGCGTGGCAACCCTCTGGACACCTGAGAGAGGGGGTGGCACCCTGCCAGCTCCCATAGGGGCCGGATCACCTCCACTCCCCAGACAGTCCCCTGCCAGCCCCTCCTCCAGCCCCGCCAGCAGGGGAGGCACTGGCAGCAGAAAGGAGTTTAATGCCTTTGCCCCATCACCCATGTGGGACTGAGCTGCCCTGTGTTCTCAGCACCTCAAGGGGAGGGGGCTGGAGGCTCGCTCTGAGCCGTGGAGCCAGTGCTGACCTCCCTCCCGCAGCAGGGCCAAGCTGGGTGCAGATTCTGCCTGACGCTGGGGACCAGGGAGTGCTGCCCCCTCACCTTGAAGTCAACGCGCAGCCGGTGGACGCCGTCAGTGGATTTCTGCTTCCCGTTCCAGCCGTTGGGAAAGGAAGGGAATGAGCCAGAGGAGAGTGTGTCCTGGGGGGAGCAGAGAGTCAGTGGAGGGCGGGGGAGGAGGCAGGGGCCCTGCACCCTCTAGGGGGCACCAGCACCCATCTGACTCCAGGGCAGGGGACTGGGTGGGCCACAGGGGTGGGGAAAGGGACATGGGGCCTCTCCACTCTAGGGGGCGCTGGCCCTGATCCAGCCACAAGACAGGAGAGTGGCTGGCTCAGAGGGCGGGAAACAGGCCACGGATCCTAGAACTAGCCAGTGAGAGCTGCGCCAGCCGTGTGGAGGCCTGGATGGAACAAGGTGGGGTTCTCCATCCTGGCAGACCCCTGCCTGCCCACCCACAACTAGCTATGATTGTGGCAGAACTGGGATCCCTGGGCCCCATGCAAGCTCCTCTCCCTCTGCTCTGGGCCTGGGTCCTTCCAGTATTGGGGCATAGGTGCATCGAACCCACACACTGCCCACTCCGTGCCTGGGGCCACCTCACCTTCTCCAGTTTCCTCCTCGCCTTGAGCTGCACGACAGGCTGCAGCGGCGTTCTCCGTGGCCGGCTCTGCTCCTCCGCCTCCATGGGGAGCAGGTCTAGGGGGGGCAAAGAGATTGTTAGAGGGCCAACCAGTCCCAGCCCCACCTGCTGGCACAGCCACCTCTCAGACCCTGGTCCCTCTGCACCCCAGAGCCAGGCACCCAATACACAGGTGGGGGAAAACAGCAACCTGGCACAGGGAGAGGGGAACCGGCCCCCATACGGTGGAGGGGGGAGCCAGGTGAAGTGCAGGGGGGGACAGAGGTCCCAGCAGGGCAGCTTACCCGAGTCACGGGAGGGTTTCCTGCGGGGCGTGGCGGAGCCGGGCCGGGGCTCGGCGTCCGAGTCATCCGTGGACTCAAAGATGTCATAGGAGGGTCTCTGCTTGACACAGCGCCGGGCTGACTTGCGCTGCAGCAGGGCCTCCTGCTCTGCTGTCTCTGTCGCCCCCAGCATCAGCTCCCAGGGTGCCGGGAATTCTTCCTGTGAGTCCTCCGAGTCCCGCGCCACCACCGGCTTCACCACCGTGCGACCTGCAGGTGGCAGAGAGAGAGACATGGGGCCAACAGGCCACAGCACCGCCAGCCCCATGGAGCCACCAGCCCCACTGCCATGCGACCTGTGGGCGGCTGAGAGACACTGAAGCATGGGGGTGGTGGCACTGCTGGCCCTGTCCATGTGACCTGCAGGCACCAGTCCCACCACAGGGTGGCCAAGAGACACAGCCCCCACCAGCCCCACAACCACAGGGGGCAACCAAAACACACAGACACAGGCCCCATGTGCCATGGAAGCGGCTCAGAGACACAGACAAGCCCCAACGCCGGGCAACCTGCCGAGAGACACTGATACTCAGCAATGCTGCAGAAGGCCTCCTGCCTGTCAGAGCCTAAGCAGCCCCTCCACAGCCCAGGTCCTCTCAGTAGGTCGCAGATCCGTCCGCCCCACTGAGCACCGTATACACAGCAGCCTCCCGAACTGTCCCACTGTGGCTGCTCTCACCACCCACCTCCAGCCAACACGACCCCCCAGCTCATGCCTGCCTCCCACGCTCAAGATCTCCCAGGCACCCGAGTGAACGCTCAGCATGCTGGACTGGGTTCTGTATACACACACCCCACTGGGCTCTGTACACACACACCCTCACCCCAAACACTGACCCAGATATTGTCAGGATGGGCCCTGCCCCAGGAGCCTGTGATCTGGGGACAGAGCACAGAGGGGGCAGGGGCTCCACATGGGGAAGTGTGTGGAGGGTGCGGGGTGGGGGTGGAGGGGCAGATAGAACACAGGAGTCCTGGCTCCCAGCCTAGTGCTGGAGCAGGTCTGGTTCTGTGAACAGCTTCCCCCCCACCCAACGCCCCGCAGGGCTCCCTTCCCCCATCCCATTGATATACACCCCAGGGCTCCCCCACCCACTTTCACACACCCTCAGCACCCCTCCCCCATTTACACACCCTGCACCAGACTCCACCCCACCCATTCTGTCTCTCCCCGCAAGCTATACATGGCTCACAACCACACACAGATCTCCCCCATTCCACTTCCCCTCTCCAAGGGGCTGGGACCCACACACGCAGGCCTTGAGCCTTCCCCCATTGGCAGCAGCACAGAGCAGCCTGTCTGCCCCCCAGCACCGGCCCCCTCCCAAGGTACCTGCTGCAGCCTCCTCCTGCCGCACCATGCTGGAGAGAAACCCCCCATCCTGCTTGCTGCTGCCCCATAGAGCTGGGCTCTGCCCCCTGCCAAAGGGTCGGCTCTGGGTGAGCTGGGGGGCGGGAAGGGAGGACAAAAGGCCAGGCCAGTGGGGCTGGGCTGGTTTCCCTCCTCAGCCACAGGACAGGTGCGGAGAGCTGGGCTACCCACAGCAGGATGAGCTGGGTGCAGCGCCCACAGACCCTGCCCAAGCTTGGAAGCTGCCCCCTCCCCTGGCAGGCCAGATGCCACTCTGCCTGCTTAGATTGTAGGGGCCTGCTGCATCTAAGGGGGGGATCCCAGCAGCACTGAGAAGAACACCCTGCTCTGCTCCAGCGCCCCCATTCACAGATCTCAAAGCACCCCACACAGCGGGAAAACTGAGGCATGGGCCGATGACAACTTACCTGCTTACCCACCAAACCAATGGCAGAGCTGGGAACAAAGCAGAGGTCTCCTCGGTCCCAGCCCAGGGCTGCATCCGCTAGGCCACGCTGCCTCCCCAAGCTCAGCAATCCCTGGCCTCAGAGCAAACACCCACGGGTGAGTTTCACCCCAGGAAGTTTCTCGGCTATTTCTGAGATCAGCAGCCATGCCCTGGTGAAGACATGCAGCGCCACTGGGCCCAGCAGTGCCACAGGGCCGGGGTGCCCAGGGCTTTCACCACAAGGATTGTGTGACGCACGTGGCCAGGTAAACCCCAACCCTTACTGGCCACTCATGCGCCATCCTTGCCAGCAAGTTCTCTCAGAACCTTAAGGAAGGCGCATCAACTTCAACACTATGTTAACCCTGAACCTTAATCAACATGTGTCAGTCTTGCTGATATGTTCACTCTGAACCCTAACAAGCCCATTATATAGTCTGGCAACCTCGGGTTGCGTTAACCCTGAACCTTAACTACTACCCCACAATTGTCATTGTGTTAACTCTGAACTCTAATGAGATGCCACTGCAGCCCTTGCTACTTACAACCTCTGAGCATTTCCCAGATGGGGCCGGGGGAAATGGAGCTAGCCAGGGAGGTTAGACGTATCCAGAACAAGGGGGCGTCCCTCCTAAGGGGGACTAGGGCTTCTCTGCAAAACACATGAAGATGACACTGGCGATCTAGCAAGGTGGCAGCAAGTGAGAGCTGCAGCTCCATTCCAACCCCCCCGCCCCACCATCCACCGAATCCAGGAGTTCTGCAAGGACAGTTTCTAGATTCAGAGTGGCCCATAGCTGGGGGAGGGCATACAGGCTGCTCCCCAATGCCCCCGGCTCCAGCGATCAGACAGGAACACTCCAGAGATTTTCAAGAAGCTTGCTACGGGCTAGGGGAGGGACACTCTGGCGAAGGGAAGGTGGGGGGGGGGGGGAGGGAAATCACTCAGTAGGGGGAGCTCCTCCCCTAAGCCATTACTGACTCCAGAGCCCCAGGGCAGCGCTAGGGGGTTCCATGCTGCAGAGGCAAGGCTGGCCCAATGCCCCAGGGCGATGTTAAGGGGCACTGGGCTGCAGAGGGCAGGCTCAGATGCTCCAGGGCAGAACTAGGGGGGTGCTGGGCTGCAGGGGGCAGGGTGGGGAGCTGTGAAGGTTCCTGGAACATGCAGCTCAGAGCCTCAGGGGACTAGGTGAGCTCCAGGCTCTGCCATGGCGATTTTGCTGTAGTTGAATGGGGTACGGGCCCCAGATGAGAGCAGGCGGGAAGAGAAAAGGACCCCACACACACACACACCCACTGCCTGCAGCGCTCAGTGCACAAACCCAGGGTAGGGTGGGTCTCCAGCACACAGGCAAGCCCCATGACCTCATAGACTTTAAGGTCAGAAGGGACCATTATGATCATCTAGTTTGACCTCCTGCACAATGCAGGCCACACACTCTCACCCACCCACTCAGACACTGGCAGAGCCAGGAACAGAACCCAGGAGTCCTGGCTGACAGCCCACCCCCCAGCCAGGCTGCGGCGGCACTGGCATTACCTTTCTTGGAGAGCCGCTCCATCTTGCGTGCCTCAATCTTATCGCACTTGCGGTACCTGCCAGGGTAGACAGAGCCAGTCAGAGCAAGAGGGCCACGGGTGCGGGAGGACGGGGGGGGGCAGCAACATGCAGAGTGTGTGTGTTTCGTCCATCACCTGTGACGTGAAGGGAGCTAGCAGAGGAGTGAGTGCACTCACGCAGTGCTTTGGGGGAGCTCGGGAGGGGGTGGGGGGTGTTTCGTCCATTACCTGGGATGTGAAAGGAGCTAGCAGAGGAGTGAGTGCACTCACACAGTGCTTTAGGGGGAGCTGGGGGCATAGGGGGAGCTCCAGCAGGTGACATTTGCCTTAAGCCACACAGGGGCACAGCTGGGGGGGGCAGGAGTCCTGGCCCCCAACTCCCCGCTCTAACCACCACACCTCACTCCCTGGGGAAAGCCAGGCTGGCAGCTGGGTGCCCTGCCCCCACCCCGGGGACACTCACACACAGCACTGTTTCTTGGTGTTGGGTCCCCCGAACTTGGGCTTGTCCAGACAGTTGATGCAGGTCCCGCAGTCCTGCAGCTTCAGGCAGCCCTTGCACTTGCCGCAGCGGGTCATGCGATTCTTCTTGCCTGAGTGATGGTGGTGGGGGGTGGGGCGGCGCACGGGGGGTGGGGCTTTCACTGCCACTGGCTCCACCTTCCCCCGTCGTGCTCGCCCACCCTCACTCTCTGAGGCCGAGGAGGTCTCTGCGGGGGAGACGGCAGGGGGGGTTACCATGGGGCGCCCCGGCCCCACCCTGTGGGGCATAGAGCTGCCTGCAGGACAGCACCCAGTAGCCCAGCACCCCCCTCCAAGCCCTCCCACCCTGCCCCTGCAGCAAGGCACCCCCTGCCAAGCCATCCCATAGCACAGCAGCCCCCTCCCCCGCCCAAGGCCTCCCACTCCGCCCCAGCAGCATGACACACCCTGCCAAGCCACCCCATAGTGCAGCCCCCTCCTGGAGATCTGCCACCCCACCCCCACAGCATGACACACCCTGCCAAGCCACCCCACAGTGCAGCCCCCACCCGCCCCTCACTGACACACCCCCTCCCACAACTCAGGCCAGCACTCCCTGGTGCCACCTCAAGGCCAGCACTGATGGTCGTGCCCCAGCTCTGTCCCAGAGGAGTGGGCACTGCCTCCATATACTCACCCTCGGCGACCGGTGAGGCAGCGATCTCCTCCCGCTCGCGCAGGGGCAGGGCGCTCAGGCGGGGCACGTCCTCGGGCACCATGGCACGTGACTGGCCCAGCGCCACAGCCGCATGCCGGCACACATGCTTGATCCGGGGGCCCTGCACTGGAGACTCCTGGCCCTGCGGGGACATGATGACAGGGTGGGTGTCGGGGAAGAGATGCCCTCCTGCAGGGAGCACCATGGGGCCAAGAGGCTGCCCTGCTCCCCAACCACTGGGAGGGGGTGTACAGAGCAGGGCTGGAGAAAATATATCCCCCCCCCGCCAGCAGTGATCCAGCTCCCAGCCCAGCATACCAGTTTCCTGGTCTCGTTCCTGTCCGTGCTGGCCAGCTCCGGGTCACCCTCCCCTGGCACAGCCTCTGCACTCTCCTCCGACTTGATGCTGGGTGATGGCTGCAGGCAGGAGACAGACAGATGCGGCTGTGACAGCACAGCCAGAGCTACAGGGACCTAGCCCCCTACCCCTTTCCCTAGCTCTGGGGCGTGGGTGAGCTTGGTTAATTCTCTCCCCTGCTCTGGGAAAGGAGTGGGGTCCAGTGGGTTAAAGCAGCGGGCTGGGAGCCGGGATTCCTAGAGCCGTGGATAGAATCCAGGAGTCCTAGCTCCCAGATTCACCCCCGTCACCCATGCTCTAATAGAGGCCACTCCCCTTCCAGAGCTGCGGACAGAACCCAGGAGTCCTGACTCCCAGACTCGCCCCCCTACTTATTCCCCCTCCCAAAGTTAGGGACAGAACCCAGCCCCCCATACCCTTCTCTAACTACTCGTATCCACTCCCCTTCCCAGAGCTGGGGAGAAAGAGACAGTTACTAACCTTCCCTTAACAGTGGTTCTTCGAGTGCTTGCTCACGCCCATTCCAGCATGGGTGTGTGCACATCGTGGCTGGAAGACTTCTCGCCCACCAGTGATATCCATCAACTGGGCTCTGGTGCCCCCTGGAGTAGCACCTCCATGGCACGGTAGATAGGCACCTGCTGCCTTGTCAGTTCCTTCTCACCAGCAACTTCGACAGAGGGGCAGGTGGGCGGGATGGGGGATGAACGTGAGCAACACATCTTGAAGAACAGGGAGTTACAGAAGGCTTAGTAACCATCTCTTCTTCTTGGAGTGCTTGCTCATGGCCATCCCAACACAGGGGACTCCCCCGCATTCCATCAATGAGTGGGGTCGGAGTTCCTGAGAGATGGAGTGAAGGAGCACTGCCCCGAAGGCTGCATTGTTCCTCGCCTGCGGGGTGTGACATTATTTATATTAACTGGGACCATATAGAACATGGGTTGCAACCAAGATTCTGTAGTGGCACCAAATCCTATGTAAAGGGGGTCATATAAGGTGTCTAAGACCAGGTTACTGGTTATGATTATGCTGTCTGTATGTCTGTATCATTTTTGTAGTTGAAGTTATGAATATTGGCTGTGTACTGTCTGTATTTCAAATTGGTGCTGCAGTTCTGGGAGACACCCCAGACAAGCTGGTGTCAGCTCAGCTCTGCCTGCTTGATGGCCCATTAAGGACCATCACCTACACAATTGACCCATTGAGAGGAGGCGAATACGCCTTGTGACTCAGCAGGGTGTGCAGAAACTGGCCCATGTGACTGCAAACTCCATTTTGCTGTAACTTTCCACAGTAGGAACAAAGGAGTGTTCTTACACCTGGAAAGGTCTGTATAAGGCAAAGGCCTCATCTCCATTTTGTCTTCAATGCTGCTTCTACCTCTGGAGGGACTTTGCTACAATCTGAAGCTCTGCACAAAGGACTGATGACCCATCCCAGCGGGGGATGTTCTCCAGAGACTGGATTTGAACCTGCAGTTTACTTCATCACTGCTACAAGCCTGAACCAAGAACTTTGCCATTACTGTATGTAATTGATTCCATTTAACCAATTCTAGCTCTCATCTTTATCTTTTTCCTTTTATGAATAAACCTTTAGATTTTAGATTCTAAAGGATTGGCAACAGCGTGATTTGTGGGTAAGATCTGATGTGTATATTGACCTGGGTCTGGGGCATGGTCCTTTGGGATCGAGAGAACCTTTTTCTTTTACTGGGGTGTTGGTTTTCATAGCCATTCATTCCCAGGATGTGTGGAACTGGTGGTGATACTAGGAGACTGGAGTGTCTAAGGAAATTGCTTGTGTGACTTGTGGTTCACCAGTGGCGTGAAACCGAAGTCATTTTTGTCTGACTGGATTGGTTTGCCTTAGAGGTGGAAAAACCCCAGCTTTGGGCTGTGACTGCCCTGTTTGAGCAATTGGTCCTGATTTGGCACTCTCAGTTGGGTCCTGCCAGAACCACATCGTCACACGGGGTAAGGGCGAAGTGCCCACGAACGTGTGGACAGAGGACCAAGTCACCACCGTGCAGATATCTACAGCCAGAGCATGAGCCACGAACGCCACTGGTGAGGTGTGTGGAGTGTGCTGTTAAGCGTGGGGAAGCCACCTTCGCCAGGCCATAGCACGTGCAGATGCAGGACATTATCCAGGAGATCCTCCATGCCAAGACCACGCTGCCTTTCATCCTTTCTGCAACAGCAATGAATAACTGGGTGGACTTTCAAAAGGGTCTGGTCCTTTCTATGTAAACGGGCTGAGCACGTCTGAACAGGGCCGGCTCCAGGCACCAACGCAGGAAGCACGTGCCTGTGGTGGCACATGCTAAGGTGCGGCATTCCATCCATTCTTGGGGCGGCACAGTCCGAACAGCTTTATTTTATTTTATTTTTTGCTTGGGCCTGCAAAAATGGAAGAACCAGCCCTGTGTCTAACGTCCAGAGAGTGCAGCCTCTGTTCATGCTTATTAGCACGAGGTTTAAGATAGAACAGTGGAAGATGTCCTGACTATTGTGGAAATGGGAGACCACTTTCAGAAGGAAGGATGGGTGAGGACACACACAGACTTTCACCCAGAAGATGACGATGTAGGGCGGCTCGGAGGTGAAAGGCCGGATCTGACACCCTCCTGGCCGAGGTGATGGCCACCAGAAAGGTGGTTTTCCAGAATAAATCAATCAAGGGACATGCTGATAGTGGCTCAAACAGTGACTCTGCTGAGATCCCAGGGAAGCAGAGGCTGCGGATACAGGCGCTCAAAGCTCTTTAAGAGCCGAGAGCTAATGGAGTTAGAGAAAACTGATCTGCCGTTCACCAGAGGGGGAATGTCAATATTGCCACCCACTGGACTCTGATGGAAGAGACCGCCAGGCCTTCTCCCTTCAGATGGAGCAGGTAGTCCAGGCTAAAGGCGAGTGTAGCCTCCAGAAGGGGGACTCCGTTCTGAAGTGACCAGAGTGAGAACCTTTTCCATTATGTTAGATAGGCCATTCTGGCCGACTGCCCATAAGGACCACTTGGACCAGTGCCAAACAGCCCAGCTCCATTTCGCTCAGCCACAAAGAAAGTGCAGAGACTGCATGAGGCCTTAGCCCTGGGAGATCAGATCCGGCCACACTGGGAGACCGACTGGGGCATCTATTGAGAGGTCCATGCTGGCATGGGCATGCCAGTACTAGGAGAATCACGTGGGCTTTGTCCCTTTTGACCCTGAGGAGCACTTTGTGGATGACAGTCTGGGAGGAAAGGCATAGAAGGCACCTGCCTCCCCATGGCAGATGGAAGGTGTCAGTGAGAGACCAGGCTGTGGTACAGGTATGAGCAGAACTGGATTATTTCCTATTGCTTCTGGTTGTAGACAGATCCACCTGGGGAAACCCCCACTTTTGGAAAATAGCCTCCAGGACGTCCAGCCAGAGAGATCACTGGTGATGTCTGGTGAAGGACCTGCTCAGGTGGTCTGAGAGCCTGGAAGCTGAGCAGCCTCCAGGTGAATGGAGTGGGCTAAGCAGTAGTCCCAGAGTTTCAACACCTTAGGCATAGGGGAGAGGATCGGGTTTCCCTTTGCTTGTTTAAGTAGAACATTGCCGTGATGTCTGTGAGGACTGATGCACATCTGCCCTTGCGGCAGAATGCTTGACAGGCAGGGCGCACTGCCCTTCGCTCCCTGACAATGATATGCAGGCAAACCTCCTCCTTTGTCCAGAGACCCTGAGTCCTGAGAGGCTCCAGGTGGGCTCCCACCCCATATCTGGGGCATCTGTGACCAGCTCTATCGTTGGCGGGGGCCCTGCAAAGGGAACGCCAGCACACACAGTGTCTTGATCCAGCCACCACTGAAGGGCATTGAGCATCGTCTGGGGAAGAGCAACCACTCTGTCTAGTGGGTGACACCTGATAATGTACACTGACAGCCACAGCTGCAGAGGGTGGAGTCTGAGACATGCACACTGTACCACAGTGAGTGCAGGAGGCCATGTGCCCCAGGAGCTTTAGGCAGCTCCTGGCTGTAGTAGTGAACTATGCTATCTGGCCTGGTATGAGGGCTGAGATGGCCCTGAAAGCAGCTCTCCGGTAGGGAGACCCTTGCTTCAGTCACGTCAAGGATTGCTCCTATGAGTTCTACCCTCTGGAAGGGCATGAAGGTGGACTTCTGCATATTAATCGAGTCCCAAGCTCTTGAAAGTGGACAGAACAATTTCCACAGGTTGTTCCACTAACACCTTGGACTGACCTCTCACCAGCCCTTGTCCAGGTCGGAACAAACTTGCACGCCTCTCCTCCTGAAGAAGCTGCTCCATTACCATGTATTCTGTGAACACTCCTAGGGCAGCTGAGAGGCCGAGGCGGCAGAACTATGAACGGACAGTAGTTCCGGTTTACCATACACCAAAAGTATCTCTGTGCCACCAGAAGAGAGCTATAGGTCAAGGGCGGCATACCAGTGCCCTGGATCCAGGGAAACCATGCGAAACTTCAACTTCTTTAAGAACTTCTTAAAGTTTCTGAGGTCTAGGATAGATCTGAGATCCCTACTGGACTTTGGGATCAGGGAACCTCCACCACTGCCCCCGCCCTTAGGAGCGACTGCACCTCCTGGGCCAGGAGATTTTAGTGAGAAGGGTCCCTGAAGAGGGATAGGGGAAGAAAAGCTACAAGGGATACCCCACTTTTGCCATGCAGAGCACCCACCAGTTGGGTAAAAGTGGGACAATGGTCCACAAACATAAGGCCAAGATCCAGGTACTGGGCTGGTGCCCTGTCCTCAGGTGCCCCTTCAAAAGCTTTGTCTGTTGCCTGATGGTTGTTTCACGTGCGCAGACATTGAGGCTGGTCTCTTCCTGAAACCCCTATTGCTCTGTCACCTGAAGTCCTGCCACTAGAGGGACTGGTAAAAACACAGCCCATAGACTGCGGCTTATAAGGAGTCCAGGATGGGGCAGCCCAATGATTTCAAGGTCACCCTTGAATCTTTCAGGTTGTGCAGCTGGACATCAGGACTGCCCTTTGAATGGGAGGTCCTAAATAGTCTGCTGGACTTCATGGGGGAGGCCCAATGACCAAAGCCAGGAACTTCTCATTACAACTTCAGTAGCCATCGCCCAGGCCACTGCATCCGTGTCTAGGGCCGGCTGGAGGGATGTCTTGGCTATGGCCCTGCCCTCTTCAGTCATGGCAGCAAATTCTGCCCTAGGCTATGTCTACATTGGCAATTGAACAACAAAATTTTTGTCTTTCAGAGGTGTTAAAAAAACCTGAAAGACAAAAGTTCAGTGCCAGTGAGAACAGAGTGTGAACTGCCAGTGTGGCTTGAGGACCCACGATTGCTGCCCCAGGAACCAATCCTTTCTGACAGGGATGGAGGGGGTGCCCTTTTCTCTGACAGTGCCAAAAAGGAGCATCCCCCATGGGAGCCCTGGACCATGTGCAGCCAAAGGGTCCAGCATCTGCCATGGACTATACCCCATGCTAGTGGGACAAGTCCCTGGGCCACATCCATGGGGGGTATGATCTGCCCAAGGTCTGGTCCCTCACAAGGCACATGATTTTGCCTGAGATTTGGAGCTCAAGGACCAGCTTCTAGGTGACCAAGATGGCGCCAAATGACTTTGCCTTGATAGGAAGCAGTGCTGCAACTGCTGGCCAGATGCCAGGGATGAGACCGGCATCTAGGCAAGGCGTCACTGCAGCAAGCATGGCCTGGGTGCCGAGTCTCCCAACGATGAGCGAGATGGAGGGTGGTGCATCACCATCTTCACGGGCTTGTCCAGGACTGGTGATTGCCCTCTTAAGGCTGGGCCCTGTGGTGCCTGTCTTGTCCCTTGTAGGCCCCCAGTTTGGAGACAGCGCTACCTGGAGGGGTAAGAGATTTTGCGCCGCCCCATACACCTCTGGTGCTGCCAGTTTCGCGTCCTCTTCCTGGATCACCCCACATGGGGAGCACCTCGGTACCACACTTGACAGATCCCCCACCCTGCCGGGTGGTTACAGTGGCTCACCACAGCTCACTCATCCCGCAGTGCCCCCAATCAGACTTCTTTTCGGCCCCAGTGATGGGGAACAGTGCTGCGTCATTGGTGCAGATTTCTTGAGTGCCAGAGAAGCATGCCGGGGAGCCAACCGGATGCCAGCGTGCACCTGGGAAAGGGAGCGCTCAGTGCTGGGTCCAGTCACCGCTCTCAAGCAGGACAGAGTGGCGCCTCTATAAGTAGGAACTTCAATCGATTCTCTCTCATTTTGGGTTCTTGGTTTGAAGTTCCTACAGATCTGGCACTTACCCTGGATGAGACCCTCTCCCAGGCACTTCAAGCAGCACATGTGAGGGTCACTAACTGGCTTGTGCCTGGCATTCTGAACACTGAACTCTGCCCTGGGGCCAGGGTGGGTGCTCACTAGAAACACTAACTAGCACTATGCTTATGCTAACAAACTATTTACAGGTATCTAGAATCTATTTACACGTATCTAGAATCTATTTACAGAAAGACTCCCATGAGGGGATCTACTGCTGGGCAAGAGAGAAGATCGTTCTACACAGAAAGAAGCAACTGAGGTGATAGCAGGTGCCTACCAACTGCACCATGGAGGCACCACCAGAGTCTACCCAATGGATACTACTAGTGATTAGGAAGCAAAAAGCCTTACAGTGACAGTGCATGCAACACATGCACACCCATACTGGAATGGACATGAGCAAGCACTCGAGGAAGAAAGCAGGAGTCCTGGCTCCCAGCACCACCTGCTCTAACCACTTGACCCCACTCCCCTCCCAGAGCTGAGAAGTGAACCCAAGAGTCCTGGCTCCCAACCCCACCTCCCGGGAAGCACTGTTATTAAGGCAGACTGACAAGTTATCATATGCAACCCCCACTCACCCATCCCCCAGCCACCCAGTGCCGCCCCCTGAACAGGGGGCTCTGTCTCACCGGGGCCAATCTGAGCAGCTGCTGCTGGTCAATTTTGAAGAGCTGCACCTTGGCGCGAGTCAGCAGACTGTAGACTTTGTCCATGCCCGACAGCTGGGCTGGCTGTGCAGCCGGTGCTGCTTCCTCCCGGGCGGGCGCCACAGCTCCCTGCTCCTCAGCCTCGCACCCTGAGCCCTCCTCCTCCTCGGACTCATGGCTGGCCAGTGAGGCCACGCGGCGGATGGCCACTTTACGCACTACGCCTGGCACATCCACGTCCTCCATCTTGATCAGCTCTGTGTCCGGGGGGACAGGCAGGTGCTGGGGGGGTTCCCCAAAGAGGGGCAGGGTCAGGTGGTTGGTTCGACCCAGCAGCCGCTTGCCACTGCGGGTCATCACGGGCTCATAGTGGGGAGAGGGGGGCTCTGGCCGGGGCACAGGGGACAGTGGGGGGTCCTTCCCGGCCTCGCTGAGGCACATGGGCTCTGGCTCCTCAGTCGACACTGTCAGCGACTCATAAATCTTCAGGTGGGCCTCGCTGGGGGTGAACTGAGGGGCCCGGAGCAACGGGGGCCGCCTGGCCAGCGGGGAGGGGGCAAGAAGGGGGCCAGCTGGGAAGAGGTGGGGCTCCTCGGGGGGCAGCTGGAAGAGGGACTTGCCTGCCTCGGGGGGGAGAGGCGGCGAGGTGCTGAGGGAGGTCCAGCGGAAGGTGGGCTCCCGCAGGATAGAGCGCCGCTTGCCGGGGAGGCTGGGGAGAGGGGAGGCTGGGGGTGAGAGGCCAGGGGAAGGAGGGGGTGATGAGAGGGGGGAGGGGTACTCGTCAGGTGAGCGGGGGGGCTGGCCAGGTGCCACCTCCTGGCCAGGGGCTTGCTGTGGGGCTGGAGGCTCCCCATGGTGCAGCCCCTCCATTTCAGGGGCCTTGGCCCGCGGTGCTCGTCGGGGGGGCTCGTCCATGAAGCGCCGGGGAGGACGGATGAGGCGGCAGGATCGGGCGCTCACCACAGGCATGATGAACTGGCGGATGTTCTTCAGGAAGGTGGCTTTGTGCCCGGGGGGCTCCTCACCCACCGGGCCAGCCCCCTCCCGCTGGGCAGCCGCCACCCGCTCAGCCCGCTGACTGGGGGTGAGGGGTGGCCGGCCCCGCCCCCGCTTCAGACACTGTGCCCGTGTGGACTGGGCGATGGAGGCCGGGGCAGCTG
The DNA here is from genome assembly GCF_003597395.2 of Chelonoidis abingdonii. Taxonomy (NCBI): domain Eukaryota; kingdom Metazoa; phylum Chordata; order Testudines; family Testudinidae; genus Chelonoidis; species Chelonoidis abingdonii. Next base: position 56,262,515 of record NC_133779.1, on the reverse strand, counting down.
ACTCCTCCTCTGCCTGGGCCGGACACGGGGGCGACAGCGGTCTCTTCTCCATGGCGCCCTCATGCCGGGACAGCCCCTGCGCCCGTCTCCGTCGCTTCCACCGGGCTTGGGTCGGAGATGCTGGCTCAGCTGGCGCCTCATGAGGCGGCTGCTCCGGAGGAGGGGCAGAGGGAGTTGGGGAGTTCCCCGGCAAAACATCCCCCTTCCTTGGTGGGCTGCTCTTCCTCCTCTTGCTGCCCTGCTTCCTGCCCATGGAGGGCTTTAGCCTGGCACGGGCCAACACCACCCGCCCTGACTTCAGCCGTTTTGCTTTGGAGACAAACTTGAGCAGCAGGGGCAATTTCTTCCGCCCACGCCCAGGGCCCTTCCTCTGGGAGCTCAGGCTGGCACCAGAGGCCGGCTGCTGGCTCTTCCTGGGGGGCACTGGGGCAGCACTGGGAGCTCTGGCACCCTGCTGAGGGGCTCCTGGTTTCTTCTTGAAGGAGCCACGAGGGCGGCCCCGCGGCCGGTGGGGCACCATGGGGTCATGGCTCTTCCCCCTTGGGGGGCTGCTGGGGGATGGGGAAGGGGGCATGGCCTCAGAGGGCCCTGGATCCTGCTTGGGAGGCGTCCTGGTGGCTTGGGTAGGGCTGGCGCCTGAAGGGGGCTTGGCCGGCGGGGGCTTGGATCTCTGGAGCAGCTCGGCCAGGGCCCTGACCATGCGCTCCCGCTGGGCCTCGCCCTTCCTCGGCCTGGCCGGTGCCTTGGAGGGGTCTGCAAGCAAGGACATGTCCCTCTTCTTCCTGCTGCTGGCTTGGGGCAACACACCTGCAACGAGAAATGAGAGGGGGGTGACCAGGGGGTTGGACTTGGGACCCCACCCATGCAGCACCGCACACCGGCAGCCAGCTAGCAAGGGTGGTTAACTTGTGGCAACTCCATCCCAGACCCCCAATTCTGGGGGCGGGGGGGCGGAGGTGACAGCTGCTATCACCCCAGCCAAGACCTGGCTTATTCTAGGGGTGGCACTGTGTGCCCTGCAGGAGAGAGACTGGACCCTCATCATACCAGGGCAACCGAACTGAGATGAGATCCTCTCATTGTGCCAAGCACTGCCCAGACACCCCCATAGCTGTTAGAGTGAGGTTCTCTCAGCATGCCGGCCGCTGCCCAGACACACAGAGACAGTCCCTGCCCACCGAGATCAGGGCCCCCCTGTGCTGGGCGCTGCAGACAACGAGAGACAGGCCCTGTTTAAAGAGCTCACAGTCTGAACAGCCAGAGGTGGATTATCCCCATTTCACAGATGGAGAAACTGAAGCCCAGGGAGCAGAGAGCTGCTCAGGGTGACACTAGGAGCCAGCAGCAGAGCCCCAGCATCTCTCCTCTCAGCTACCCCCCACCACACATTTCTCCCTCCCCTTCCATGTTGGAAATATGCTGCAAACACAGAGCCAGAAAGCTGGTGCTGGGCAGAGGGGCTGTGGGCACTGGATAAAGTGACTCCCACGTTCACTGGCTGGAGCCAGCACTGCGTCCCCAGAAAGGGCCCTCGCCCTGACCAAGTGCCCTAGGCACCGCCAGAAGCTGATGTGGCCAAGCAGTTTCAGGCAGAAGAGAAGCACGTTCACAGTGGGGAGCAGTCTCAGTTTATCCACAGCCACACCCACGTTAACACTGCTAGGAGAAGCTGGCACCTAGACCCCAGTGGGGCCGCATTTACACAAGGGGGGACGACATAGCAATTCCCCGTCCCCTGCAGGCATGAGCTATGGCTGGTGCAACTGGGCCCACCCTATGGTAGTAGGCAGGGGGAGCTATTTTCCCTCCCCCCAAGAGACACTGTTATAATGCACAAGATCAGAGTTCATGCAAGGCCTCGTGTTGCAAGGCTGACCCCCGCGGAACAGAGGTAGCGTCAGGCAGCAGCCCCACTGCTGGCAGAGACAGCCAGGCCCCTGGGCTGCGGTGCCAGGTCGAGGGGGTTGGGGAACCCCAAGGACCCCGTGGAGTAGCACAGCACAGGAGATGTGACCGGAGGCTGGGAACATGGGACGCCAGTGCTGACACCTCCCCAGTGCTGGATCGAGGGGGCGTCCGCATGGGGTCAGGCCGGCCAGTGCCCTCACCTCTCTGAGAGCGCAGGGCAGCACGCAAGGAACTCTGGGAGACAGGCTCATCAGGAGGGAAGCCCTGGAACTCTTCCTGCAGCGGGGTGGGGGTGGGGAGAGACAGAAAGAGGCTGTGGTTAGATGAAGGGTACCAAGCTCCAGCCCCCAACATGACCTCTAGCCACCCCTTGCTACACAGACCTATTCCAAGCAGAACCGAGCTGGGCCCACAAATAGGCTCAGGTCCCATCCTCTCATTTCCCCCCAGGATGTCCCCACCCATATACCCTAGACCCCATTCAACACACCTATTCGGAGGAACTAGAGGTGGCCATGCCCACACTCCTTAGGCCCCACCCATCCAGCAGCTGTCCCACCCACACCTCCTCCCCAGGCACCCCTACTGACATGCCACACAGCTGGAAGCAAGCGCCCAGATGGGGAGGCTGGCACAGGCCCACCATGGGACAGTGAAGGATCAGGAAGAGCCACTGGGGCACTGCCAGGCCAGCATGGGGGGACAAGATGAGCCCGGTCAGCTCCATGCTACAGCTGTAGGGTGGGGGGCTCCCCGTCACAAGGGCACAGACTTCCCTCAAGCTACCAGGTTCCTCATTCATTGCCAGCAGGATCGGGCCAGGCTGAGGCCTGGACAGGCCACTGGCACCAATCCCTCTTCCAGCAGCCCACTGCTGGACCCAGCTGCTGTGTTCCCGGCTGCCCCTGAACGGGGCAGGCAGTGGAGCCCACCCAACATTAACCACTAAGTAACTTCGGCTCGCTGGCTTCCTGCTGCACCTGCACAGGCTCACCCGGCTTCCTAACTGCACCCTGAGATGCGGCCCATAGGATCCTCACAACAGGCACAATCAGTGCCCCTCGGACGCCCAGAGACAGCCCTGTCCCAGCCAGTGTGCAATTCCCCTGTATATGGGGGAAACTGAGGCACAGAGAGATGCAGCGCTGGCCAAGGTCACACACGGAGTCTGGGAATTGGTGGCACATTGCCCCTAGCTGTGTACACACCGGTTGCCATGCCACTGTACCCAGGACCATGTGGGATCAGGAGGTGCTGGGAGGACACAACTAACCATGGGGGTGGGAGCATACTCTGCCTAAAGAGAAATGTTGCCCATTCCCTAGCAGGTTTGATAGATGCCCCAAAGGACAGCAAGGGCCTTAACGGATTACACTCCCCCAGCACCAAGATGCAGCTGCCTCTAGGGTGGAGCAGCTGGGGAACAGCTGCATATAACAAACCACACAGGGAGGCTTGCCCAGCGCTAGATACAGCTGCCTTCACAGTGGAGCACGGCAGGCACCCAAAGACACGAGCGTGTCATCACCGTGTAGCCACACCAGCTACCCCACCCTAGAAGCAGTAACATGTCAGCAGGAGCAATGAGACTGTTTACCCTCAGCGCCAGATGAGTCATCCCTGTGTGGCTGTTTCCCAGCATCCCCCACAGGTGGCTGCATCTCATTGTCCAGTGCTGGACAAGGCATCCTCATGTAGTTATGTGTGGTTGTTCTCCAGCTGCCCCGCCCCAGAGGTGGCGGTATCTCAATGCTGGACGAGCCATCCCAGCATAACATGCTTCAGCTCAACTAGCCCCAGCAGTTGAGTAAGTTGAGAAGCTAGAACAGCAGTGCCCCCTCCACTCTGCCAGTCAGGCGGTGCTGCCCCTCTGTTGTGGCCACTTCACAATGGGCTGCTTTGCCAGCTCAAAGGCGCACAGCACGGGGACTGCTGGGTCCACACCGCAATCGTGCAGGCTCATACCACCAGACTCTCCCTCTCCACATGCCACCCCAAGCAGCGGAGAGCACTGACAACATTCACTTGTGTGCTGGGGAAGAGCTGGGGCCTGCCTGAGGTCAGATGCACCCAGCGTTTCACTGGGCAACAGGAGCGCAACGCAAAGCTACAGCTGGACAAACTCCTCGGGCTGGGTGCCAAGAGACCACACCACCTGCTGGTACATGGGTAACTCCACCCTGGGAGGAAACAGAACCAGTCCCTCTGCTGGTGGGGCAGGAGACTGGTGGCCACCTCCACATGCCCCTTGAAAGATCCCTAGCTAGGTCAGGAACCAGCAACCTTACACTGGCAGAACTGCAGCAAAATGGAGCCAAGAAATAGCGGGAGAAGGGAACAGAGCAGGGGAGCTTTTCCTCTAGGGGCTCCAGCTCTGAGCAGGCCCCAGGGCAGGGACTGACTGGCTCAGGGGGAAAGAAATGGGTCATGGCACCTTTCCCCTCTAGAGGGCACTGGCTCCAATTGGGCCCCAAGTCTTTAGTGGCTTTAACCCAAGCACCTTTGCTGAAGTCTGCACCTCCCAGGCAAGTCAGGGGTCTCATCTCTCAGCAACCCCTGCAGAAGACAGCTGCACTCCCCTGTCTGCAGGCCCCTGTAACCGGGCAACCTGAGGCCCATGGGCTGGGGGCACCCAGCTCCCCCATACCCACAGAAGACAGACAAGCCATTCTGCAGGGCAGGCTGATCCAGTGCTGGCCCCCTCCCACCTTGTGGGATCCCTGCCAGCTGCCTGCCCTCACCAGCCCCACATGCTGCCCACTTGAGCAAGGCTGGCACCTCTCTCCAAGGCCGGGCTCCAGGAGTCCCGTGACCAGGCGAGACGCACAGCTTTCCTCTCCAAACAGGAAAGGCAAGTTACCGGGTCCAGTGGACACGGAGAGCCACAAAAGTGATGACTCCAGCTCCAAGGCAGAGATCAGCATGTTCAGCATCTAGCAAAGAAGGGCCTGTTCAGGCCAGGTCCCCCACGTGCTAGGCCAGCCCCAAAGCTCTATCCATGAACTTCAATCCCTTTCCAAAGAGGGAAGAGTCACCAGCCCCCTTAGGAAGGTGGGGAAACTGAGGTATGGAAGGGGACCAGACCAGTGACAGAGCCGGGGCTGGACCCCAGGTCTCCAAAGTGCCAGTGCTCCAACCACCTGTTCCCTAATCAGGGAGTTCGACTCCCAATTCCAGTGCAGCTCTTGCCCCACGTGCAAGACTGCGGCCAGCAGAGCTCTCAACGCCACACTGCGTGGGGCGGCCAGGTCAGAGTCAAACCAGCCAGCCTGCCCACAGCGAGAGCCCACCTGTGACATACTAGCCCTCGGCAGGAGGAGCATGGGGCATGACAACAAGGGGTGGGAACTCTGGGGCCAGAGACTCACCCCACTCCCGAAAAAGGCACCTTGCTGGCCATTAGCCCCAGCATCTCACAGTTCACAGGGGTTCCTCAGGACAGGGGAACCTCCCACCCCTCACTGCACACAGGCCCACCCGGAGGGGGAAACCATCTATATGTGCCCACAAAAAGGGACCAATGCACTGAGGTGGGGGCAGGCAAGGAACCAAATGTGACTCCAGGGCAGATGCCATCTGGATCACAGCAATTTTCCACCCCTGACTATGCAGGGAGGGCTCCAAGTGGTGCCATGCCTGGGGCAGGTCAGCAAGCTGCTGGGGGTAGCATGGCCAGTTGCTGCCCAGAATCTGAAGCCAAACTCCAGAGGGGGGGCACAGAGAAGCCAAGATGAGCCGAGCCCAGTGCCAGCTACAGTCAGCAAAGGTGAGATGGGCAGCAGGAGGCACACATACTGCCTAATACACACCATGTGGGGGAGGGCTCCTCGCCAACGATGCTCATCTGCCCCGCCCCAGCCCGACAGAACTGTTCAGGCAAGGGGGCACTCAGAACTCCTTCAGGATGGGCTCCTCTGGCCAGGTACCACCTCCTATCATGCAGCAACCAAACCCCTCTACACACTGGGGAGCTGCACCCCACAACTCCCTAGCCCCACAAACAGCAACCCCTACCCCCAAGCAGAATCCCAACACTGCCCAAGCCCCACATAGGAGCCCCCTCAACCGAGCTCTAGAGAGTCCACCAAGCCCTCTAACTTTCCCATCTCCTAGCAGCACCCACACATACCCACCCCTACAGGTCACCCAGCTCACCCCCAAGATGCCCCCTGGCCCAGAGTCATAGACTCTCCATGATCTCCCACCCCTCAACCTTTCCCACACCTCCAACTCTGGGGTCCCAGCTACTTTCCCCACAGGGATGCCCTCTGCAGCTTCTCCCTATACTTCCCAGTTCCTCCGGAAACTATTCAGTCCCCAATCCACCACCTCACCCAACCCCCCACCCTGGGGGGCTCAGCTCACACCCCCTCCCCAGCAGCACCCCAAGGTCCCACCCCCGCCCCAGCTCCACCTCCTACTGCCCCATAACATCCCCCAACCTCTCCTAACATGCCACACTACTCCCGACTCTCAGCTACCAGCCAACTCTCCCCCACAGCCCCTCCTCCATGACACTTCCCAGACCCCCAGGTCCCTTCCTGATCAGAACCTCCAGTCCCCGCCAAGTCCTAACCTCAAGGCCCGCCCAGCCCCCAGCTCAGTTCATCATCCTCCGGCGATGCAGCTCCAGCCTTGCCAAAGCTCAGCTGCTCGCCCCAGCCCCGCCCCAACGCCCCCAACGGTCCTACCTCGACCCCCCACCCCAGCTCAAAATCCACCTAGTCCATTCCCCCCACATGCCCGCCCCATACCGCGCACCGGCTCCTCCTCGCTGCGCGCCCCCGCCTAACAGGCCCCGCAGGCGCCGCAGGCTCCAGCCCAGGCCCAGTAAGGCTGCCGAAGCGGCCGGGTCCCCCAGGCCGCGCCCCGTCCTCGCTGGACTCCGCCGCGCAGGGCAGGCGCGCGCGCAGCCCGGCCCGAGGCAGGGGGCGGCCCCCGCGGCCGCCCGGGGGAAGCGGCCCCGGCCCAGGCGGAGCCACCCGCCCCCCGCCGCCCGCCGCCGCCGCCGCCATCTTTAACCGCTGGGGGGGGCTTGGCCCGGGGGGGCGGGGCCTCCGCAATAACAGCCCGGCCCGGCCGCGGGGCACCATGGGGGATGGAGTCCGGGAGGGGGCGGTGCCCATCGTCCGCTGCAGGGCTGGGACTACAGCCCCCAGCAAGCATTGCGGCTCCACTTACTGCCGGGCCCGGCCGTTGGGCTCCCTGGGGAATGGAGTCCGGGCGAGGGTGGTGCCCATTGGCCAAAGCGGGGCGAGGACTACAGCCCCCATCAGGCATTGCGGTTCCGCTCCTGGCCCGGCCGCGGGACTCCCTGGGGGTTGGAGTCCAGGCGGGGAGAAGCGCAACATGGAATGAATAATAGCTCCCAGCAGGCATTGGCGCTACAAAGCCTCAGAGACGCCGTTGCATCATGGGGATTGGAGTCCATGGGGTGAGGGCTCGTCTTCAACGCACCATGGGAGTTGTAGTCCTCTCTGACCATCAGAAAGGGGAGAAAACTTCAGTTCCCAGAAGCCATTGCTCCACTAGGAATGACACCCTGTAGCCTAGCATAGGTGGCCCCAGCTCCTCTCTTCCTGTCGCATGAAAGATATAATTAAATGACTACGATTCCCACCAGGCATTGAGGCACGCGCTGGCCCCAGGGCACCATGGAGTCTGGAGAGGGAGGCGCCATGTAACTCCAGCCACAGACAACAGAGGGGGACTACAGTTCCCAGCAGGCATTGCAGCTACAAAGTGTGGGGAGGAATGGTGGCCAGCAATTTCGCAATGCACTGTGGGAGTTGTAGTCCTGTATGGCACTGAACAGGGGAGAGGACTACATCTCCCTGAAGGCATTGCCCAGGTAGGAGAGACGCACTGCATCCTGGGATATGCAGGCCCAGCTCTCTTTCCATCCCCATGCAGCAACGCGAGGTCAGCTCCCAGCAGGTCCCGTATCTATACAGCTGTGCCAGCCATTCAGACTCAGCAGCAATGTACCATGGGAAATGCTGTCCTAAATCCTCAGTTCCCTCTCACAATGCCTGGGGGTGGCAATTAGACTACAACTCCCAGCATACATCCTGCCCACTCTTAGCCCAGGGCACCATGGGAAATGTAGTTCTGAGACACTGATCACTACCACCCCATGGGCTGAAGGGAATAAAAGGTTTCAACTCCCAGGAGGTATTGTGCTGCATGTTATTGCAATGCACTGTGGGAAATGTAGTTCTGGGCCGAGCAGCCCCCCACCCCAGATTTTGCAGTAGTTGTCCAGCCAATAGACATCACACCGATCCATGTATCATATGCCCCATATGGCCATTGGGGATTCTCCTTGAGGAGGTCCCACTGTAAGGGGATGGGGCAGCAGGGCCTGCACCCAGTAGCAGAACATCCTTTTACTGGCGATATCACACACTACAAATGACAAATGCCCCTTTTAACTAGTCTGTGGGGGGTGCTTGACAAACATAGCAGAGACTCCATGAGGCACCTTTCTCAGCTGTATTCCACACTGCCCGGTGGGTGAGAAGTGATGTCTGAATGGATTTGTGAGAGTCTCCGCAGTTACGGGACTCCCGGAGCTGGGTGCTTCCAGGGGAGAAGGCCCCGTGTCCAAAGTGCTACCATAGAGTCCTGTGGGCATAGGTGGGACAGAATTTTTGTGATCAACAGAAAATAACAGAGACCTTCAGTATCCCTGAGACATTTAATAGGAAATGTGATCCCCACCCCACACACGGCTTGTGGGGCCTGGTCACAAAGGGGCAAGAGACGGGACAAAACACGCAATGGCCATCGGCCCCGCAACACAGCTGGCAAAGCCAGGCCAAGGGCGGGACATGAAGGACTGGCAGGTGAGGCACTCTGGTTGCTGTGGCTCGTTGAGCCTCAGTTTCCCCAGTAATGGGAGACTGTCTGTCCAGACTGGGAATCTCTTTGGGGTAGGAGTGTCTCTGACTCAGTGTCTGTGCAGCACCCGGTGTGATGGGGGGGTCTGAGCAGTGCCCATGGCAATGGGAACCCCTGTCTTGTTGAGGGGTCTGTGCAGCATCCACAGGGATAGGGGAGTCAAAGCAGGCCAATGGGTGGGGGAGCAAGGGGTGGGGGTGGGCAGAATAGAAGGGACAGTGCCATATGAACCCCAGCTATTCCTCCCTGCTCCCCAGTTCTCCAGTTCTTGGCCCTGGAACCAGTTCTTACACCCTCTCCCCCTGGATAACTTCCTACTTCTCTGCTTGCAACTCCCCGGACAGTTCAGTGTCACCCAGATTCCTGCAGGCTAATGAGTCCCACCCCGCTGCTGGGTAATGAGTGACCTGTGATGATCAAGGCAGGCCCTTCCCCAGCCACCTGTGACATTGCAGCCCAGGGCTGGGAGAATCCCTCCCATCCAGTCTCAGCTCTCTGCTGGCCATGTGGGGTAGGGACCCCAAGCAGAGCAGAGGATCCTGTCAAGCTAATGACAGATGCCCCCTCCCCCAGTTAGCTACTGAGCAGCAGGAGTCCCCGCTGATCGGGATTCACCTAACACCTCCCGCCCCCACGATAACTGGGGTCTCCCCATCCCCATACTGAGGGTGATGTTAGAGGTTGGGGCCCCACACATACAGCCCCCCCCTACATAGTGAGATGGGAACAGCAGGGACTGATCTTCTCCACATGGGCTCTCATCTCTGGCCTGCAGCAGGTTCATGCCCTCAGTAGCTAGCTGCCCATGGTGCCCATGCCACACTCACGACTCCCAGCCAGTGGGCGGTGCTCCTGGCACGCTGTGTGTGGCAGGCAGGAAATCGAGCCACGGATCTATGTTCTGCGGGTCCAGCCATGGCCAGCTGCGCTCTCTCACCATGCCAGGTGCTGCTACACCTCACACCCTCCCCGTGCCATGCACCATCGCAGATCTGTCTGCCATGCCGACGCTGGTCCCCATGCCATGCACCATCACAGATCCGTCTGCCAGGCCGACTCTGGCCCCCGCGCCCTCCCCGTGCCACGCACCATGGCGGATCCGTCTGCCACGCCGACGCTGGTCCCCACGCCCTCCCCGTGCCATGCACCATCGCGGATCCGTCAGCCACGCCGACGCTGGTCCCCGTGCCCTCCCCATGCCACGCACCATCGCGGATCCAGCTGCCACGCCGACGCTGGTCCCCGCGCCCTCCCTGTGCCACTCATGAGTCTCCCGGTGCCTGCACTAGCACAGGCAGCTCAGGAGGAGGTGGAGGAGGAGTAGAGGTAGGTGGTCTCGATCGTCCAGTCCGAGGGCAGCTCCTCGGGGCAATGGCCCTTCATGTGCTTCTGCATGGCGGCCAGGCTGGGGCAGAACTGGCAGCATAGGGTGCAGCGATAGGGGGCGGCGCCACCATGGGTCCGCAGGTGCTTGATCATGGCAGAGTAGTCACGGGAGCGCTGGGGGCAGAGCTTGCACTGGAACGGCTTCTCGCCTGCAGGGGGCAACAGGCTGTGAGAGGGGGTATCCCCAGCCCCTCCCGCCCCCTTCCCTGCCTTGGCTCCCCACCCCTCCCCCAGCTCTATCCCACTGCCCGCCCCTTCCCCCCAGACCCAGCCTCACTTTCCTGGGGACACCACAGGGGTTTGGGCCATGGCAGGGTTGGGTGCAGGAGAAGTTAGGGCTGACCCCCCAAGACCCAGGGAGATGGGGGGACCAGAGTGCCCCCCACTCCCAGTGGAAGGAGGGCTGGGGGCAATGGAGTGGGAGCAATGCCCCAGCCTGCAGGGGCACAAGGCAGGTACGTGTACCCGGTTCCCAGGAGTTAGAAGGGGTGCAACACAGCCAGGAAGCACCAGGGGCTGAGGCTCCTGGGGGAGGGGCACACAGCACTGGTAGGGGGGAGATGAAGCCCATGGGAGAGGGACACACAGCCCCGGGAGGGGCTGACGCCCGCGGAGGAAGAGCACGTAGCACTGGGAGGGCTGATGCCAGTGGGGAGGGGTACCCCGCACGAGGGGGGCTAGCGCTGTGGCTGAGGGGGGACCCACTCACCAGTGTGGACCCGATAGTGCGTCTCCATCTGGTGCTTGAGGGTGAAGCGCTTGCTGCACTCGCCGCACTCGTAGGGCTTCTCCCCTGGGGATGCCCGCTGGGGCCCCCGCAGCCCTGCCTCGGCCTGAAACCCACGGGCACAGAAATCCCGCTCCAACAGCCGCTGGCCTGCAGGGGTGGCACCAGGGTCAGGCCTGCAGGTTTGGAGTGAGGGGCACTGGCTGGATGGGGGGGGCTGGAAGAGCAAGGGCTGCCGGTCAGGAGTGAGGGGCACTAGCTGGATTTGGGGGGGCTGGGAGAGCAGGGGCTGCAGGTCAGGAGTGAGGGGCCCCAGCTGGACAGGCGGGGGGTGGGGGCAGGGCTGGAGGAGCAAGGGTATGGATCAGGAGTGAGAGGCACCAATGGGATGGGGGAAGGGCAGGGTTGGGAGAGCAGGGGCTGCAGGCCGGGAGTGAGGGGCGCTGGCTGGATTGGGGGGGCTGGGAGAGCAGGGGCTGTGGGTCAGGAGTGAGGGGCATCGGCTGGATGGGTTGGGGGTGGGGGCAGGGCTAGGGGAGCAGGGGCTGCAAGTCGGGCGTGAGGGGCAGCAGCTGGACGTGGGGGGGCGGGGACAGGGCTGGGGGAGCACTGGTTTCAGGTTGAGAGTGAGGGGCGCCGGTGGGATGGGGAAAGGGCAGGGTTGGGAGAGCAGGGGCTGCAAGTCGGGAGTGAGGGGGAGCAGCTGGACGTGGGGGGGCGGGGACAGGGCTGGGGGAGCACTGGTTTCAGGCTGAGAGTGAGGGGCACCGGTGGGATGGGGAAAGGGCAGGGTTGGGAGAGCAGGGGCTGCGAGTCGGGAGTGAGGGGCAGCAGCTGGATGGGGGAAGGGCAGGAGCGCTCATGGCCCAGGCCGTACCCATGTGGCTGCGGCTGTGTCTGCGCAGCGCCATCTGGCTGGGGAACTGTCGCTGGCACAGCTGGCAGATGTAGCTCCAGGTGCCAGCTGGCAGGGCCCGTGGGGGGCACCGTGGGCCGTACATCAAGTACAGGGTGGTTGACGCCGCCGTGGCTGGCTCTGGGGAGGAGCAGGAGAGACACAGCTCAAAGATGGGCCCAGCCCTCCTCACCAGTCCCTCACCAGTTAGCCCAGCTGGCTCCTACCCTCCACCCTACCAGTGAGACCCATGGGCCCATGCAACCCGGGTTTTCCAGCCCCACTGCTCTCGGGTGACCCTACAATAACAACATGCCCAGTAGAAACAACTGAAAAATTCAGCTCCTTGCCTCTGCCCAGGGTGGACCACTGCCTCCCTGGCCCCCCGCTGTTCCTGCCCCTGGAGCACCCCCCACCCCCGCTGTCCCTGCCTCCCAGGGTCTCCCTACCACTGTCCCTGCCCCCTAAGGTCCTCCCCCACTGATAGCCCTCAGGGACCCCCCACCGTCAGTGCCCCAGGTCTCCCTCCTCTCTCCCCTCTCACCTCCAGGGGGTGCTGTGCTCAGAGGCAGCAGGTCCTTGTCACAGCTCCGCTGGGCCCGGAAACGGGGGAGCGGGAGTGACCGGGGCCCTGGGGAGATGGAGTGACTGTCAGATGGGGTGTGGGGCAGACTGGGTGAGAGGTCTGGGCGAGGGGCAGTGAGGGTGGGGTCGAGGATCTTGGAGGGGAGGGGATAGTTGGGGTGGGGCTGGAGGACTCAGGAGACAAGGGCAGGAGGGTGGCTGGGAGGTGGGCGGGGGGCAGTAGAGCCAGTGAGGGGCAAGGTGGGGGGAAGGGCAGGGAGAGGTAATGGGGCAGTGGGTCATTGGGGTCAGGGTCCAGGAGCTGCTAGTGGGAGGAGACGGGCAGGGTGGGGCAGTTGGCAGGGTCCATGCCTGGGTGGCACAATGAGGGGGGCGGATGGTGGGTGGTCCATGTATGGGTGGCAGAGTGGGTGACAAGGTGGGGGTCCATATGTGGGTGGCCCAGGGGGCAGAGTGCACATACATGAGTGGCACAGTGGTGGCAGGGTCTGGGGTCAATACAGGAGTGGCACAATGGGGGGCAGGGGAGTCCTATGTGAGTGGCACAGTGGGCGGTCCATACATGGGTGGCACAGCGGGGGTGCAGGATGGGGGGTCCGTATGTGGGTGGCACAGTGTGGGGACAGGGTGGGAGTCCTTATGTGAGTGGCACTGTGGGAGGACAGGGTGGGAGTCCTTACATGGCTGGCACAGCGGGGGTGCAGGATCAGGGGTCTGTATGTGGGTGGCAGAGTGTGGGGACAGGGTGGGAGTCCTTATGTGGGTGGCACTGTGGGAGGACAGGGTGGGAGTCCTTACATGGCTGGCACAGCGGGGGTGCAGGATCAGGGGTCCGTATGTGGGTGGCTCAGTGTGGGGAGAAGGTGGGAGTCCTTATGTGGGTGGCACCGTAGGGGGACAGGGTGGGGGTCCGTACATGGGTGGCACAGTTGGGGTGCTGGGGGGTCCGTACATGGGTGGCAGAGCAGGAGGTGCACAGTAGGGGGTCTGTATGTGGATGGCACAGCGGGGGGCAGGGTGGGGGGTCCTTACATGGGTGGCACAGTGGGGCAGGCGGGGGGACAGGGGATTCCTTACGCGGGTGGCAGAGCAGTGGGAGGTGCTGGGTATCTGGGCCCCGCTGAGGGCAGAGGTCGGACCCCGAGCTCTTGGCCGGAACCGCCAGCAGCCTGAGCAGAGGGAAACAAGGGGTTAAACGGCAAATGACTCACAGGGCTCAGGATGGAGACAGGCAGAATCTCCATTCAAAGCCCCCCATCACCTCCAGCCCCCCATAGCTCTGACCCCATTGCTCCTGTGACGCTCTGTACCTCAGGGCAGCACCCTACACGTCCCGTCCCCCCCGCCCCCCCGGTTTATCTTTATAAAAGGATTGTGTGGTATCCAGTGCAAAGCTTGTCATGTCGGGTGTCTTCGGAAGGCTCCTGATGCACTGGGCATGGTTGTTACGGTGATGTTACAGTACGGTTACAGGTTATAGGTTGTAATTTCATGTACATAGTTATAAGGCTGAAAATGTGTCCTCATGACTTAGGGCAAGCCCAGGCAAAAACTCCCCAAGAGCAGAGGGGCAGATCACACCTCATCAGCGCAGGTATGGGACAAACCCAGCCCAGCCTCACAGGAGCAAAGGACACTGGCCTAGGCAGCAACAAAGGATCTGTTGGACTCTCAAGGGAGTCAGCTCCTTCCTTTGGCCTGTTTGGGACTGCGATGAGGTAATGCTCACCTGATTTGGGGCTGGGGGCAAAGCCAAGAGGGAAGAAAGGACATAAGAAAAAGGCTCCACACGCACCTGCTAGACACACAGCACCGTAGCAGCTGAACCCTGGGGAGCTGCCCTGCCAGGGGCACTGTTTAGCAGAAGAAGAGATGTGGGGAGCAGTCCCCTGTGACAACATGGCAATTTTCGTAATATTTTTATGACCTCTATGTGTGCCTCAGTTTCCCTTGTGCATGGCTGCCTGGTGTGGGGTAAAGGTCTGTTTTTGCTCTCAGGGCAGACTGGGAGACAAAGCTATAAATGTCACCTGGCTGGCTGAGCTGTGATGGGTCGTTAACGAGGCCATGAAAATGGACTCACTAACCCCATGTCAATGGGAAATTGAAAAAGACAGCTGCAAAACTGATCACCGGGACGTAGCCCCCAGCCAGCCCATGACCCAGAGGAGCTGGGATTTCCCCGCCTCAACGCACGGGAGCTGGGCAGAGACCTCAGAACAGGGAAGGTGCATGATGGGGGGCACAGGCTCTGGCATCAGTCCTGGCAGAGTGGACAAGGCCCTCCAGCAAGTCGGGCTCCGTTGGCCATGCTGAACGGGGTGAAGCAGAAGGGCCCGAGGTGCAGCCTAGAGGCACTGAGGCCATGTGGCAGAAGGACGTGAGCCCTTTTGGGGGTCTGGCACATTGTAGGGGCTCCACCGAGGAACTGTTCCAAACCTGGGGCACAGCCCCAATTCTGCGCATCCACGATACCTCCACAACCCCAGCTGATGCCCAGCTCTTAGCTCAAGACTGAGCAACACGGTGCCTGCCCCATCTGGGCACTAGAGGGCTCCATGCACCAACAAATCTTAGCTAGGAGACAGGATTTCAGCAGAAAAATGTGAATGACCCTTAGGAATTGTTTGAGAACACTTTTACTAGGTGCCAGGAAAGCCAAGCTAGAGAATGGCCAGTTCTGAAACCAACGTGGCTTACAGGGGAAGTGAAAGTGGCTCTAAATCACAAAAAGGGAATACATAGCAAATGGGAAAAGGAGGGAGCGGAGAGCAATGACTATCATTCAGAAGCTTGGAATTGTAGAAACTGGATAAGGGAAGCAAAAGGATGCCAGACGCACTCTGTGGCCAGCGGAGAAAAGGACAATGAGAAGGAGTTTTTAAAGTATATTGGGAACAAAAAAGAATCCTAAATGCTCTTGGCCCTGTGCTATTTAACATTTTTAACAGTGACCTGGAAGAAAACATAAAATCATCCCTGATAAAGTGTCTGATGACACAAAAATTGGAAGAATGGGAAACACTGAAGAGGGCATGTCACCGATTCAGCGCGATCGGGGTGGCTTGGTAAACAGGGCACAAGCAAACACTCTGCGTTTTAATACGGCTAAATGTCAATCTATCCACCAGGGACCACAGAATGTCAATGGAGGACAGCTCCAAAAGAGGCGACCCTGGCGTCTATAAACAGGGGAATCTGGAGAAGAAGCCCAGAGGTTATTTGACTTCTGTACTTGGCCCTGGTGTGAGTGCTGCTGGGACCTGTGGCCAGCCCTGGAGCCTTCCAGAAGGGATGTAGATAAATTGGAGAGGGGTCGGAGAAGAGGAGACTCCAGGCATGGGATCAATTTAGCTACACACGGGGCAGGTTGAGGGGCAACTTGGCTGCAGTCTGTGCATGCCGACAGGGGCACGGCTCATTAATAACTGGGTCATCAGAGGAAGATCTGCCCCATGGAAGGCTGGAAACTGAAACCCAGACCCATTCAGCCTATATCTCCCACTGCCCCCGCTGCTCCCACCCAGATCGACCCTACACCCCATAGCCCCCTGCCCCGATCCACCCCTAAACCCCATATCCCCCTGCTCCTCAATCCACCCCTAAACACCATCTCTCCCACTGCCCCCACTTCCCCCACCTAGATTCACCCCTATACTCCATATCCCCACTGCTTCTCCCAGATCCACCCCTACACCCCATATCCCCCCTGCTTCCCAATCCACCCCTACACCCCATATCTCCCACTGCCCCCACTACCTGCACTCAGATCCCCCCCAACACCTATAGCCCCCTGCCCTAATCCACCACTAAACCCCATATCCCCCTGGTCCCCAAACCAACCCTACACCTCACGTCCCCCTGCTACTCCCAGATCCACCACTACAGTAGCTCCCCTGCCCTCGCGATCCAACCCTGTACCCCACAGTCACCTGTCCCTGATCCACCTCTACCCCCATAACTCCCTGGCCCCACCCAGATTCACCCCCGCACTCCATATCCCCTCTGATCCTCTGAGATCCACCCTTACACCCCTTAGCCCCCTGCCCCGATCCACCCCTAAACCTCATATCCCCACTGCCCCCACCTAGATCCATCCCTACACCCCATGTCCCCGCTTCCCCCGATCCACCCCTACAGCGCCCTGATACCCCTTCACTTCCTCACCCTCCAAATTCAGGTAATTTGGCCTAGAGGAAAATGTGAAGGGCTCTGGGATGATGGGGGGAAGAATGTGTCATCTAGGAACAACTCAGCCCTTTGAAGTCAGGCGTGTGGGTGTGGGCCCAGCTAGGGGAAACCCCACAGGCGAGTCAGCTGGCCACCCCCTCCCATGGGACCTGTTTCATCTCGAGCTCCGCCGCTCTCTGGGGCAGGAACCTGCTGGGCTCAGGGTCTGTGCGTCCCTGGGGGTGTGAGAGACCCTGAGCTGTGACCAGCATAACTGCAAACCAGAGAGACTGGGGGATTTCCCCCCAGAGCACCAGGCCAGGGCTGAGGTACTCGGGAGCTCCCCCAATGGACAATGCTTTCCCTCCCCTCAGCACCCCCGGGCTGCAGCGCCCCTACCCTGGGGTTAATCCAGCTGGCCTGGCGCCAGGGACAAGTGGCCTCTGGCCACAGCTGCGAAAGGTCAGCGGCATTTGGCAAGGCACATGCGCAGCTGGTCCATGCCTGCCCCTGGTGCCCTGCTCAGAGCTGCAACAGCACCTGCCATGCCTGCCTTCATGGGGAGGGTGCCCCAAGGAGACCAGGCAGGAAATGAGTGACACAGACGGTTCCCACAGAATAGGCCCCACAGCCGAGAGCCAGTGTGCCTCGGAGTCGTGGGGGGAGGGAGGGCAGCAGCCTCATGGCCTGTATCATCCATCCGGGCTCGCAGCCCCCCTGCTCTAACAACTAGGCCCCACTCCCCTTCCAGGGATAATACCAGGAGTCTTGGCTCCTAGCCCTCTCCTGCTCTAACCCACTAGACCCCACTCCCCTCCCAGAACTGGGGCTAGAACCCTGGAGTCTTGGCTCCTAGCCCACTCTGCTCTAACTCACCAGACCCAACTCCACTCCCAGGGCCAGCCAGGGACAGAACCCAGGAGTCCGGCTCCCTGCCTCCCCCCATCCACTCCCATCACCTATGGCTTCTCTCCCACCCCCACCTTGCTCACCTCTGGTCTTCCAGTTGCTTCTCTCTGCCCATGATCCCACTGGGGGTGCCCGGCTTCCCCATCTCCAGCCTGCAGGGGAAGGGTCGGACGTAGCCATGGAAACCCACCGATGCTGAGAGGGCCATGTGCCCAGGCCCCAGATTGCCCAAGGGCGAAGGCAGTGACTGCAGCTGGTAGCTGAGCAATGGTGGGTAGGGCTGGTAGCCAGAAACCACCCCCTCTGGCCCCCAGAGCACCTCTGGCGGCCAGGGATGGGTGCGGTGCTCCTGAGGCAGTGGCCGGGCCGTAGCTGTGATGATGCTTTCCCGCGGCTTGAGGGAGGACTGTTCAAACAGGACCCAACTGGGTGCCAAGCTGCCATCTTGGATTTGGCTCCCCTTACTGTCTGGCCTACCCAGGCAGGGCCCATCGGCCAATAAAACTAGGTCGTGGTTGCCTGGTGACTTTATCTGGGACATCCCATCCTCTGTCTCCTTCCTCACATCTTGGGCTCCAACCTCGTCATGGCGGCCAGCCCAATCACCAATGCCAACTCCATCATGGCAGCCAGTCCTGTTGCCAATGCCCACTTCGTCAGGGCCATCAGTCCTGTCGCTAATGGCAACTCCATCATGGCCACCAGTCCTTTCACCAACTCCACCATGGCCACCAGTCTTGTCACCAATGGCAACCCCATCATAGCCACCAGTCCTGTCCCCAACACTAACTGATTCATGGCTGCCAGCCCTGTCGCCAATGCCAGTCCCATCAGGGCCTCCAGTCCCCAGCGCCCTGAGGCATGCCTGCTCCAGCTCTTCCATCTCCAGGTCCCGGGCAGTGGCCAGGAGGCTGGTGAGCTCCTCAGGTGCCACCTCAAGGCTGCCAGTGTAGGCAAAGTCCAAGGCGTGCTTGAAGGTGGCAGGCGCAAGGAAGTCCAGATTGCAGAGCTTTCTGGGACCCTGTGGCAGGAGGAGCCGGGCCAGGGTGTGGCTGGCGCAGGCCAGCACCAAGCTGTGGGCCAGGAAGTCCTGCTGGCCCACGCGCACCAACACATCGCATAGGGCCTGCACATGCCTCAGCTCACTGGCCCGGTGCAGCAGCAGGTCTGGGTGCGAGGGGCTGTGCAGCCTGACCCGCCGTGCCATGTCCCTGCCACAGGGCTCAGGGGCGCTGCCGGTCGGGGGTCAGCTCCTCCATCAGATGCAGGGCTCTTCCTCCTGGTGACAAGGAGAGAAAGAGATCATCAGTGGGGATGGGCTACACAAGATGGCCGCCAGGCTCTCAGACCCAATGCTCAGGGATGGCGGGAGCGTGCAGGGGTGAAGGGGTCTGTAGAAAATGGCTACCAGGGTCACAGACCCAATGCTCAGGGATGGCGGGAGCGTGTGTGGTGAGGGGAGCTCCAAAAGATGGCTGCCGGGATCTCAGACCCCAATGCTCAGGGATGGCAGGAATATGCCTGTTGAGAGGAATTTGAACCCCTCCCCCCTCTGATTTCACTTTAGTTACACAGACGTTTGGGGGATACAGTTGTCCCTCGTTCCCCTCCCCTCTTGCCAGCCCTGGGTGGGATTGTGCCTGGAGGGAGGGGCTGGCAGGAGGGGTGTATGGAGGGGAATGGTTGTGGGGAAGGGCAGAGGGTTGCTGGGGGTTGCGGGGAAGAGGTGGTGGCCTTGCGGGAGTTGGGGGCATTGGTATGGGGACTGGCAGAAGTAGGGGTTTGGGAAGAGTGTGTTGGGGGAGGAGATGGTGGGAGTGGAGGGCAGAGGGGCATATGGAAGTGGGAGGCTGGCATGAGCAGGGTTTGTGTGAGGGGTGGGGGTGGGCCTGGGCCAGCTAGATGGATCGGACAGGGCCGTGAGCCATTCCCAAGGGGGGCAGGTCCTGAGCCAGATGGGCGGGGGGGGCGTTAGCCTGTCCTGTGAGGGGCAGGTCCTGGGCTGGCTTGGTGGGGAGTGTTAGCCTCTTCTGTGGGAGGCAGGGACTGGGCCGGCTGAGCGGGCCGTGAGCCCATCTCGCAGGGGGCTGAGGGGGTCATGACCCCACCCGGGGGGCAGGGCCTGGGCCGGCTGAGGGATTCGTGACCCCACCCAGGGGGGCAGGGACTGGGCCGGCTGAAGGGGCCGTGAGCCAGGCCTGGGCTGGCTGAGGGGGCCGTGAGCCCATCTCGCGGGGGGCAGGGCCTGGGCCAGCTGGGGTGCCGTGAGCCCATCTTGCGGGGGGGCAGGGCCTGGGCTGGCTGAGGGGGCCGTGAGCCCATCTCATCGGAGGGCAGGGCTAGGGCTGGCCGAGGGGTTCGTGACCCCACCCAGGGGGGCAGGGACTGGGCCAGCTGAAGGGGCCGTGAGCCAGGCCTGGGCTGGCTGAGGGGGCCGTGAGCCCATCTCACGGGGGGCAGGGCCTGGGCCAACTGAGGGGGCCGTGAGCCTAGCTCATGTGGGGCAGGGCCTGGGCCATCTGGGGGTGGGGGCGTGAGCCCGGCCTGCAGGGGGCAGGGCCTGGGCCAGCTGGCGGGGCTGTGAACTCATCTCAAGGAGGAGCAGGGCTTGGGCCTGCTGGAGGGACAAAGCCTGGACTGGCTGGGGAGTGCCGTGAGCCCGGGCCACAGGCAGCAGGACCTCCGCAGCACAGCACTGCTGGGTTTGGGGTTTTCGCTTTGTTGTCTGCGAGGCAGGAAGTTGAGTGGGGGGAGGTGAGCGCCCAGCTCTCAAGAGCATGAGAAAGTGTCTGTCCCCACCACCGCTCCAACCCCTGGCTCTGCTCCCACAACAAAGGCAGCAACGCCAGCGCGGGTTCAGCATATGAAAGAGGCAGCCCCACCAGAGAGCGCAGGGGGGAGTGGGGCGCTCCGGATTGGGGGGTTGACTAGGAGCCAGTGCAGGGATCTCCTCCCTCCAGTGCATCCCAAGCCCTCCCCAGTACCCCCTCCCCCACAAGGAGAGCTCCCCTCAAACTCCTGTGTGCAGAAATGAGCACTCAGTGCTGCATTGCACATACGGAGCAAGCACTGGGCCTTGCTCCCCTCCCAGTGCCAGGGAGAGAATCCAGGAGTCCTGGTTCCCAGCGCCCCCCCTTCTCTAACCACTAGACCCCACTGCCCTCTCAGGGCCAGGGAAAGAATCCAGGAGTCTGGGCCCCTACTCAGAAGCTTTTTAAAAGATGCACTTAACTACTCTTCTCCTACCACAGTCCCCGTGAATTGATCCAAGGTTTCCAGGTGCCCAGATGCCCTAATGAGACCCTTGATTTTTTGACGTGGGGAGCTTGGCGTTTCCTGGACACAGGGCCTCTTTGGGGTGTCAGGCATCGGCACCCCAAAAGCACTAGTCCCTTTTCAGAATCAATGGCCCCCGAGACAGGGCAGGGCAAGGGACAGGGCAGAAGGGAGTGAGATTGGGCCGTTCCAGGGCAAAGCTGTAATGGGAGCTGCACTTTATAGGGACACCGGTGGCCAGCTCCACCTGCACCCTATGCCTGGGTTTGTAGGGGCTCGTCCTGCCCCTCTGCTGTTCTCGCAGGTACACTCTACAGAGGCCGAGGGATCTGGCCAAGTTTGGATGGATGCTTCCAGCCCCATCAAACTGCTTATAACTCACTGCAGCAAAGTGGCCTTCCTTGGCCTGCTGAAAACCCAGAGGCCTCCACTGAGATCAGGGCCCTCCACCCCTCCCGACTGTGCCAGGTGCTGCACAGACCCCAACCAAGTTCAGGGCCTCCCCCTCTCCCCCTCCAATTGTGCCAGGTGCTGCCCAGACCCTGACTGAGATCACGGCCCCGTTCTACTAGGTGCTGCCCACACCCCAACCGAGATCAGGGCCCTGTTATGCCAGGCACTGCACAAACCCTGACCAAGATCAGGGCCCCATTTTGCTAAGCACTGCACAGATCCCGACCGAGATCAGGGCTCCCACATTGTGCCAGGCACTGCAGATATATAGCAAGCAATTCCCTCCACTGAATTCAGCTTGCAATTCAGATCGACGATTTGGACAAAAAGAGGGTTATGCACTCCATGAGGAAACTGAGGCCCAGACAGACTGGGTGACATCTCAAAGGTCGCATGGGAACTCTGTGGCACAGCTGGGAATTGGGTCCAGGTAAGGTGAGTCCCAAACTCACGTTCTGGTTATTATTAATTAAAAAAATTAAACAACCCCCCAAAGAACCAAAGCCCCCTTCCCCCCCACAACTCAAGACACCTGCAAAACCATTGGGAGCAAAACGTGTCCCATCCTCTGCAGAGACTGCCAGGCAAAAACAGGGCAGGGCTGGGGCCTCAGGCCTATTTCCAGTGTCGAAGCAACAAGGACCCCCCAAATACCAGCTCGTCACCACCAGAAAGCACCTGGGAAAGAGGGCAGCACCCCTCATTCCCCCCAGGTTCTCCCATGTTCCAGGGCACCTTCAGGAGGGCCAGTCTCCTGGCCACGTGGCCTCTGCACGGCATCTGTCAGCAATTGTGGCAGCTGCCAGCTCGCTAAATTCCAGATTGTTCGGGTATAAAAATCCCTTCCCTTTTCCCAGCTTCCCAGTAAACAAGAGATAGAAGGGGACTGCAACTAGTCCATGGGCACTCAGAAAGAAACGGCAAGGTGTAGATCCCAGAGCCCTGCCGTGAGCGTCATTTTTCTGGGAGAATCCCCCTTGGGAATCAGCAATATAGGACACATGACACACACACATCCGTGGAGCAAACAGAGAATCTTCATTCCTGGCTTTGATGGGCCACTGGTCTGAGCAGGGATGGAGGATATAGGTTGGCTGGGCCCATGGGCCGGTCCAGGGCAGCGCTCTTGAGAAGTAATGGAGCAGGATTTCTGCCCATTCCCCTCCCATGCTGGTGTAAATGGGGAGCGGCTCCCACGGGTCAGTGGGGCTGAGTCCCCTCATTAATTCTGCCTGGGACTCCTTGAGCTGGTGTCTTGGGGTCAGATGGCGAACGGGCTGCGAACCCGGTTCAATGGGGACCCCTAGAACTGGCCTTGGGGCAGGAAGTGGCTTTCCATTTGGCCTGTCCAGCACCTGGCACAATGGGCCCCAGGGCCGTGGCTGGGGCTTCCGGGTGAGGGGCTGGGGGACTGGATAATCCTCCCCAAAATGACACTGCAGCTGGGAGAGGGACCCTGAACTTGACAATGGCTATTTATCTATTTAACAAAGCTCCCAGGGGTGGGGGAGTAACCCCAGTGCAGCCCCATGGGAGGGGACAGGAATTGGGAGGCATTTTAAAGTAAGCCCAGTGGCCACGTCCCAGCCAGGCCAAGAGTCAGTGACTGGCAGGCTCAGGGCTAGCAGGGGAGGGTGCCGGTGCAGGGCACAAGCCGATGGGGGGCTGAGATCGGGACCCACGGCTGGCACCTGAGTGATGCGAGTTAAGTACTCCAGTTGGGTTAATTCCATGGAGGGCTTTGCCTCGATTTCCTCTCTGTGCTGGCAGAACATCCTATGGATTTTCTGATGGCCAGAAGCCAGGGGGCACAGGGCAGCTGGGCTAGGGGATGGGGAAGGTGAGGCAGGTAGAGAGTATCCGCAGGGACCTAGATGCTGTGAAAACATGAGGGGCTGGCTTAGGGGGGCAGGGAATAGGGCAGAGACCTGTCCCCTCTAGGGGGTACTGGCCCCGATTCAGCCACAGGGTGGGGGACTGTCTGGCTTAGGGGGCGGGAATGGGTCACTGGGCCTTTTCCCTCTGGAGGACTCTGGCCCTGATCCAGTCCAGACCAGGGATGCAAACCCCTCCATCAGTGGCACAACTCACAAGCAGTTGCAGACCTGGCAGAAATGAGTTGCCTTCAGCTGTGACTGAGCAGAGACCAGCCAGGGGGTCTCCCTAGGGGTACGGTGGCAGGGGGCCAGCAGTTCTCACTGCTGCTGTCCCCGGTGCCCTGGTTCCCCCCTCCCCCCTGGGGCCCAGAGGGGCTGCCCCCGTTGGAAAGGGTTACGCACACCGCGGTGGGGAGGGCGGTGAGCGTGGAACATCCTGTGCCGTGACACGAGGAAACAGACGTGCACAGAACCTAGAGAGAAGGGAAGAGCAAATGCAAGGTGCGGTGGAAATGGGCAGCTGCCTCCCTGGGGGATTGTCCCCAGGATCCTCCCACACCCCCTCCCAGAGCTAAGGCCCTGCCACTCACCCCGTCCAGGGGCACCGAGCCAGACACATCCATCCTTCACCGGCGGCAGACGTCTCTTCCACTGACAGTCCCTGTCAATCAGGTGTCAAGGTCTTGGGTCCCATCGATGGGCCAGGGGACCCACCCACGCCCTGCCATTGGCTGGAGGAGGTATCTGGTGAGCTTACATTGGACAAAGGGAGCTGTCATCGAGGACCAATCTGGCACCACCCAGAGGGATTTGACTTTTCGGAGAAAAAAATGATGTTTTCTTTGAAGGGAAATTATTTTTTTGGTTTCAGAGTAGCAGCCGTGTTTTCTGGCGCTAAGATGCAGCCAGCTCTGGGGCAGGGCAGCTGGGGAACAACCACACATAACACTGCATGGGGACAGCTCGCCTGGTGCTGGAATGCAGCCACCTCTGGGGCAGGGCAGCTGGGGAACAGACTGGTGCGGGGGGGGGCCTGAATGTGACTCTGACACACACACCCCAGTGACTGGAAGGGGCAGACAGTACCATCCTGTCATGAGAACTCAGGGTTCAGTTTCTCCTGAGCCTCCCCCAGCTTCAGCAGGCCCCCATGGCAGTGCGGGGGGGGGCTGCATTGTCCCATTGCTGCCCCCCCAGGGGTGCCAGGCTGAGCCAATGCCCAACAGTGTCACACCCCACAGATTGCAGCCAGTGTTGGGGGGGATCTGCTGCATGGGGATGCTGCCTCCAAAAGACATTGTGCCTGACCCCCCGCCCCACCCTCTCCACCCATTCACACCCTCACCCCACATCGGCACCCTCACCCTGGCTATGTTCCCTGGCATACCCCAGCCATGCCTTACTCCCTTCTGCCTGACTTCCCCTCTTGGGGTGATGGGGGGGGCAGTTAAGGGCAGGGGGATGGACAGGCTCTGGTGGGACAGGGACCAATCCAGCGATTCCGGCCCCCTGAGAAATAACCAAGAGGGGCTGGTTTTCGTTTTACTGAGAAACAAAAGTGAAGGGTGGGGGCGGGAACAAAGGACACTGTGGGGTGGGGAGTGGGGACTGGGGATGATTCAGCACCCAGGGCTGTGGGAAACGGGGACAGGGCAAGTTTCCACCAGGCAGAGTGGGCGCCCGCTGACACATCCCTCGAGGCCGAGTTGCCCTGCTTCAACAGAGAGAGGGTGGGCAGGAGTGAGGGGCGCCGGGAGAGCTAGATGGGGGAACCCAGGGCTGGGCTGGAAGGGGGCTCCAGGTCAGAAGTGAGGGGGGAGCCCAAGGCTGGGTTAGCAGGGGGCTGCAGGTCAGAAGTGAGGGGGCAGCCCAAGGCTGGGTTAGCAGGGGGATGTGGGTCAGGAGTGAGGGGCACCGTCAGAGCTGGGTGGGGAGCCCAGGACTGGGACGGCGGGGTTGGGGGCTTCAGAACCACAAGTGAGTTCTTTTCTGGACTGTCGGGTCCCAACTATGATTTCTGGCCATTGAAATTCAACTTCAGAGATGATGTTAGAGCAGCAGGACACAGCTGACCGAAGCGAGAAACCAGTTCAGAGGGAATTATCTTGTGGGAGCCCAGACACCTGGGTTCTCTCCCTGGCTCTGGGTGGGGAGTGGGATCTAGTGCTTGGAGGGAGGGCTGGAACTCAGGACACCTGGCTCCTTTCGCGGCTGTCTGATCTTGGAGAAGTTCCTTGCCTCGCTGTGCCTCAGTTTCTGCTGAGCAAGTTGTGGCAGATGGGAGCAGGACGAGGAGGCCGGGTATCCTGAGCAGTCACTGCCCCTCGGCATGACCCCTTGGGTCGCTGGGGTTTCCAGTCCCACAGAGGTGAGGGCTCTAGGGCCCCTGGGCAGGGCCAGGGACTCTGCAGGCTGATTCATAGCGAAAGGAAGATGCAAATCAAACGGGCTGGGGCCTGTAACTGTCTGCAAAGGGGAAAACATGAAGGGTGAGCCTGAAACTCAGCGATCCACCAGGGGGCTGGTTCTGACCCACAGCTCTCACCTGTCCTGGTGCAGGGCTGGCCGTGACCCACAGCTCCCCACATCCTGGAGCTGGGCTGACTGTGACCCACAGCTCCCCCCATCCTCGTACAGGACTGGCTGTGACCCACGGCTCCCCCCCATACTGGTACTGAACTGGCTGTGACCCACAGCTCCCCCCATCCTCATACATGGCTGGCTGTGACCCATGGCTTCCTTCCATACTGGTACTGGAATGGCTGTGAACCACGGATCCCCCTATCCTGGTGTGGGGCTAGCTATGACCCATTCCTCCCTCCTCATCCTGGTCCTGGGATGACTGTGATCCATGGCTGCCCCCCATTCTAGTGTGGGGCTGGCTGTGACCCATGGCTCCCCCCGTTCTGGTGCTGGGCTGGCTGTGACCCATGGCTCCCCCACATCCTGATACTGGGCTGGCTGTGACCCACGGCTCCCCCCCCCCGTCCTGATTCCCAGCTGGCTGTGACCCACAGCTCTCCCCCATCCTGGTGCGCAGCTGGCTGTCACCCATGGCTAACCCCCCCCAACCCCTGCTCCTGGTATGGGGCTGGCTGTGACCCACAGCTCCCCCCATCGTGGTGCTGGGCTGGCTGTGACCCACGGCTTGCCCTGTCCTAGTGTGGGCCTGGCTGTTCCTCACGGCTCCCACTTTTCAGGTGCAGGGCTGGTGGTGACCCATGGCTCCCACCTCCATCCTGGTGCAGGGGTCTCTGTGACCCACAGCTACCCCCCATCCTGGTGTGAGGTTTTCTGTGACCCATGGCTCCTCCCCATCCTGGTGCGGGACTTGCTGTGACCCACAGCTGGCCCGGTCCTGGTAAGGAGCTAGCTATTACGACATCTAACCCCCCCGGTCCTGATATGGGGCTGGTTGTTGGGTGACCAGATGACAAAAATGAAATATTGGGACGCATGGAGGGTGGCGTGGCAGAGAAAAAATAATGCTGGCAGCAGGAAAAAAAAAAGTGCTGGAGCACCACCCCCCTGCCACTGCCGCTACCACCAGAAGCTGGACTGGAGCAGTTCGCAGGGTGAGTGCTGGGGGCCACCCCGCCCTCCAGGCTTGTGCCGCCATGCAGCTGAGCAGCACAAGCCTGGCAGGGAGGAGGAATCCGGCATGCTTGGAGAAGAGGTGGGGGCAGGGCAGGGATTTGGGGAGGGATCCAATGGGGGAAGGAGGGGCGGGGCTGAGGGGGGGCGAGAGCCCCTCCGGGCTCCGCCTGTGCTGGAGCCAAGGGCAAAATTGCTTGTTTGTCCCATGTCCCGACCAAACATCGGTCAGGACGCGGGACAAACAAGCAAATCTTGGGATAAAATTGGGACATCTGGTCACCCTAGCTGGCTGTGACCTATGGCTCCTGACCTCCGTCTTGTTGCTGGGCTGCTGTGACCCATGGCTCCCCCTGTAGGAGTGGGGAGTATTGACCTGGTAATGTTGCGTGGGAATTTTACTGGTTTACTCTCTGCATTGGTGCTGGATGGTGGTGGGATATCAGGGAGTGACTTCACTTGAGGGATGAGCACGTAACCTGACACCAGGAGCCAGGTGACACCTTCTGCCTGGGAAACTGGACAAAGGCTGGAGAAGGAGCCAGGGGTGTGGCTGGGGTGGGAGGAGAGTGCTGGAGGGGGTTTCAGTTTGGAGCTGGCTGGGAAGGTGGTGGGAGGCCCAGAACCTGGGTCTGGGCTCCCCACCCCCCAAGATGGACCTGACTGAGGGGTCCTGTTCTCTGTACCTACAAGCTCTGTTTGGGACTGTGTTCCTGTCGTCTATTAAACCTTCTGTTTTACTGGCTGGCTAAGTGTCACGGTGACTCACAGGAAGTGGGGGTTTCAGGGCCCTGACTCCCCCACATTCTGTGACAACTGGTGGCAAGAGATGGGATGTACTGCACCCCATGGACGGCGCTTCCCGCAGTAAGTCACTGGGGAGCAGTAAAACGAAGGGGGATTAATGAGAATCAGGCATGCTGAAGGCTCAGAGAGGAGTGGTTTCGGGAGGCAGCAGAGCTATGCTTAACCCCTGGGAGTGTATGACCAGCAAGAAGGACTGTTGCAGTAATGGGTTCCCCCTGGGGACTGCAGTGAACAATTCCAGCAATGGAGGAGTCTGCGGCTTCACTCGGGAGATAGGACTGTTGAAGGAACAGGGTCCCCAGGTGAATGGTTCCAGGGGTGGAGGAGTCTATGACTTGACCCTGGGAGAGAGGTGGTGACCTGGAGAAGGGCTGGTACAGTAGGGGTTCTTCCTGGAAACCGTGGGGAGCTGAGAGCACACAGATGTGTGAGTCCACAGCGACTTGGGAACAGCAGGAAGATGTATAACCATCTCCTTAAGAGGGACCTGGTAGAGCTGTGCAAGCAGAGCGGGCTGTGCATTGGAAAGCTCACCAAAGAACAGCTGATTGCCCAGCTGGAGGAGGAGAATCGCTCAGAGGGGCCGATCCCTGTCCCTGAGAGAAACAGCCCAGCAGCGCGGGCATTGGTGTCTGTCCTGGCTGGGATGGGTCAGACTGCTGCTGAGGGCATTCCAAGGACCCTCCTACTTACAGGGCTGCCCAGAGGATTCAGAGGGCCTGGGGAAAAGCATGGGAACGGACATAAAAAAAGGCGCCACCTGCTGCAGCGCTTATATTCACCGGGTGGCGCTCCGAGTCTTCGGTGGCAGTGGCAGCAGGTTCTTCATTCACTCTGCATCTTCGGTAGCACTGAAGGACCCACCACCGAAGTGCCACCAAAGACCCGGACCGCTGCCGGGTAAGTAAAAATGAAAAAGGCGTCTCTAGCAAGGGAAGGGATTCTCGGCCAAGGCTCATGGGACCCGGGGCCTGGAGAAAATTGTGCCTGGGCTGTCCTGCCTACCTCTGGCTAGGGGAGGGTCTGGAAGGAGCCCAGGCAAACACTGAGGGCACCGTGATCCCTACGGCCAGCAAGGGATCCTCACGGCAGAGCTTCCCATCGCTGGAGCTGAGGTGGCTGGAATGGGAGAGAGAGATAAAACTGAAAGAGCTGGAGCTGAGGCAGCATGAACTGGAGGAGCGGGAGAAACAGTGGCAGCATGAACTGGAGTTGGGAAGGCTGAGGAGCAGAGAGCCCCCTGCTGCAGTGAGTGAGGGGGGACCCAGGACTGCATGGAGCTTTGATAAGCGCATCCTGTCCCAGTTGAAGGAAGGGGAGGACATAGATGAATTCCTGATGGCCTTTTAGAAAGCCTGTGGGCTGCACAACATTGACCCTGCAGATAGGTTCCAGTTTCTTACTCCCTTACTGGACCCCAAAGCCGCAAGGATGTACAGCTGAATGGAAGGGGTGGAGGCAGGGAACTATGAACTGTTCAAAATGGCCCTGCTAGTTTGTGATGACTCCTGAGGTGTCAGGTAAAGGAGGAATTTTATGCTACCCTTAGCTATATGTATATGACACAAGGTGTACCAGAAAAAGTTCCAGAGTCAGCGTAAAACCCCATAGGACACATATTTCTGGAACTGATCCTCTGAATGGAGGGATATGTCCACAAGTGGGCAGATGAGGCCTAGACTTAGGAGGACACGGTTAAACTGATTGTACCGGAGCAACTATATGAACATTGCCCATCCGACCTCAGGATATGGTTGGTGGAGAAAAAGCCAGAAGACCTGCAGAGTGCAGGGCAGCGGGCTGACGAGTTTGTGGACAGATAGTCAGGGGATGGAAAGGAGAACTCCCAAAAGAATAAGCCCACCGTGATGCAGACAGAGAGTTACCCTGGGACCCCCCCAAAGGGGGAATGTGGAGAACCCTCTCCCAAGAGGAACAACCAGCATCAGGACCAACCGCTGGCTTAAGGGGATCAACGGAACATGATCTGCTATTACTGCGGCCAGAGAGGCCACATACGGACCCAGTGCCCCAGCTCAAGGACAGACTAGGCAGACCGAATCCGCACAGGGTTAACTGGGTACGGACCCAGCTGGAGGAGGGGCAGGCTTCCCAGGCGGGAGTGGGGCTGGCGGCTTACCAACTGATCAGGAGGGACGAGTTTCCCAGACCAGCTCCTCTGGGGGGTTGGATGCTCTGGATTCAGGGTTCTCAGTTTACAGGGTGGGTGCAGGGCTGTCCCTGCAGAGCAAGTGCCTTGTTCCCCTGGAGGTGATGCTGACCCGGCCCAAGATGGTGGCCCCAGATTGGGTGGTGCTCAACATCTCCCTGACCCTGATGGGTGTGGGCAGGACCCACTCAAGATGCCCATGGCGAGGGTACATCTGAAATGGGGGCCCAACGAGGGCCCCAAGGACGTGGGGGTGCACCATCATTTGCCCACTGAGGTGTTGATGGCTGGTGACCTAGAGGATTGGCCAAGCAACCCCCAGAATGCCCTAATCGTGACCAGTAGACAGAGCCAGCGAGGGGCACAGGACCCTACCATGGTGGGGAGGGAGTGCCCAGGGACATGGTTCAGAGGGGCAGAGGCTTCAGACCCAGCCAGCGAGAGGGATCAGTCCCCCACCCCTTCCCCAGCTGCTGAGTTCCAGGCCGAGTTGCAGAAAGATCCCTCCTTGCAGAAGCTAAGGGACCGGGCTGTCTTCAGTGCTGCACAGACCATGGGGAGAGGTTGCTAGGAGAGGTTTCTGTGGGAGAAGGGATTCCTCTACCAAGAATGGACTCCCCCAGGGGAAGTGGATTCATGGGGGATCTGAAGGCACTAGGAGGTTCCCCAGAAGTATTGCCACAAGCTCCTGTACCTGGCCCATGACATCCCTCTCTCAGGACACCAGGTAATCCGATAAACCAGGCAGAGGCTGCTACAGAACTTTTACTGGCCTGGAGTATTGCTGATCCTGTAACGCCTGTCAGAGGGTGAGGTAGGCCCGGGACAAGGGGAAAGCAGCTTTGATACCTCTGCCCATTATAGAGGAGCCTTTTCAGAAGATGGTCTTGGACATAGTGGGGCCTCTCAGCAAGACGACCTGGTCGGGAAAGAAATACATTCTGGTGGTGGTAGATTTCTCTACCTGCTACCCCAAGGCAGTGGCTGTTGTAGAAGCACCTATGATCTGTATGCTATGTATAACCTGTATGCTCAAAAGGTCTGTTACACTTCACTCCGCCTTTTGTCTCCTCTCCCTCTTTGAATACCTGTGAAGTGGCTTTCCCCCTCCCCTTCCCTCCTGGAATGCTTGTAGGATGAATGGGCTGGTTGAACAGCTGAAAGATCAGAAGAGCTTCCAGGTAGACAAAGTATCTGGGCCTCTAATTAGACAGCACTCACACACCCAATGCATGGACACTGCCCGAGGTGGAGTGTGACCAACCAGATGTGGCTAAGTCATTTCTAGTCACAGGCCACGAGGAGCAGGTCCTTAAAAGGGGAAGGGGCCATGTGCTCAGCAGTGCACTCACAAGCTTTTACCTCCCGTGAAGGCCCTTTGCCTGGACCTCCTGGCCAGTGGTTTGCTGTGTTGCAGGCCAGTCATGTCTTGGCCTTCCTGATTACACCTCTGCATGCTCTAGCAATATTTTTATACTCCTCCCCAGTCATCTGTCCAAATGTCCACCTCTTGTAAGCTTCCTTTTTGAGTTTAAGCTCACCAAAGATTTCACTTTTAAACCAAGCTGGTCGCCTGCCGTATTTGCTATTCTTTCTGCACTTCGGGATGGTCTGTTCCTGCGCCCTCAATAAGGCTTCTTTAAAATACAGCCAGCTCTCCTGGATGCCTTGCCCCATCATATTAGCTTCCCAGGGGATCCTGCCCATCAGTTCCCTATGGGAGTCTAAGTCTGCTTTTCTGAAGTCCAGGGTCTGTATTTTGCTACTTTTCTTCCTTCCTTTTGTCAGAATCCTGAACTCAACCATCTCATGGTCACTGCTGCCTAGGTTGCCACCCACTTCTACTTCCCCTATCAACTCCTCCCTGTTTGTGAGCAGCAGGTCAAGAGGAGCACGGTGACGCGTTAGATCACAGCAGAGCCATAATTAGGTATTTTTGTGCCTGAGGCAAGAATATAAAATTGCGCCTGCCCCCAGGGCTGGCTTTTCGGTGGCAATTTGGCAGTGGGTCCCTCAGTCCCTTTCGGAGGGAAGGGCCTGCTGCCGAATTGCTGCCGAAGAATGAATGAAGTGGCGGTAGTACAGCTGCCGCTGAAGTGCCACCGATCACGGATTTTTTTTTCTTCTTTTTTTTTTCCCCTCTGCCGCTTTCTGTGCCCCTTGGCTTTGTGCGCCTGAGGCAAGTCCCTCACTCGCCTTGCCCTTGTTACAGCTCTGGATCACAGAACCCCCCTTGGGAGCTGCCAATTATGTGGCAAGTCTACTTCTGCCCCTGCTTTCTTGCCCTGTCAGCTTAGGACTTCAGTGGCCTGCCTGGTTTGAGCCAGACCCGCTGGCCTGCTGCAAACCCAGATCCAGGTCTGAACCACATCCCCTAACAGCTGGAGGCTTGACTGAAAGCAGCTTACAGAAGTGTTCAGATGCCCAACTCCCAATGGGGCCTAAACCCAAATAAATCTATTTAAAGCTTATACAGGGTAAACTCATAAATTGTTCGCCCTCTAAAACTGATAGAGAGAGATGTACGGCTCCCCCAGGTATTAACACATACTCTGGGTTAATTAATAAGTAAAAAGTGATTTATTTAAATACAGAAAGTAGGATTTAAGTAATTCCAAGTAGTAACAGACAGAACAAAGTGAATTACCAAGTAAAATAAAATAAAACATGCAAGTCTCTGTCTAAGAAACTGAATACAAATAACACCTCACCAGTTCCAGTAAGTTTCCTTTTACAGACTAGTCTCCTGCTAGTCTGGGTCCAGCAATCACTCACACCCCCTGTAGGGACTGTCCTTTATTCCAGTTTCTTTCAGGTATCCTTGGGAGCGGGGAGACTCTCTCTTTAATCAGCTGAAGACAAAATGGAGGGGTCTCCCAGGAGTTTAAATAGACTTTCTCTTGTCGGTGGAGACCCCCTCGTCTCTCCTATGCAAAGTCCAGCTCCAGGATAGAGTTCTGAAGTCACCTGGGCAAGTCACATGTCCATGCATGACTCACAGTTTTTACAGGCAGAAGCCTTGTCCACATGCAGCAAAGAGTCCTGTGGCACCTTACAGACTAACAGACGTATTGGAGCATGAGCTTTCATGGGTGAATACCCACTTCATCAGATGCAATACGTCTATTAGTCTATAAGGTGCCACAGGACTCTGCTGCTTTTACAGATCCAGACTAACACGGCCACCCCTCTGATACTTGTCCACATGCTATCTTGAATGTCTCTAGGAAGACTTCTTATGTGGATTGGAGCATTCCAAGATGCATTGTTCCTTAAGTGCTTCTTGACTGGGCACTTAACTTTGCAAATTCCTTTCTAAAGAAGCTGACCAAATGCTGTCCAACACTTACTTAGAAATCAAGCCAGTATACGGCCAATATTCATAACTTCAAGTACAAAAATGATATACGTGTACAAATAGGATGAATAGATTCAGTAAACCCTAACCTTTACAGAGAGATGATACATGGCACATGTAGCATAAAACATACTCCAGTTATGTCATATTCTGATAAAGTATTACGAGATACATTGTCACACACAGCCCCTAGTTAGTTCCTCCAGCACTTGTACCAGGAAATTGTCCCCAACACTCTCCAAAAACTTCCTGGATTGTCTGTGCACTGCTGTATTGCTGTCCCAGCAGATGTCAGGGTGATTGAAGTCCCCCATTAGAACCGGGGTCTGTGATAAGGGCCAGCTTTAGGAACTGCAGGGCCCGATTTGAATACCTGGAGGTGGTCCGGGTCTTCAGCGGCACTTTGGCGGCGGGGGGTCCTTCACTCCTGGTCTTCCCCGGACCCCTAGCCGTTGAAATGTCGCCGAACACCCGGAGCGAGTGAAGGACTCCCGTGCTGCCAAAGACCCAGACCAGCGCTGGGTGAGTAAAAAAATTAAAAAGGCGTTCTTCTTTAGGGCACTGGCTTCTTAGGCACGGGCGCGGGGCCCTCTTAGGCATGGGGCCTGATTCAGGGGAATCGGTGGAATCGGCCTAAAGCCGGCATTGCCTGTGATCTGGAAACTTCAGTTAGTTGTCCAAAGAAAGCCTCATCCAGTTCATCCTTCTGATCCAGTGGTCTATAGCACACGCCCACCACGACATCACACTTGTTGCCATAGGCACCGACTTCTACTGATGCCGGGGGGTGCTCGACCCTTCTCTGCCCCTGGCCCTGCCCTGACTCCACCCCCACCCC